>NC_058132.1:269452159-269602159 GCF_016433145.1 Gracilinanus agilis | reverse complement strand
ACACTTGAATTGTCTTAGTGCTCTTTCTAACATACTCCTCAATGACTAACTTGTGGATCTTCGTGTGTTAAATTTACTAAATGATACTAAATGCTGTTTTATATTTTATTTTCTGCATGACAGAATCCATCATTTTATAAACAGTCGGATCAGGCAAAACAAAATAAACGACTTTCCTAAGGTCACGCAACTAGCATATAAGAGAACCGGGAATCAGAAAACCAACTCTTTTGATTGCAAAAAAGTGATTTTTTCCAGGTGTGTTCTTATAATTACCCTAATTTAATTCTTGTCTTAATAACTAGATATTTTCCCCTTTAAATTTCTCATTTTTTAAGCTTTTTAGTATTTCCCCTTCTTACTGTTCTGACTAGTTCATTCATAATCCTATCGTTAACCTCTCACCTCATGTCATCCCTTTCTCTCTTCAGGAAGAGAGCTGGGAATTTTGCTATTCAGATACGGAATCATACTTTGTTTTCTCATCATAGCTCTCCAATACTAGTATCATCTTATGCCGGGTTGGTGGTGGAAACAGAGAGGGGAGAGATTGGGTAGCATTCCAGAACACAGAAGAACTTCATCTAACTCGCCCAAATCTTACTTTGTATTTTTCTTTCTCTCCCCATTACAGTTCAAGGACTTCTACTCTGCCCCCCTAGACAAATCTCAGGGGAATCACTCTCTACTTTCCACACTCGCAATTCACAATCACCAGTGATTCTCATTCACCCTCTCTCCTTCCTACTCCTATTACTATTCTTTTCAACTAATCAGTCACTAACTGAAAATTCTGTCCCTCAATTATTCTTTTCCCTAGGACTTTATTAGTTAGTTTCTCCCAACACATCTTTGAAAAGGCTTTTGAAAACACAGTTGTGCCCCCTTTATTGGCATTTTCAGATTCTAACTCAATATCTGCTCTCAATTCTGGCATTCTGCTCTCTCAGTACTCCCGTTTGTCTGATTTACTTCTTTGGCCCCTTTACCTCCCTTGATTCTTTCCAGGTTTTCTGTATTATTGCTCATAAAAAACAAATACCTACTGCCTGCCTTTTTACCTGAAGACCATTTTCTCTTTTAATAAACTTTAGAAAATCCATATATTTCTTTCTTGGCATCTTCTACCTACTTAGAATGTTAGCAATTCTCTCTATGATGAAATCACTAATTTAGACGACAAAAATAAAATAGCTAATATTTATATTGCACATCAGGTTTCAAAAATGATTTACCTATATTATCTGAGTATTGTAGCAACCCTTTAGGTAGCTATTATAATTACCCTTATTTTATAGAGGCTGAAAGAGATCAAATCACTTGTTCATGGTCACTTCTAAGCTTCCAAGGGAGAATTTTACTTCAAATTTTGTTCTCTATCCACTACCAATCTTGTTGCTGTTTGTTCTACATTTTTGAAGGAGACCAATGACATCATTCTGAGTGATATCTTGACTTGCACATGAATTGGATTTTAGTGAGGTAGAGTTGTGCAAAACTGTCAGACTCAGGAGCTTTTCCAAAGTCATCAAAGTCTAACAACAAGACAAAAGTCAGGACAACTGGTATAAGCCAGTAGACTGTCACCTGAATAATTGGAAGGAGTTAATATGTTGGCTAAAATATTTAATTTAGTACCAGGCAATGAATAAGGTAAATAAAAGGCCATTGGTTCAGTATTTAGAACTGGAATGTAAAAGACTTGAATTTTTTAAAAGATTTATTATGAGATAAAATTTTTATTTTATGAGAATTTGACAATGTTAATCTACTCTTGTCTTAAAGGAAATGGCCTCTTTAAAGATAGGTAAACTACAGCCTTTTTCAGGTTTAAGAAAAACACTAACAAATTTCCTGGATGGACTTTATGTTTTTATGTTTACACTAACAACGCCTACTGTCTATGAGTTACATTGGAGCAGTAATGGGCAAGGAAGTTTGAGAATTGTATTAGACTTTCTTTTTTCTATTTAATCCGTGCTGCAGCACATAGCTGAAGTAAACAGCTGTGTACTCTGTAATTGCTGGAACACAGATCAAGCAAACATTGTTTCAGGGAACAAGAGAACTTAAATTACACTTAAATAGTGTAATGCATTATACCAGATTTCCAAGCTACTTGGAGGGCAGAGACTTTGGTGTCTACCCCAAACTGCAGGGACCCTTATATTGCTATACTAGTTTTCCTCTCTATAAAAATGTCCTTTAAGAACATGATAAGACTGTATTTAGATGCTTTTTGACCACAAACTTCATTTTCCTGAATTTTATAATCATATAACTGATAAATTACTGGTTACTAGAGTATTTTATTCTGGGGACATGAAGGAGAGAGAGAAGAGAGGGAGGAGGAAGGAAAAGAGGAGGGGAAAAAGGAGAGAAAGAAGGGAGGTTAAAAAGTATATATATATATAAATATATATATATATATCCACATATATATCCTCTTTATAGATGTATGCAATTCTACTTTACACATACATGTAATATATATGTATATATATGTAAAATTTCAGCAAATGAGAAGGGAATGTGTGTGTATATGGTCTACTATATACCAAGTACCATTTGATCCTTACAACTATCCTGTGAGGTAGCTGTTATTATTATCTCCATTTTAAAGTTGAGGAAACTGAGGTAAATAGAACTTAAGTGACTTGACCAGGTCACATAGCTAATAAGTGTATAAGACCAGATTTGAACTCAGGTCTTCTTGGCTCCAGGTCTAGTGCTCTATCAACTGTGCCACTTAGGTCACTCATGATGACTGATTAATTATTCTTCCTCCCCCTTTTGGGGTCAGGGGAAAGAAAAGAATTTAAATATTGCATTGAACCAAACCAACATGAATAAAGTAGTGATAGGCACATATTATGGAGCAGCATAAATCTATTATTTCACATATATTTACATTGTTGTCTTAGTCTAGTCCTGTGAATTCACCCCTATGGAGAATTATCAGTATTACTAGTACTCCTTCCACCAATGGAGAAAAGCAGCTGGTCTATCGATTGTCATATGAAAATAAGATTTACTGTTTACTATATGTCCATGCCTGAAAAGCTAGTATGTTTCACTTAGAAGGAATGAAGTCCTTTTTCCTGAGTTCAAGGTGGACACTCTGTCCTCTAGAAAGAATGACTTATTATTTATCTACACAACTCCATACAATGTGCTTGAGAAGTTAGGTAGGCCAGAGGATAGAGTTCTGGGTCTGGAGTTGGAAAATGAGTCTTCTTGACTCCAGTCCTGGCTTCAGACACTTACTATCTTGTGACTCCAGGCAAGTCACACTTAACTGTGTCTGCCTCAGTTTTCTCGTCTGTAAAATGAACTGGAGAAGGAAATGTCAAATCAATCCAGTATCTTTGCCAGGAAAACCCACAATGGTGTCATGAAAAGTTGGACATAACAGAAATGACTGAATAACCAAAACAACAGCAAATTATAACATGCTGTTGGCAATAAAGAAGTATGTTATAGTCCTACTGGCTGTCAAAAGAAATGGAATTAAGAACATTTAAATAACAAATAATATAGTATTTAAATGATCTCTATTTTAATATGGTCTTTCTTGGTCTTAATTTTCTAATAAGTAAATGGGAGTGACAAAATTTTCAGTACCTACTTTATAGGATCAAATAACATAATTTATGTCAAGTGCTTTGCAAACTCCAAAGGGCTACCAAAAAGTTCATTGTGGTAATGGTCATTAAAATTGTTGCCGTTTGCAGAATGGATAAAAGATCACACTGGAGGCGGGAAGATCTGAATTCAAATCATGTGTCTGACATGTTCTATCGGTATGACCATGAATAAGCCATTTAACCAGACTTTCAGGTCACTCCATTTTGCATTTGCTCTTCTATCTGGTTTCAATTCGACAGAATGAGATGTCCTTGTTGCAGGTAACTAATTCCCTCCCTCCTTTTTGCTTGTTGGCTTCTCCTTTAGATTATAAACTCTTTGAAGGCAGAGACCACCTTTTTTCTTATTAATTGTATCCCTAGTGCCTACTGTAAATATTCAGTAAATATTTGATTGGATTTATTAGATTTCACCTCTCAGTGACTCTAAGCAATATTCTAAGAATAAAAGTTACAGAGTAGTTCAGTGATGGTGAACCTTTTAGAGACCAAGTGTTCAAACTACAACACTCATGCTACATGTTAGTCACTCTCTTTCCCCAGACAGGGGAGGGAACAAGCTTTCCCACTGGGCTTCTGGGCAGAGAGGCAGGGCATGTGAGAAATGTCCTCAGGCACTCCCTCAGGGAGAGGGGAGCAGCCCCTCCAGCAAGTGTGTCAAGGTTTGCCAACATGGGAATAGTTGTTAATCTGCATTGATAGAGGGAGTTTTCACACTAAGAGATCTCTATATCCATTTAGACACAGGTCCATACAAAGATCATGATGATGAGTTATTGCCAAAATAGGCATTTTAGATAAGAGACTGTGCTATCAGATTTCAGAAGTCAGAAAAATCAGAGAGGAATTGAATGCTTAAAGAAGGCTTTTTTATTGAAAAGATGGGTAGATTCTCCCAACCCTTGTCTTCATCATGACCTGTTTCAGGTGTGATGTTTCCTTCCCCCACCATCAAAGAACATTATCAGCATCCATTGCTTTGATAGCCCAGTGCATGCATGGCAGCACCAGTCACACCCTATATCACTCCTAGTGCTATATAGATGCTGCCCAGCAGATAAAAGCAAAGGATAATCTTATACAGCTGTACCCTCAGGCTTTAGGTGATTAGCCTTGTATGCAGGTGCTGCCACTACCTAAAGAACTGGCCTCAACCTTAAGGAACTTGAAGATCAATTAAGTAAAACTACTCTAATGGTGTGGTATAAAATAACCTCCAACAACCAGAAAATTTAATACCATGTTAGAGCTGACTGTTTGCAGGTGTAGAATATAGATTAGAAGGTACTTTTCCCAAGAGACTTATCTTTAAAATTAGTTAGGGACATACATTCCTCATGAGAAGGTTGAACTAGATGACCTCCAAGGTCTTTTATAGTCCTAAATCTATGAGTCTGCTATTGCATTGAATGATCCTAATTATTCCACAGTAATAACTCTGAGTATTTTGTTGGATTTTTTTTGGAGCAAGGGAAAGACAGGGTCTGAGATCAAATTCTGGCTCTACGTTTTGACTACTTAGGTAACCTTGAACTAACTTTTCTTTTCCTGAGTTTCATATAAAATAAGGAAGTTGGATTAGCTGACCTTAAGAAATGATTCTGATCTTTTGAAATAACATCATTTGTATATATTATTTCTCTTTCTCTTTGATGTTTCCCACTTTGGGGTGATTCTAGTTTGTATGATAGCATTTTTCTTAGACAATTCCTAAGTATCCTGGATTGATAGATGGTCTTAAAACAAAATATCTAGGTGGGGCACCTAGCTAGCTCAATGGATAGAATATCCAACCTGGACACTATCCTGGGTTCAAATCAGTCCTCAGATACTTCCTAGCTTTGTGACCTTGGGCAAATTATTTAAGTCCACTTGCCCTAGCCCTTACCATTCTTCTGCCTTGGAACTGATGCTAAGTATCAATTCTAAGACAGAAAGTAAGAATTTAAAAAAAGGACTTGCAAGTGATTCTAAGGATTTCCTGATTATGATCCGAGGAAATTACAAAGGAATAGTTGAACATGTCCATGTCTACTAGAGGTTCAATGATGTAAACCCCTGAAATAATTATGTGGAAAATATAGCTCTGTCCCAATCTGTCCCCGTTCTATTGAGGTGAGTTTAAGGAAGCTCAATCTCTCTGCACCAAGTTTAGGCACATCCTCCTTGTCATTTTGAACATTCCAGGCATTATGCAAACCTAAATATATCTTCCCTAGACTTATCTGAAATGATTTGAGCCAGTATGGAGCTTAAGGGAGCTGTCATCAGTTTATTTGTGAATTATTTCACACAAAATCCTGTAACCCAAGTGTGATTTAGTGAGAGTGATTTCATAAGCAAAAACCTTACTGAGGACTCTCATAAGCCATTTTGAGGTTTTCTTGTAAAAAAGAAATAACAGAATGGCATGAAAAAAACTAAAATTGGGTCCCAGAATGTTTGCTATGGGCTCCAATAATAGGTCTGGACAGTTAGTTAACTTTTGCTTAGAGACATTTAAACTACTGATTTTGAAAAACAGCTCTGAAATGGGAATATTGATAAACTTGCCACAGTGGATGACAACAGAGTAATTTGAGTTTGAGCTAAAATTCTATCTATTTATCTGTATGCTTTTTAGGGCATCTCATGGATGCAGGGAACACAGGCAAGAATAAAGTACCAAACTGAGCCCTGTGTTGAGTCGGTAAAGTAAAGAAGTCAGTGGCTGAATGCTACAGATTGGTTATTTACGTATCCATTATTTAGAAAGAAATGGCTTCCCTCTTACCCTTTTTATAAGGAATTGCCACATAAAAGGTAGTATCTATAGGGAACACATCGGAGTGACCAGTTTGAAGATCCCTATCACAAACCTGGATAGCTAGATGGAGCAGTAGATAAAGTGTAGGACCTGGAGTCAAGAAGAACGATCTTTGTGACTTGAAATCTTTTCTCAGACAATTACTAGCTGCGTGACCCTGGGCAAGTCACACTTAACCCTGGTTGCCTCAGTTTTATCATCTAAAGAAAGAGCTGGAGAAGGAGAAGGAAATGGCAAACCATTCCAATACCTTTGCCAAGATAACCTTAAATGGGATCCTGAAGGGTTGTACAGGATCAAAACAACTAAACAACAATAAAAATCACAAGCCAATAATCTACTGAAAAGCAAATATGAAGGGCAATGAGCTGCTGGATGAATAGGAGAAATTAAGACACTATATATTCTTTTCAGATGTCACTGAGGTTATTGATCTTTTCTGCATCTTACAAAGAATCAGATAGTCCTCTTTGAAAATTCATGAAATAGATTACATCAGAAAGTAATTTTAGTTTTAAAAAAGAACTAGGGATCTCTAAAACAATAATTTTTTTCTTCAATCTTGAAGGGACTCCTTTAATTTTACAAACAAAAAAAAATAAATTCCAATTAGGCCATGACTTCCCCAAGATCACGAAACTAGTTTATTCTCTGCCTATAGTAGAATGATTATCTTATTGTCATGGGAATTCTGTTTTCTTAACCATTGCTTTCTCATTCTTAACTGTTCTTTTTGACATCCTTCCATAAAGCCTCCAAAGATAATTTCCCCTCAAATAATTGGAAGCCTTCCTCTAGATCTTTTAAAATTTTGTGGGTGCCAACATTTGAATTCTCATCTGCCATTCTCTTAGTTAGAAAGTCTTGGGTTCAAATCTCATCTTGAAGCCACATTAATTATGTCACCCAGGCAAATATCTCAACTTCTCAGGGCCCCCATATAACTCTAGAAAACTCTAAGTGACTAATCAGGGGCTTATCTTTGTTGGTAGTGGGGAGTATCCCTATACAGATGAAAAAGAGAAAAAGGTAGAAAGTCTTTACGTTATATTTCAGAGGTCTTCTCCTAAATTCCTAATGTCCTTATATTATGGAATTATCTTTTTTTTTTTAGCTCTGTTGCAGTTTGCATTCAAATTAGACGAAGAATTCAGAAATGGAAGTAGTAGAGGTAGGTGGAAGTGGGAGGGAGGCAGAGGAAGATTGAAAATTGAGTCAGAAAATTAGGAAGATTCAAATTCTGTCAGTTCAAAAAGTGAAAATGAGTTTTTTTCTCATTGATTTTTCATTTGTGCCTTCCTAAAATCACACCCACAGGTCCACTGCAGCCTCCTTGGATAGAACATTATAAAGTCTCTTATTTTTGACTGGTTTTTGTCATCAGTCAACTAGATTAAATTCATCTTATTTAATTTAGCTAGGATATGATTCAGTCCAATTACTTTAGTCAGATATGGAGCTTAAGTCTGGTAGGTGAAGAGGCTAGATATTGGAATTAAGGAACAGAGAGGGTGGAGGGAGGGAGAAGGAAAGAGACAGACAGACAGAAATTAAGACACAGAGGCACACAGAGAGACAAAAGAGAACCAAGAGTTCTGCCAGCGCTATTAGACCCAGTGACATAAATATTGGAAGGAGGATCCCATGATACATATACTGCTTAAATGTGAAAACCACAGAGACAAGAGTTCAGTATATACAAGCCATTTTCCAACACCATATGGGTCTTATCTTCATGGAAAGAATGGTCTAAGATGGAATTTAGTGAGTACACACCTGCCATTAATTCTGAATGTTTACTTATAGCAAAACACACAAATCCCTCCACCTCTCAGTTCTTTCCCAAGCCAGCACCCATGTATCAGCTGAATTCTCTCTTCCCTATCTTGACCTATTGGTAATCAGTTCAACTCTACACTGCCCTGTTCTCTCAAATCCCTTAACCCCTTTGCTCACTGATCACACTTTTCCAAACCCCAAACCTGCATTATTTCCATCATCTGCATTCTTTATTCTTATTCATAGGCTGCTGAATAAAGATAGAAAAAAAATCACAAAACTGGTACCACTATAAATTTCTGTTACATAATTTCAAATGGGCCCTAACTGCTTCAGAAAAATACCTTTATACTTCCTTAATCAGTTTACTATCCTAATTACCACAGTGGTTATTCCTAACTTTTTCATATTTCCTCAAGATTACCAACTCTCCTGAAACTCAACTCATACATACCTCACTGAAAAAAAAATCAGGCCATTTTCTGAGAGCTCTCTTTCCTCCTCTTTTCCTTCTCATCTGAAACTGCTTTCCAGAGTGACTAATTACCAATTTTAAAAACTCTTTCCATCTTAGAAACAATACTATGACACAACTAGGATATGCCTGAGGCCAAATTTGAACCCAGGACCTCCCATCTGTAGGTCTGGCTCTCAATCCTAAACCACCTAGCTGTCCTCAAAATTATCTCTCATGTGAAAAATGTAATGGCCGTTCCTCAATCCTAATTGTTCTTGATATCTCTGCAGCATTTGATCATATTCTTTTCCTGGGTATGTTTTCATTTTTAGGCTTTTGTGGTGCCACTCTCTCTTGATTTTCCTACCTGCCTAAACAGTCATATTCTCTGAGTCAGTTTCACTCAGGTTATGACCACTAGCCATTATTATCTTCCTTCTGAAAATCTTTGGTCCTCTTCTTATCTTGCTTAATAATTCTACTGTCTCCTATGCATTCAATTACCATTTATGGAGATGATTCCCTGATTTATATATCCAACCCAAATCTCTCTCCTGAGCTCTAGTCTGGTATCACCAACTGCCTTTTACCCATTTTAACTGGATTTCCTATCAGCATCTCAACCTGCCCAAAATTATACTCATTCCATTTCCCTATAAACTTTCTTTCTCCTTAACTTTCCTGTTATTGTCAAAGGACCACCATTTCCCTAGCCAACCAGGCTTTCAGTGCTACTCTCTTCCTTATCTCCTCATTTTTATTCACCATCTAATATGCTGTCAAGCCTTGTCTTTTATTTTATTTACAACATCTCTAATATATATTCCATTATAACTCTTATACAAATGACAAGTACAATAGCCTTCTAACTAGTCTCCTTATATCATAAGTCTCTATCCCCACCAACCCATTCTTCACTTAACTTCCAAGTGTTTTTTTTCTATATGTTGCTATCCCTTTACTCAATAATCTCTAGTGGCTGCCCATTACTTTCTGGATCAAATATATAAACTCTTTGGCATATAAAGGTCTCTAAAACTTGTCCTCTTCCTCCATTTTCATTTTGATCCTGTTTTACTCTCCTCCACAGCTACATCCCCTTGCTTGCCATTCCTCAGACACATCACTCTATGTTCTAACTCCACATCTTTGTGCTCACCTCTGCCTCCTGACAACTGAATTTCTCTAAGAGTCTGCTCAAATCCCACCATCTGCAAGAATCCTCTCACCTTGCCCCCACTCCTCCTCCTATGAGTGCCTTCTATTTCAAATATAATGTACATAGTTATTTGCCTGCTCTCTTCCCCATTAGAATTAGAGCTCCTTGAGTACAGGGATTATTTTTCTGCTCAGTGGTTGAGCATCAGGGACAGTTTCAAACTCTATGTCCTAGCTAAACTGGACTGCTTTGCTCCCCCACTCTAACTATGTCCTATCCCAACACTCAGTCTTTGGTTATATTATTCCTACCCCTCTCTGCTATCTTCTTTTTTAAAAAATCCTTATCCTCCATCTTAGAATCAATACCATGTATTGGTTCCATGGTAGAAGATCTAGAAGGGTTAGGTAATAGGGGCTAAGTGACTTGTCCAGGGTCACACAGCTAGGAAATGTCTGAGGTTAGATTTGAACCCAGGACTTCCCATCTCTAGACCTGTCTGCTATCTTCTTAAGTTAAAATTCTTTATTCTTTTCAAAACACTGCTCAAGCGCCTCTTTTTGCATGAAGATTTTCCTAATATTTCTCTCCCCTTATCTAAAATTTGTCTCTCATTTTTCATACTATTTTCTCCCGCTCTCCTCTTTGAACAGATCCTATTCTTCCTGGTTTCTTCATTATTTCTATTATAACATGGCAGGGGCTAATGAGCCCAGTCTTTATGAGCAAGCACATTAGTTTCTGCTGATACAGTCCTTACCATGTCTTCGGAGCATGTTCAGGTATTATTATTGCTCTGCTTATGTCATGGGAGGAAGAGGAACCATCTAATAGTTTGATGAGCTGGAACAGAAAATACATACCAAAGTCATTTGTATTTCTATTATTGCTATATTGCTCAGTAAATATTTCTTTATAAAACTTAATTCATGAAATTTAGGTAAAAGATATCAGGGCTTTAATCACTAGAGTGTTTTGATGATATAAGGGACTTATTGGATTTAATATTAGGGAGAGTGGTATTAGAGACTCATTCCAACCTTTCACCAGTACCCTTAGAACCTGGAAGGGAAATATGCTACCTTTCTCTGGATATCCTCCCTGGGGGTTATCAGAGTAAGTCCAGAGTCTCATTATATTATACATGCTATTTCCCTTTCTTGAGAGCAAAGACTAGAAACTAGAATGATGTTTTGAACATAGTGATTGTTTAACAAATGTTTGTATGTTTAAATTTAACTTTATCCTAATCTATCCATGCTATACCCATTAAAAGATAGAGATGGTATAATTACATGACACTCTCCTTGTTCCTCCTATGTAAACAAGCAAAATTTTCCTTCCCTTTCTTGTTATTTTAAGACAGTAGTTTCTTTGGTTTAAGACTCCTGGGTAGATTAAAATAAAATGTTTCCAATTGGGATGACATTAGTACTTTTCTGTGCCTTAGTGAAAATGCCTCACTCCTTTACATCCTTTCCCGAAGTTAAGAACTGAAAAAGAGAAGGGAAAGAGAGAATGAGTAAACTGGAAGGGAGACACTTAAAGGAGGCAAAAGTGAAGAAAGAGCTGTTTGGGAAGACCAAGACAAAAGTCACTAACACCACTATTTTGTCCTGGGCTAACTATGTTCTATTCCAGTCCCTTTTTCAGGGTCAATTGATACACACTGATAAAAACAAATATCTGTGTTCAGGAGTGTAATCTGGTGAATATTATAACCAATAGTGAATAGAATAATCTTACAAAAGTAAGAAAAAGCCTGAGAAAAAACACGTAGACCTATGGTGGCAGTTTACTGCAGTAAGACTATCTTATTTATCCCTCACTGTTGAGCTGGATCCCTTTTGAGGGTGGCTAGTTAGAGAATACCAAGACTTTGGTCCCATATCTTAGCAGTTCTGTATCTTTTCAGGGGACTATACTTTCCCAGGACATCTTGACACTAGCCTACTGCTCCTGTACTCCAAACTTGGTGGGGAGGACAGAGCTGACTAAATCCTGGTTTATCTCAAATATTTTCCAGATTATTTTGTGCAAATTCTTCTTCCACAATCTTCCCTTTGTAACTTTTAAGCAGACTCGGCAAGGCAGAAGGCCTTAGCTTGTGAATGCTCACTTTCTTCCGGAATTAAGTAGGCAGGAAAAGGCATGAAAAAAACACACAACAACACTGTGCAATGACTCAAGTTACTGTGAGTGTGTTCAAGTTTTTTTCCCCTTTTGTAATCATTTTGGGTGTAAATGAAATAATGGTGTGCTATGTGTCTATCCTTCCATATTGCATTTAGCAAGCTCTGCAGAACTTTTATATTTCAAGAGCTATCTCAGTCCAATAATTTATAAGATACTCTCAACCCACTGCTTATATAAATGCAAAACATTATTTCATTCTATACTTGCACACAAGGATAGATATTTTGTAAAGATGAGAAATTTGAAACCCAGAGAGGTAAAATATTTTATCCAAGGTTACACATATATAGTTGGCACAGTCCAGTTTTGAAACAAGGTCCTTTAAACTTAGAAGTCAGTGTTTTTGCTATTATATCACACTGCCAGCCTCTCTTTGTGGAAATTCCCCACATAGACTCCAAGTGAGCCAGAAAAACATTCCATTAAAAGGGTAGCCAAATCCATTGTAACAAAATAGGAGGGAAAATAACATTTGATTCTTTCCTGGTTTCAAATGAGATTGAATTGGACCGACTAATTTTTTGTTGAAAATGAAAAGCACAAAGCCAAGGAATATAATTCAAATAAACAAGAGATGTCACACATTGCCCACTAGAACTCAAGCTTAAATGGATGGACGTTACGCTATTCCCAGAGTTAAGACTAGAACTAATTCAATAGAGAAAACAAGTTTTTAAAATCCTTCACGAAAAACTTCTTTGGTTTTAAAAAGGGGAACAGAATATAGCAGAAGAGAAGCTTTTGTAAACTTATTGAAGTTTTTATCTCACCTTTGATCTTATTTTTCCTAGTTAATATCATTGAAAGAACTCATCATTTAGACATCTATCCATTATTGCATGATGGGATCTCATTCTCCTTTTAGGAGAAAACCAATGTAGTTTTTCAGTATCTAATGCTACTTACAAGTAGTAAGCACTAGTAACAACAAATTACTTTTAAAGAAAACTCTAAAAGTCAGCTTAATGATACTTTCCAAAGTTGCTTCATTTTTTGTCTTTCTGCTCTTCTAAAGGATGGAGCTGTGAAAATCACTGGACTTCTCTTCAGGCAAAGATGGTTAGAGTACCATTCTTCTGAAAGATGAAAGAGTGACCAGTAAGCTCGTCCTTTTCTTCCATCTCTTTTCTTCTCTATGTGTTAGGAGTTAGTCAATACACATGTTCTGATATATATAGGGCAACCCCTTCTAACCTTAGGACTGGTTTTATTGCTAAACCCCATTGTCATCTTTCCAATAATAATTGTGCATTTTGTATATTCAGGACAATTTTGAGAATCTTATTTTCATTTTAAAAGAATTATTTTTGATAGTTGTGTAGGTCTGTACTAAACATGACATTTCCTAGTTAGTCCATGTGTAAGAGAGGTATCAATTTATAATGGGTTTATATATTTGTTCTTTAATTAATAATGTCTCCTCCAGTACATGTACTCTGTGGTTTCTATTAAATAGTTCTCTCTCTTGAGTGAAAATGACTATTTTCTAGAATTCATTTTCTAGGTTTTCTAATATCTGATGACTAGAAAATCCTAAAATTGCTATCATTGAAACCGATCTGGGGTACAAGTAGGCAGTCCTGGGTGAACTAGAAGTCCTTTGGTAGAATAGAAAATAGCTTAACATATTGTAAGCATGAATAGCTAAAAGAAGAAGCTACCATTTTGGAACAATGTGGGAAGCTCTGTCTCAGGAGTGACCTTCATGTCTCAGAATCCGCCCATAAGAGATTCTCTTCCTTCCTTCCTTCTGCACACACCCAACTGAGAGTACCTTTCATGATGTTTATCTCAGTCACAAAGTTGCTAGATATGGCTGAGTTATACATTGAATGCAAAATCAATGCCAGAGTAACAAAGCAGAAACAAAATTTTTGAAGTCCTTTCTAGCCATGATATATATATTCATTCGGTGTATATTTCTTGGGTACTACTAGGTACAAAAATTTCATCATGGGCAGTGAGGGGAATAATAATTAATTAATAATAAAATGCTTCAATACTTTGATAGGTCTATAATTGCATTGTTTTGGAAGATACCAGGTATAGATTACAAACGCATATTTCTCTAATAACCTAATAATAAATGGATTTTCTGTTATTGATTCCTAATATTATTAAATTTTAAATTATTTAATTAGATCAAATTAAAAATTAGATTAAAATTTGATTTGAAAATACTGACCTGTTAGCCAAATTCCAATAAATGAATTTATGATGGGGCCTATAACTAGTGTATAAAGAGGGATTGGTGTGCCACATAGGTGCTACTTTGTTCTGAAATACATTTATTAATGACATCAGATTATGTAGAGATTAGAAGTCTATTTGTTGAGCATGGGAGTAGAACAAGGTAGGTTGAATGCTCTTTAAGGGGAAATTTCTATCAAATTATCATAGTCTGATGACATGCCCTTCTCTGCTCCAAAGACATTTCTGTCTAAGTAACTAGTACCAGTTGTCTAGAATTAGAGGAACTCAATATTGACTAGAAAAATAATGACATATCCATACTCTAATACCCCCCTTTTTTTTTAAACCCTTACCTTCCGTCTTGGAGTCAATACTGTGTATTGGCTCCAAGGCAGAAGAGTGGTAAGGGCTAGGCAATGGGGGTCAAGTGACTTGTCCAGGGTCACACAGCTGAGAACCCAGGACCTCCTGTCTCTAGTCCTGGTTCTCAATACACTGAGCTACCCAGCTGCCCTGCCTTTTTTAGATTATATGCTGACCTCCAGTCCCTTTGTCATTAGCTGTCATTAGAATGCTATAATTTTCAAGATTTCTCTTATCTCATGTTAGACACATTAAAACTGGTGTCATCCTTAAGGTGTGTTAGAGACATCTTAATCTTTCTTGGCACTATACCTACAAGGCATAACAAAATTTAGTTGTTTTTTTTTCTACAAATGATCAATCTGTTCTTTTCTATGTTGATTTCTGTTAGCTTCCATTGCAGAGAGTAGCCATGTTACCCAACTGGAAGGCAGGGTATTAAAATTGTGCATCATTCCAGGGCTCTTGAACCTTCAACATTGACTATAATTTATATGGACCTCATTTTATTAATAAAATACCTGAAATAGTCTTTTCCAGGATAATTTGTGTACTTCCTGAATTTCTAACTCTTATTCTTTTCTATCTAAAGTGACTGTATTTTTTGATAAATTTGTCAAGTTCAGCAGCTCTTCCTGACTTCACATATGAAATAACTGAAAAAGTTTCATTCAGGATAATTTGTGTACTTCCTGATTTTCTGACTCTTGTTATTTTATATCTACTCTGACTATATTATTTTATAAATGGAACACACTGCTTTTTAATAGTCATGCAGATGTCCAAAAATTGCTGTCATTATTCAAACAGGGAAAGGCAGCATTACCATATTGTAAAATATTATTTTTATCTCAGAAAAGGTTTAAAAACAATTTCATTCTGATTACCAGATTCTTATCCTACTTAAAACTCTCCTTTCATATGTATAGATGTGGGATTCTATTTTAAACCACTAACAGTTTGAGATTTTTGTCCCTTTTACCATTTGCAATGATAATTGGCTAATTAAAGAGTTGATCATTCACAAAATACACAGCACTGTTGAGATGTTAGCTTGGCTATGCAAATGTTTTTATGCCTCCAAAAAAGATTATTTTAAAATGTATTTTAAAGCATATTTTTGTATGCTTTGCTATATTTTATTACTTCTTTATTTTCTAAAGAACATCTAGAAAAAGCACATAGTGCAAATCTATTGATTCATTAAAATGACATTGAAATTAATCACTATTTGTACCTGGGACTTTCATATATTAAAAAGTGTGTCACTGGCATCTATTTTGACAAAAAGTGCTAAACATCATGGTATGTAGTGTTAATGTTCAATTTTAGCTAAATTATTTCATTCATTCATTAAATTCTTATTGTCTGTAAGATATGGTGTACAAGGGAGACCAGCATTCAAAATTGAGAAAACACATATTCCTTACCCTCAAGGAGTTTATAGTAGCCTTTTAATGAAGATTAAACATGACAATAAATATACATGAAACTAGGCAGACTATGATCTTGGTGCAAAAAAGGAGTCCCAAGTGGGACGGCAACCCAGAGCATAAACAGATTATTTCTTACTGGAAAGTAAATCCTTGATAAATTAAATCACTAATAAGTTAAAAGAAAGTTTGGGACCAGATAGGTAGCTCAAAGGGTATCCATTCTAAGACAGAAGTTAAGGATTAAAAAAAAAGTTTGACGCTCTCCACCCATAGAGTAAGAAAGATCAGATATTTTACTTACATACTTAATTGTTAACTAGAACTTGGTCCCTTTTATCACAGCATTATTGTAGTTTTATTTTTTTAACTAAGACCTGTTTAATCTAAGTATTTTGCAAATGAGGTTTCCCATGTCCTTTTGCTAATTTATTTCATATGTATGTCTTTTGAACACAATTATATTTGTCTTAAAATGTCTTTTGTTGAATCTTTTTTCTCTATAGGCCAATCAACAAATATGAATTACCCACCAATTATTTTTAAGGAACTATGTTAGGCAAAAAATGCTATAAAGAAATACAAGACATGTCCTTTGATTTCAAGGAGCTTACAATTAATTCTGGTAAGGAGTTTACAGTCTAGTTTTCACAGCTCATGTTCCCATATGATATGCAAGTTCCCAAATGAGGAAGAGATCAAAGCTTCCTTGTTCTCTGTACCCTATGACTTTGATGTATAATAATTGTCTTTCTTATATATCCACATCCAACCATTTGAAGAAGAAAAGTGGAAGATGAAATCATAAAAGTTTAATTTAAAATTGTAAAAATGAAGAGAGGAAATTTGCTCTGTATTTTGTATGTGGAATAGAATTACAAAATCCCAAAATTGATAGTTTAGCCTGGGATTTATTGATTTTAGATTTTCTCTCCAAGAAAGACCACAGTCTATATGATTCCTAAAGATCTATTAAGATGGCACTTCATGAGATCTATTGGTTGCTAATTGAAGCACTTAATCAGTCTTACTTATAGAGAGTTCTGTGTAACCTGAATTTCTCTAATTGCAATCAGATCCTATTTTCTTTAGTTCTACTCTGCTCAGATGGAAAAAAGCTGATCAGTGCTAGTCTTAAAATAGCTTTTTAAGTTTGAAGACCAATAATAATCTGTCTATAATACTTCTCTTTAAAAATTAGTGGTCTTCCACCTTCATTGTGATCTATTGATGTTCTCAATATTAACGTTCTCAATAGAGAAAAGAGAATGGAGTTTCAATGTTGGGGGTAGCTCATCCCATCAACTATGTTGTTCTTTGTCAGCTACTTTTTGCATCAGGGTATACAATTATCCAAATTTCTGGTCAGTCTCTTTTTCTGTGTAGCAAATTTCAGCCACTGCTCATTTGAGAATATAATTTCCTGAAAGTGGCTGAGCAACAGACATCATTTATTTCAACTTCTCAGAACATGGACACTTCAATGTTTTTCTAAGCTTTTCTCACTGAATGTAAAACAGAGAAGTGTCATGGAATGAAAAACTTCAGATCATGATGTTTTAGCTCAAATAGCCCTAATTTCTTTTATTCTTCTTCACTTATTTCACATATATTTACATATCTCCTCTCATGTGTAAGTAAAATGTGGACCTTCTTACATGGAATGATTTCTGGTGAAGAGCCTCTCATCCTCCAAAATACCCTTCTTTACTATATCTACTGATTCCAGATACTCCTTTAACAAGGGACAAAATTTTGATTCAATGATTTATACATAAAAGACAAATAACCTCTGAAAAAGAAAACAATCAATGGATCTGAGGTGTTAGTCTTATGGATACTTCTTCTACCTATGATCATAGTGTCTTCTGCTGCACTCTTTATTTCCAATGTTTCCCTAAATCTTTCAGATCTACCAAACATGCAATAGAGTTTTCCCTTTTTTGAGATGTCTGTCAGTCAATGTGGCACTCATGTTTTCCATCTGCTATTTCTCATTCTTGGGATATGGTGAGCCTGTTTTCTTTCTCATTTATATGCATTCTTTAAAAAAAAAAACAACCTTGCCTTAGAATCAATACTATGAATTGATTCCATGACAAAAGAGTGGTAAGGGCTAGCCAATGGGGGATAAGTGACTTGCCTAGGGTCTCACTGCTAGGGAGTGTCTGAGGCAAGATTTGAACCCAGGACCTCCTATCTCTAGGTCTGGCTCTTAATCTACTGAGCTACCCAGTGGTCCCATTTATATGCATTCTTGATATTCTTTATGCTTCTTTTTCTACAAGTCATCATTGATAATATGCTGCTGTCTACTCATACTTAACTAGATATCTTTCTGTTTTACTTGATTCCCTGAAACTCCATGAAATTCCCTTGAAATTCCCCAAAATTCTTCCAACATTATTCGACTTCATGATTTTCAGTCATATGTAACTATCATAATAATGCAGTCATTTAAATGGTGGACTTTTGTGGATATGAGTAACGCGAAGTCATTTAAAGCACCATGCAATTTCAGTAATGCAATCCCGATTTTTCTCCATCTATATCTCATTCACCTAAAGCCAAGTTCTTTGTCTACCTAGGACACCTCTCCAAGATATATATTGGTGGACTTGCTCTTTGGGCTATTCATCCAATTACAGGTCATAAACTGGGCAGTTTATGTATTTGAATGCCATAATTTTTCCAGTATAACCGGATTTGGATTTAGATATGAATTTCATTGAGAAGATTTTGTAGTGCCCTGGGGCTTTATGTGCTGGATGACCGAAGAAGTATTTGGAAGCTTGCCCATAGTCATCATTGGTTTTCTTTAGTTTCTTATCAGAAAGTTATGAGTCAGGAAAACCTGATTTTAAATCTTGCCTCAGAAACTCACCAGCTGTGTAACTAGAATTAGACCAGTAAGTTGGCTTCTAAGTCTCAATTTTCCCATCTGTAAAATAGGGATAATAGTAACACCTACCACACAGGACTGCTGTAGGAGTTAAAATAAGATGTAAAGTACTTTACATACTTAAAATGTTATCCAAATCCTGGAGTTTTTTGTGTTTTTTTTTTCATCATCTTCTACTATCCAAGGTAGCTTACTTCTTATAGCCATCTATGAAGGTGATTCCTCTCTCAGTCCCCAGTTTTTCCTCTTGAATATACCTTACTTGTTTAGAATTTTCTCTGTCTTCTAAGAGGTCCTTTCTGGCTCTACTCCATTCTATATAATCCCTGTTTCCCTTATATAAAACAATTGCCATTGCATTGAAATACCAATGCAACACTACTTTCTGAATTATGAGTTACTAGAATGAAGAGGACACTGTTAAGTTGGAACAGGCCCAAGAACACATTGTTCCAAGAGTTTTTTTTATAATGTCTTATAATGCAAATCCAAGAAATTACAGTAAGAGATTATCTGGATCTTCTGATCTCCATGAATAGGTTAAAATACAATGGGACAAGGCATCTGGATTGGTCATTTCACAGAGTAAAATCTATGGATATTCTTCTGGCTATTCCAAATTATTTGAATAAGAAAGAGGGTGGAATGAACTTATTCTTTACCATGCTCATAGATTTTATAAAACCAGTGTGTCTCCAACTCTAAATTCCAACACCAGTGTTTAGATTTTCTTATAAATTCATTGGAATATCTTTATTATTGTAGGGAATAGGGGTGTGTATAGAGTACCTCTATTTAATTTTTAAAGTCCCCTACCACCTGGATCTGCCCTCCCTTTCCAGTTTCATTGGGCATTATTTACTCTACCCCACTCTATTGTTGTTGCCAAATTGGCCTTTTTCATCTGTGTTCCTTATATATGATGCTCATTTGCTTCTCTTTGGGCCTTTGCACTGGCCATTCCCTATACCTGGAATGCTCATCCTTTTAGAAGCTCTCCTCAATGATGCAGCTCAGTCATCACCTGTTGCATGAATTAAGTCTTTCTAGCTATTTTGTGTTTTATTAGGGTCTCTACTTATTAACTTTATATTTATGCTGTCTCTCATTATTGCCTCTTGTTGGGATGAGAGCTCATTGAAAATAGAGACTTTTTTATTCTTTGGGCCTATATTCTCTAGCATAGTGTCTGGCACATAGTAGGAGTTTAATCAATACTTACTGATTGATTATCTGAACTGATTCAGAGTGAAGAAAGACTCAGGAGAACTTTGTGCATTTATAAAAAATAGATGAAAATAATTTTAAAAAACTTCTTAACTCAATTAGATGTGATAACAAATCCTGATTAAATTGGGGAAGGGAAAGGAAAGAAACATTTTTAAGCACATTCTATATGCTAAACTCTGTGCTAAGTACTTTACAAATATTATCTCATTTGATATTCACAACAACCTACAGAGGTAGGTGCTATTATTATCCCCAATTAACAATTGAGGAAATGGGGGCAGACAAAGACTGAGTAATTTTGCTCAGCATCATATAATCAGTGAATGTGTGAGGCCATATTTGAACTCAAGTTGTCCTGACTGCAGAATGAATGCTCTATCCTTTGACAGCCCTTAGCAGTTCTAGAAAATGCATTGTAAAACATGCTTTCTCTTGCTAACAAGATGGGAAAAGGCATATACAGAAAACTACATATACTACCTAATGCATTTATGATGTCACTCAATTTTGCTTACCTCTCTCCTTCCTTGTAAAGGTTCTTCCATGGAGCTGGGATCCATTGGGAAGCGATTGTGACAGCAAATTCTAAGTAAATAAATAAAACTTGAAAAACAAGTTAAAGTCCCTGAAAGCATGAATTATTTCATTTCATTCATATTTTCCCAGCATTCGGCACAATGCCTGGACTAGTAAGTGGTTAACAAATATTTGTTGAGTGATTAAATGAATGAAATTGACAATGTAATTTTTTATTTTGATCTTTTATTATTATTATTTATGAGAAATATGCTATATTTTTTGAAAATCAAGAAGACAAAGAGCAAGAGCCACAGATAACACACATATGATCAATGAGAATTGGCTCTACTAACAAGTGGACCAGAGACACCAGTGCCCACCTCATTGAGATTTGCTTGTTGTATGAGGCCTAATAGTACTAAAGACCATCACATAAAGACTTTCAGAACAAATACAAATGATCCACTTATGAGCAAAGATCTGGAGTGAGAAGGGATCTTGTAGAATACTGATTTCGAGTGAAGAAGCATGATGTTCAAATCCAGTCTTAAACACCCATTGGCTATAAGATGTTGAGGAAATCACTTAAGTTCTCTGTGCCTTAGTTTCTTCAATTTGTAAACAGGATATGATTGCACTCAATTGACTCTAATGGCCTTGCTGGTCCAACCCCTTCATTTTGCAGATAAAGAAAGTCAACTACAAAAAGCTTGCCCAAAGTCACATAGGTAGTAAGCATAAGAGGCAAGATTTGAACCTAGGGCTTTTACTTCCAGAGTCAGATCTTTCTTCTACTTTTTCCAGTGATTACAGTGACAGAAGGTGGTTTCTCTAAGGCCAGTTGTTGTTTGCAAAGTAGACTTAAAAGTGAAGACACCAAGGACTACTGAAGAGTTACTTTTGTCATACTTATGGAAGGAATATTGGAGAGAGGATAATTTGGGCCTTAGTCTACCTGAAAATGACTGTTGAGGTTTTTCTCAACCCTGTATTCTTATCTCACTTATGCAGGACTGAAAACAACAGATTTTTTGTCCTGAAAACAGACCCCACCATGGAGAAGATTATTAGAGCTGAGCCATTTAAAAAAATCTGTCAAAACAAACAGTTGCTGTGCTTTTTCAAACAAAAAATAATGTTTAATAAATCATAGGAACGGAAAAAATCAGTAAATAGCAGCAGCCACCTTCATCAATCAATAAAATAGTGCTCAAAAAACTGCAAAACTAGCTTTTCTTATTTTTTTAAAGCATCTTGTTTTAAGCTATGTAATCGTTCTATAGCTCACCTTCCCCTCTGGCTTCCTTCCACATGAACAGTGGCATTTGGAGAAAGGTAAGACACAGGTAAGACCACAGGAAATGAGCTGCTTCAGAATTCATTAAAGGGTTGCATGTTTTGTTTTTGCCTACCAAGAGCATCACATGGGATGAGTAGGCAGCCCCACTCCCGCCCAAGGGACGAAATGTAAACAAAATTGTAAAATAAAATGTGAGGTGGGGTTAAAAATACATGTAACGGGCCCTGAGTCAGCTGATTTATCCACTGGGACAACGGAAAAAAAGGACCTTTTAATTTTTTTTTGTTTCAGGACATTTTCAGTTTGATAGAACACAGAATCCAGCCACCAACCCCACTAAATTACTTGGCAAGGGCTGGACCCTATTTTTCTTCAGAAAAAGAAGAAGGACGATAAGATAATTTGTGGTTCTGGGTTTCTAATATCCAATAATTCTGACCATTTAAAACAGTTTTTGTAGGAAATATTTTATAGTTAGAGAAATAGTTTTTGACATTTTGGGGGGGAAAGAACAATGGACCGTTTACAGGTCTACACAGCAGATTAATGAATCTAATTGAGTCTGTAGGGAAATGTTTCAGTTTAACTACTGGAACTAATTTATACATTCACTACATCGTAATAAGTCAATTTAAGTTTCTGGAAATAAAACTGGATATCCTGGGTATAGATTTGAACTATAAATTTCTGCAAGAAAGGAGTCTGTGTGTTCATTATACATTGTAAAATTACCATATGGACCTGTCAACACTTCTTAGCAGAGCTTTGTAATAATGTCATTTAGTTTAACATTGTAATGTGCCAACTGAATTAATGTGCATGACACAATGCATGCCTCCCAACCTCGGCTTCTGGGGAGCCTTGCAACTTTTAAAGATTTTCCTCAAGGCGAGAGCCTCTTGCATTTGCTAGCTCTGAGCATTCCCAGTCTGTGATTGAGGGCTCTCACCTTTCCTGGGGGGCCAGGGACAATAGACCGCCCAGCTCTGGGGCCTGAACTTTCTACAATGATGTGATTTCCACAATGGAAACTAGACCTTCTTTCAGGGGCCCTGGCTTTGACATCTACTTCCTACCTGATTTCAGTCTTCAAAAGAAAAAAAAATGATTTGAATATCCCAAGTCCTTTGCTTTTCATTTACTATTTATCAACATAGATTGCTTGAGAGAGAAAGAGGGGAAAATATTCTACACAGAATAATACTTAAGTGTTACTATATTACATTGAACGATTACCTTAGTTTTAGATGTCTATAAATTGGGCCTCAAAACTGCCTCCACCCAGATAGATTAAGATTTAGATCATCTCTTAACACCAATGGAAAAAAAATTGAAACAGATATTAGAATAAGGAACTGTTAGCCTAGACCTACAAAGATTGAAAAAGGATTCTAAAAGATATTAGCTCTATTCCTCATCCTCATTTGAAGCCGATTCCTTGGGGTGAGGCATTGCATTCAAAGGCACCTTTTTGGTGCATGTGTTTCCTAGGAAAAATAATACAGAAATATACTTAGCACTTATACAGAGATGTAACTAGGAATTCTTTCATTTGTAGTTGGAGTGGGAAGCAATGCAACAACTTCAAAGATGGCAATCCAAACATTGCATCAAGAGAGAAAAACCTTAGAAAGGAAAGTTTTCATTAAATAATAGTCAGAGGCCAGATTGCGAGGGGTCAGGAATCAACTGAGAAATGAGGAAGTGGAAGCAATGAGCAGGGATGGCATATTTTAAAAGAAGTTTTCTGTGAATGGAGAAGAGAGATCTAGGACAATAGCCTGAAGGATTGGCAGCATTAAGTGAAGGTTTCCTAAGGAAGCCACAGTGAGGCACTAGAATAGGGCTTTATCAGAGGCAAGGAAAAGAATACCTGAAAATGAAGGTAGATGTGGGAAACTACCTATATATAATCATCAAACTAGATACTATGCAAAGTAGTCGAATTCCAGGTAAAGAATAGTTATAGAACACCCAGAAAATCTATAGGAGACAAAATTCAAGAAAGGGAATAGTTATAAATATCACAGTCTCAGAGATCTACATACAAAATTCATTAATATGGCTAGAAAGCAAAATAAATTAGAGATCAATAGGTCTCAGAAGTATTAAAGGTCATTTGTCCAAACTTCCATTTTTTTCCCTTTTTTGATTATAATATTTAATTTCCCTCTAATTACATGTAAAAAATTTTTAACATTCATGGTAAAATTTTTTTCTGAGTTCAAATTCTTTCCTTCCTTCCCATCCTCCCTCCCTCAACTCCATTCCACCTTTCTCCACTCCCTGAGGTGGTAAACAATTTGATATAGATTTCACATATGCAAACATGTAAAACATTTGTCCACACTTGTCATTTTGTGGAAGAGATCTCAAAGAAAAAAAGGAAGAAAGAAAATGAAATATAATATGTTTTTGTCTATTCAGACTGCATCAGTTCTTTCTCTGAAGGCAGCATTTTTCATTATGAGTTTGTGGGATTGTCTTGAATCACTGTATTGATGAGAATAATTAGTCTATTCACAGTTGTTCATCAAAAAATACTGCTGTTACTGTTTAGAGTATTCATCTGGTACTGCTCATTTCACTTTGTATCAATTTGTTTGTCTTTCAGGTTTTCCCAAAATCATCTGACTCATCATTTCTTAAATAGATAGTATTTCATTACGATCATGTAAGACAGCTTATTGATGAACAACTCCTCAATTTTCAATTTTTTGCTGCTACAAAAGGGCTGCAATAAAAATTTTTGTACAGATAGGATCTTTTACCTTTTTCAAAAATCTCTTTTGGGTACAGATCCAGAAGTAAAACTTCCCTTTTTATAGATAAAGAAACTGCAATGAATAAGGGTTAAATAGCTTGCTCAAGATAATACTTGTAGTAGATGTTAGATAGCCAGTATTTGAATTCTGCTCTTTCACTCCAAATCCAGGTTCTTTTTATTGCACCTCCAGTTTCCCCTCCTAATTATTACAAATACTTGGTGATAAGAGAATACTGACTGGAATGTATCTCTGTAAATATTTATAGTTTTGTTTTTTTTCAAAAGGAGCTAGGCAGATGAAAAGTAGGTAGTAACATTGAATATTAAGAAAAAAACTAGAGGGGTGACATCATTTAGGTGAAGATCAATGGAAGGAGCAATAGATTTTTATCATCAATGGAATATAGTACAGGCAAGCTAGATAAAGAGGAAATGGAAAAGTAGTTCTGGAAACTGATCCCAGGTATGGTAAAGCCATGATGGAATCCTTCAATTGTTCTGGGTCTTTATCTTGGCCAAAAGTAGAGTTAAAAATACTAGTCAATTTCTTGACATATAATGGCAATTTCATCCTTCAAAATATGTGGAAAAGGAGATCACAAGGGGAAATTCTAGCCTCATTTGATTATATTTTGTACAATGAGGTACTGATTGCTGAAGGGAATTGCCAGGGGAAGCAAAGTTGGGAAACTTGGAGGAATACAACCAGTCTGACTCAGAATTTGATAAAGAAGATGGATGCTCAGAACAGCCCAACACGAATCTTAGGTTTTAGAGAGTAGTTTGTAAAGAGTTTAGAGGAAAACTAATCAGTATTCCATTGACTAAAATTCTATAACTGTAGCAAGTCAGGGAGGGATGTGAAGCTCTGAAGAATAAAATTCTGAAGATACAAAGAGAGATGATTCTGATGAGGAAAAAGAAGAGTATTTAAACTAATTGGATTTGGATGCACATGAAAACACATATGCAATTTATATTTTTAAGAGTTGAACACAAAATGAAAACTAGAGCAGAAAGGCTATGTGGTGACTGACAACAAAGTGAAAGCAAAACTTCTTTTGTTTCACTTCTCTTCCAAGCATAATGATAATTGAACTGAAAAGGACACAATGCAAAGTCATTGAGCCTAGGTGAACTACATCTTTTGATTCTGATAGAAGTGGAAGAAAAAAAGATCATTGACAATAGGAGCATTCCCAAAATGGGAAGGAAGCAAATGTCTCAATTTTGAAAAACTGGGAAGAGAACAATGTCTGAACATTATGGGCCAGTACACTTGAATTTCATTCCTGGAAAATTCTAGAAAGTATTATTAAAAAGCTAGTAAAGATCTAAAAATCGATGCCACGATCACAAAGAGTAATCATGACTTCATCCAGAAAAGGATGTGTCAGACTAGACTTTAGAAAAGAAAAAAAAACCAGAACCCATCATATGAATGTTTAGATTTGACTAAAACATTTTGTAAAATCCCCCATAATATTCCGATGGGGAAAATATAGATATGGACTAGACTACAAGTAGAAATTTAAGTTTCCACAGTAACTTGAGGTGGAGTGAGACTAAGTCTCTGATTGGGTGCCCCAGAGAACTGCACTTATCCCTGTCCCCATTAAAATCAGACTTGCTAAAAGACATACAATGGTTTGCTTCTCAAATTTATAGATGAAGAGAAGGTGGGACAGATAATTGACACACACTGGATGAAAATCAGTTTTCAAAATGATTCTGACAGGCTAAAACAGTGGGTCATATCTTATAAGATGAAATTTAATAGAGACAGATATAAAATTATTACACTTAGATTCCATAAACTGACTTCTCAAGTACAGAATGTGGATATGTGGCTATTCAGCTATTTGTCTGAAAAAGATCTGAAATTTTTTTGTCAATTTCAAGAAAATGTGAATCATCTATGTGATATGACTTCAAGGAAAGCTAATGTTAACTTAAATTCCATTAAAAGCATCATAGTATCTAGGAATATGGAGATGAAAACAACCTAAGACTTTGGTCAAAAATAGAAAGAAATTACTTATGTTACAGAATATTCATAGCAACATTTTTTCATAGAGGCAAATAACTGGAAAAAATTAGGTGTCCTCAAAACAAGAAATAGCTAAACAAATTGTATGGAATATAAAAGTGATAAATACAAAAAATCCAGAGAAACAGTAATTCACATAAATTGATACAGAGTGAAGTATGCACAATCAGAAAATAAAATATATGAGTAAAACAATTTAAAATGGGAAGAACAATAAAATGAACTATGCTAATATTAATAACAAAAAATTAAGTATATCATCTCTGAAATATTCCTTTGATTTACTAGTATAGTTACCCTATCAAAAAGAGAAATAAAGCTAGTCTGACATTCTCTGTTCTTGATAAAGACATGATGGCATTTAGCAAACTACTTCTCATTCTAAATGCTCCCAAACCGTACTTTTAATAACATGTCCTAGAATTTTGCCAGGCATCAAAGTCAAGCTCACTGGTCTACAGTTTGTAGATGTCACCATGTTCTCTTTTTTCAGCAGTAGGAAGATTTTGTCCTTCAGTCCTAAGCCATTTATTCTATCTGCCACAATCCTTCAAAGATCATTAGTGACAACTCAGCAAACACATCTTCTGATATATTCAGGATAAACACTAATATGTGATCCGTATGAGAGTCTTGGTGACTTGACCTCATCAAAGACAACTAGGTGCTATTTTACCGTCTCCTCACATATCTTGAACTTCAACAAACTCCCTTCTAAGATTTTCCACTATATAATGCCCAGTGTAAACATCATTCTCTTTGGAAGAAAAAACAGCAGCAAAATTATAGTTGAGGGTTTGAATAAGAGCTGCAGCTGCTCACTGTTGTCCATTTTTTATCACCTCATTTTCTTTTATTCCATCTTTCTCCTAGAATAACCCAAAATAGGTTTATTTGTTTTGTCATGGGATTGTAGGTTTAGAGTTAAAAGCAAGCTTATTGGCTATTGTAGGCATGATTCTATTACCAACAGCTTCTTAGTTCAGATTAAATATTAGGATAAAATGAGACACAGGTCACTGAACTTATTATTAAGTATTATTAATAACTTCAATTTAATAATTGAATTAAATCAATAAAATTATAATTATAATGAAATCATTATTCCAAAAGAAGGTATCTCACACAGTAAGAATATACAATAAAGACACAGTGGCACTTAGCTTCTCTGGACATTGTACTTAGCACAGCGCCAGGCACACAGTAGGTACTTAATACACATTTATTAACTATTGACTTTATTGGACACAGACACCTTCATCTCTATCTGAAAAAAGTGTTTTATAGTAAATTAGGAAAGTATGGTAACTTCTCCATGGTCTCAGGCTCCCTCTAGATCTGAGAGACACAGTCTATATACGTTTAGGGCTTTTTATATCCCTTGGCCAGGTAGCCATGTTAGGGAAGCCTGTCCCATCCTGTTGCACAAGAGAAGGAAGTTTTATTAGGATTAGGGAAACTGGGGCAAAGGAAGCTATGCCAGGAAATAAAATGTCCTATTACAGAAGCCAGTGAATCCAAAAGAGAAAGAGAGAGGAAGAGAAAGGAAGGAAGGAAGGGAGAAAGAAAGAAAGAGAAAGAGAGGGAGAAACAAATAAGGCAACAAAGAAACAGAGGAGATTATGATAGAAAATTGTTACCAAGTCATTGCCACCCACTTTATAGAAAGGAGGTTGAGACTTACCTTTCACTGTACATTATTTAAAGAAAGAGTTGAATCTACAAGATATCACTGCGGGTGGCAAAAATTTAGTCCCCACTAAATTCTCAACAAGACGTATGCTAGGACTCAGTATTATATGTCAGGAGCTCAATATCTGTCATAAATGAACAATAAATATCCATACTATAAATAAAACTCTTTAAATGTTCCTTCAGTATTCAACAAACAGTTCTTTACAACAGTAACAAAGATAAAATTGTTGCTGATAATAATCCAGACAAAAAAATTGATCCATAAAAATTTAAGAATACTATTTATATGCTGCCAACCCAAATACTTATAATCTCCAAGCTTTGTGGAATAAAAAACTTTCAAAATAGAATTTCCTAGCTGTAATCAGAGTTTCCTTTTCTCTCTACTAACTATACATCCTCTTCTCATCCCATAATGCATATAGGGTGATTTGATCCAAGATTCAACAGCTCCTTTCCTACTATCTAGATCCCTTAAAACCCCAGCATAAATAGAAAACCCAGTGCAACCAGCTGCTACTTATTTTAGATATTTCCAAGAGTTCCAGCATGGCAGAAGGCATCCAAGGAGGCTATACCAAATATTGTACACAGTGCCACCTGTGCACTCAACTCCTCCTTTGTCTCTAAGATCTAAAATATTCTCTAGATGATGTTGGGAGTTGAAGATGAAAGATCTTGGCAATGGAAATGGCCCAAGAAGTTGTTGGGAATATTGGGAAGGTGGGTGGGGGGAATAATGATGGTGGTAGACAGATAAGTACACATAATCTTTGATTACTAAAGGCTCTTCAATCCTCTATTCTAACAGGAAGTAATACTAATTGGATTGGGCCTTTTTCATATTTTTTTTTATTATTTTGAAGGTCTCCCTCCAACTTATCTATGCTATTTTGAGTTCTTTGAACTATTTGTCTACATATAAGATAGATGATAGATATACCTCATTTAGAAAGCTGGAATACACCAGAAGTACAGTTCATACAGAATCTTATATTTTCTGTAGAGTGATGACATTATATACCAATGTTGAAGAGTGAACAATGAGCCCAAATTTTTCTGATGTTGGCTAGTTTGCCATCAGAAGTTTGGTTTCAGAGGATGATTCATTCTTTTAGTTTGACATTTAGTTTATAGGCAATATGTTCAAACTGGATGGATCTTGATCCAAAGATGAATATTTGTCAATAAATGAGACACAAATTGATGTCGAGCTTACCAAGAAGTTAAATAAATACATGGAATTATCTAGAGATTAGTAGCAAAGAGGTACAAGAGGGGTGATTTATTTATCTCCCTGTACCTCCAAATTGATCATTAATACTCCAATAACTTGGAACTACATTTCTAGTGGAATGTTGCAAGAATCTCTCTTTAAACCCATGCTGTTGAACATTTCTATTAATGAAATGAATAGATAAAAATTACTAATATATACATACATATATTCACTATGTACATATATATATACACATATGTATATATACTGTTTCAAAGGTTTGTAAAGTGTTTTACAGATCTGGGCATAGAAACTCATGAACCTGTACTCTCTGGTAGAATAGAATAGACTTTGGAGAATAGTGATGTGTGAAATCCTGGGAGTGATTTCCCAGATATCATAGGATCATGGGATCACTAATCTAAAGCTAGAGGGATTATATATAATCATAAAATTCAATCCCATTCATTTTACAAGGGGAAAGTGCTTGGCTAAAGATTAAACAGTCAGTCAGGATCTAAATTCACTTCTACTGATGCCAAAATCAGTTCCACTGACTCATTAGTCAGTGCTCTTGACTCCTTGAGCAAAGACATTTTTAGAGAAAATGGGGACAACCAAGGAAATACAGAAGCATGGCCTTAGCATGCAATCTCTCCTCTTGCAAAGTTAAATGGAGAAGCTTTCTTCCCCACCAAAAATAATTATCTCCCAAGGCTATTGCGAGGATCAAATGAGATATTGTATATAAAGTGCTATTCACAGTGTTTGAGCTATCAAAATGCTTATTCCCTTTCTACCTCCTATTTAATACTTACTGAATCCCCATTTTATAGGCAGAGAAACTGAGGTTCAGGGGGGTAATGACTTGCCCATTGCCACATATATGGCAAGCATTTTAATTTTTAAAATTTTACCTTAAACCCAGGTCTTCCTAAATGCCGACCTCTAGCCTCTACACACATGTGAAGTTGCACTACTACATCAAACTGCAGGCTTTTGTGTATATCTCTGACAAATAGATGGCATAAGAAAAGATTAATAAATTGTTTAACAGTTAGGAAGCAGAATAGATCACAAGAGGCTAGAACTTTGGATCTCATAAAAAAAAGAATGAAATTTGATAATAATAAATGTAAAGTCTTAGACCAGGGGTTGACAACCTTTTTGGCCATGAGAGCCATAAACACCACATTTTTTAAAATGTAATTTCGTGAGAGCCGTACAGTGCTCACAGTGCGCGCTCCTGTAACAGCGCCTGAAAAAAAATTGACTTTATGGCTCCTGCAGAAAGAGCCATACGTTGCCAACCCCCGTCTTAGACTATTTTAAAAAAATGAACTATATTGACTAACAATATACCAGCTAAATTTGCACTGATTTTCTGCCCCCAGAAAAAAGTACTCAATGGCATATGGCACCTATGTCCTTTGTTACACTAAACTAGATTATATTCTGTAATTAAAAAAACAAAACTCAACAATGTTGTTGCTGTTATTATTATTACGGAAGCCTTTATTTTTAATGTTGTTATTTTTATATTGGTCCAATGGACTTCAGATAGAGATGATCCTGAAACTGATTTCTATCCTGTCATTAGAAGGGCTCAGGACTCTGGGTAAGTCATTTAACCTCTATTTGACTTATTTTCTTCAGCTACAAAATGGGGATAATAATAGCACGTACCTCCCAGAGTTGTGAGGATCAAATAAAGTAATGATCAAATGTTTAGCACAGTGGTCAACACATAGTAGGCACTTAATAAATGCATATTCTCTTCCTCAATATTATTTGGTGCTTAATGTTATATGAGCTATTTGCAGAACTTGCTAAAATAACTAGTAATTATAACTGATTAACAATATTGGGATATTACCTCATCTTCTGAAGATTCACTTAAGTATCTTGGGGAAGTATATCTATATAGCAGGTCTTGTGAAAAAGATCTTGAGTTTTAGAGAGTTCAAACTCAGTATGAGTCAATGGTTTTTAAAGTGGCAGCTAGGGAGTGGGGAGGCAGGAGGGGAGAGAAAGAATATGAATCATGTATCCATGGGGAGAATATTCTAAATAAATAAATTTTAAAAAATTAAAATTAAAGTTAAAACATAAAATGGTAGCTAAATTACTAGTAATGCCCAGTAATAAGTGATATTTTTAGTATGCTATCATTAGTCAAAAAAAATCATTTATTAAGTATCTGCTATGTGCTGGACACTGAACATACAAAGACAAAAACAAAGCAGTCTTAGTCCTCAAGCATTCTACATTCTACCAGAAGAGACGGCATGGACACCCTGGTTATAATGAAAGTAGTATAAGGAATTGCAAACTAAAAATAAAATAAATACAAGATGAATAAGGAGGGAGAAAGTAGTGGGAGAAGAAGGAGAAAAAGATAACACAAAAGTTACAAATATAGGTGACAAAGGGTGAGAATATATCAAACAAGAAAAGGAAGCTTGAAAGTCAGGAAATTTAGGTTCTGTTTTGAAGATGTTTAAATGCTCATTATATATATATATATATATATATATATATATATATAACACGTGTCTAATAGACAATTGGTGACTCAGGACTATAGATCTAATCATCCATGTAGAAATGATAATTAAACCTATTGGAATTGATGAGATTAACAAATGAAAGTATGTGTCTATATAAACCCTAAATCTAAAATATATAATACTATATATGTTTATTTTATGTACTATATATAACATATATTAGACATGAGGTAATATGGGGAGTGGTTATTTGGAAATATTGTGGGGCAGTTAGGTAGTACATAGAATAATATGCCAGACCTGGAATCAGGAAGACATTTTCCGGAGTTCAGATCTGACCTCAGGTACTTACTAGCTGAGTGACCCTAAGCAAGTCACTTAATTCTGTTTGTCTTAGTTCCTCATTTGAAAATGATTTGGAGGAAGAAATTACTCAAGTATCTCTGCCAAGAAAACCCCAAATGGGACCACAAAGAGTCAGAAATAACTGAACAATAACAAATACATACATACATACATATATATACACACACCCACACCACATAAGTATAGAATATATAGTTTATACACACCTATATATATAATAAGTGTACATATATACACATATACATATATACCATGTGTACATATATATACTATATATGCATATAGAATGTGTACTATAGTACTATATAGCATATATGGCATATATTATGATAATACAGTTATATATATTCAGATACTTTCATTCATCAATTTTATCAGTTCCTATAGGTTTAATTAATGAGAGAGAGAAAGACATTAGCAGAGACAGAGAAGGGCTAAGAAGGCTCAAGAAAATAGCCTTGGAGTACACCAAGAAGACATGATATGGATAATGAAATCACAAAGAAACTTGAGAAGTAGTTAGACAGTTTGGAGGAAAACCAAAGCGGAGTCCTGTCCAAAAATTCAGAGAAAGAGCAAGTATTTGAGAAAGTTGGGTGGTCAGAGGGTCAAATACTGCAGAGAGAGAGAAGAAAAAGAATGAAAAATGGACAAAAGGATGTTATATTTTGCAATAAATGTTCATTGGTAACTTCTGAAAGATTAGTTTCAACTTAGTGATGAGGTAAGAAGCCATAAGAGCCGATAAGTAAGCAAAAGTAAGGGAAGTAGAGGCAGTGAGTGTGGACAAAGAGGTCAAGAAAGATGAAAGTCAACATTAGGAGGATCATGTTCCGTTCTAAGAACTTCACTTTGGGACTGACATTATGAAGGTGGAGGGCATTCCAAGAAGTGTGACCAGTACTATGAAGCCTTTCAAGCTCATGTTTTATCCATTGTAGGAACTGAGGATATTTAGCATAGAAAAGAGAAAATACAAATTTATGAATGTAAAAAGTACATGTAAATGGAAAAGAATGTAAGAGCTTTTTCAATTATCTGACATCATGTGGAAGAAGGATTAGATTTATTCTGCTTACTTTAAGAAAATAAATAAAAACAGTGGGGGATGCTATTAAGGGGTTGCTATAGACTTAATATTAGGAACATCTTCCTAACTATCAAATTTTTCCAAAAGTGGAATGAATGGATAACTTTCAAGAAAAAGTAGATTTCCTTTCACTGGAGTGTTTCAGGCAGAAACTATATGACTACATGTCTTGACAAGCAGGTTAATCGAAGTTGAGGGTAATCAACAGATCTCAAACCTGAAGCAGGTATCTACCTCAGGTATATGAAGAATTCCCCTGCCAGAATGGGTGAATGAGAACAATTTGTTACAGTGGCCATGAAACTGGCTGAAGCAGTTGCTATGGAGCACCAATGGTCAGACATTGAAGACACAAAGTCATCCATTGCGTTCTGAGTCCTGACTTTTGCTTGCCACTGTACTTCAATGACTCTGAAAAAGAGAGTGAGACTGAAGTCTTTGTGCCACTCTGCCTCAATTAGATCTAATTCATGCACAAGCCAAGATATCACTCAGTGATGTCATTGGTGCTTTTTGAAATAAACAAGAAGACATGAACTACTTTTTGGGCAGGTTCAAGAAGGGATTTTTGGTCATGAGTGTGTTTTATTAGGTGACTTCAAAGATTCCTTTGAGCTTTCAGTTTCTGTGACTATTACTTGATGTAAGTGTCAGGTTAAATATCTATAGGTGACTGGGAATTTGCAGAAGATTTTATATTGAAAACAGGGTGAAGAAAGACCCTCCATAGAACAGAGCTAGTGAAACAACTAAAGAAAGAGATGAATAGTGTCCTGCTTTGAATGTCTGAGTCAAACACATACATAATTACAGTTAGAGGGATTTTTTTTTAAAAAAAAAGCAGGCTAAAATATATAATGAATTGGGCTGGACTCTATAACCCAATTTTCTACGGATTTGTATAGAAATGTCTACTCAACAGTCTCATCCCAGGAAATAAAAAAACCTATTAGAGCTCCCATTTCAGGACTGAAGGAGAAAGGAACTTTTGGAATTTTATACTCAAAGACACAGTGAAAGGGAAGAAGGAAAGAAATAAATATTCACAAGGCACCAACTTGCTTCTAGGAGGTACAGTGGATAGAATGCTGCACCTGGAGTCAGAAATATTCATCTTCCTGCATTCCTATTTAGTCTCAGACACTTTCTAACTGAGTGATCCTGGGCAAGTCATTTAATTAGGCCTCAGGTTCCTCATCTGTAAAATGAGGTGGAGAAGGAAATGAGAAGCTACTCTAGCATCTTTCCCAAGAAAATCCCAAATAGAGTCACAAAGAGTCAGACATATCTGAAACAACTGAACAATAAGCAACTGTGCTAAGCACTTTATAAATATTATTTCATTTTATCCTCACAACTACCCTTGGGAGACAGGTATTATTTTTATCTCCATTTTCAATTGAGGGAACCAAGACAGATTTAAGCTAAGCAACTTTCCTGGAGTCACAGAGCTAGTAAATGTCTGAGGCTGGATTTGAACTTCTGATTTCAAGTCCAATACGTTAACTACTATGCCAGTGAGGTGCCTCAAAAGGTGAACAAAAGAGTCTTTCCCAATTTCAGCTATAACAATGAATGCGATCTGAACCTAGCCAGTGGAATTATATTCACATAAATGACCAGAACCTGGCGGACAAAAGTCCTTATGTGTAACTTATGTTCATTTTTAATTGCTTATTTGGAACATTTGAAATGCTGAACCATGCTGGACAACTCTGATCGTCCAGTGACCAACCACAGAACAACTGCCACTGTCACTGGGACCTCTAAACTCTCCCTAGGTGGCTCAATGATACCTCCATTCAGATTGAGTGAGTGATGTCAGAAGATTTCCCCATTGGTGACTACATTGTAGGGTTCTTTGCTGGAACTTACCCCTCATGAATCTTCTCTCTCTCTCTCTCTCTCTCTCTCTCTCTCTCTCTCTCTCTCTATATATATATATATATATATATATATATATATATATATATATATATATGTGTGTGTGTGTGTGTGTGTGTGTGTGTGTATGTATGTGTATATATATATATATACACATATGTATTTGTATAACCTTTTTTTTAAAAGGTTGCTGCTCATTTTGATTTTCATTGTCTTAGTGATTCCAAAATTCTCACAGAGGTACACTGGCTATGACAATGTCCTGATGAGCCTGGTAGCCCCACCTTATCACGTCTCTTCCCTCAATCAGACTCCATGTTTTATCCCATAATCATCTGATATAACTTTCTGGTGTCCTTTAACTTGTCCTTATATGCCCAACTGGACCATAACCCCTGGCAGGGACTGCTCAGTTTTCCTCTGTGGGCAAGCTGCTCAAGTGTCTCCACTGATCTGAACCTAGTTCAATCTATTCATTTCAGACAACTCCAGGAAAAAATGTTTGCAACTTGTGAAACTTTTACAAAGCCTAACAGCTAAAAATTGATAACATTTTTTCTATATAACATCTTTTTACCATCATTTATATTTTCAGGAGAGAGGGAGAGGAAAAATACATTTAGAAAATGAGTCAGTTTGATCTGACCTGTTGATGATATGAATGCTTTACCTTCATATCCCTCAAGCACTAATGGTTTTTCATAAACTGCTGATAACATAGTCAAATGATTATCTCCATGGGTGTTTTAATGACCAAGCTGAAGCACAGGTTCCAGGAAAATGAGATTAATAAAAGAGTAGTCAGAGCACACTGATTAAAATGTCAATTTTAGAAATAAAACCAGGCTATATCAAAAGGCAGTATGAAAAAAAGTATGTATGATAATTCCCAACTTTCCCTCAATCTCCTTCTTTTTTTCTGGTTATTGGCTTCTCTCCCATTCTTCTTGGTGACTAGGGATATACGCAGTGGTTGGTCAGTCGAAGAGAAGCAGTTTTAACAAAGATAGTTGGTCATGCTTCCAAAGAGACAAGGAAAGTATCTGAAACAAATTTCCTATAATAAAGCTGAGTATTATAAAATGCCAAAATAAGTACAATTGTAGCAAGCATTTATAGAGTTTTAAGATTTATTAAGCACTTTATATGTTTTGCGTTATCTGATGCTCATAACAACCCAGTGAGGCAATGCTATTATTATCCCCATTTTACAGATGAGGAAACTGAAATTTTCAGATTGCAACTAGGATGGGCACATCTTGTTTGCTGGCAGAAGCAAGCTCACAAACTTCCTAAGTCTTAGAAATGTGATCACCTACCTGAAGAATAAATCAGGATGATGTGGGCTGACTGCTAATGTTTACAAGCTGATGAGATGCTGCATGATTTCCCTCAGGATACAGTCTTGAGTAAAGGACTAGCTGAATAGCTAAAATCCCACCTCAGTGAATTAGTGGAGCAGGCTAATCCTCGCAAATGGCTTGGATTTAAGATATGATTGTGAGATTTTTTTTATCCAATTGCATAAATCTATGTATAGATCTTGATGCAGAATTATAGACAGTGACACACATAACAGAAAAAGATATGGACCTTTTCATCTAGCAATTTTTTATGTACATTTTAAATCACTGTTTAGTATATATCTTGCTCACTTAAGGCAGCATGCTGAAATGTAGGGTTGGTTATAATAAAATATAAAGCCAAACCATTAAATTACTGGCTCAATATTAAAAATGCTTTACTTATTTAAATTTTTGCACAGTGAGACATGTGAATAAGTGAGACAATGATGGCCAGGGCCACTACTTATACAGTCTGGAAGGTAATAGCCTATAGGAGGCTGATTAGAAGGGTTTAGCATATTACTACTCACAGAATCATCTCCTTACATAATATGCATATGTCAATCACTGAACTCAAATATATGTTTTTCCCCTGGAATTGTATATTTTATTTCAATAAAGGGTATAAAAAGAATTGGGGATATAAATATAAACACATCCACACCTAACACCAATTTTCAAAGATTGAAAGGGAATTGTCATTTTAGAATCTTGTAGAAATGTATTTTATTTCCCTATCTAGCTGGAGATTTTTTCTTTCCTGTGTTACTGTCAACATTCTATCTCTTCATTTCTAGTTTAAGAAAAATAGCATTTTAAAAGGATCTTTCAGAGAATACAGTGGCTTTCTTGCTCCCTCTTCTTTCTTTACTTCTGGATTGCAGAATTTCATCAGAGCCAAAATTTGTGTGGCTTTGGCATGATCTTAGAGATCATTTATTATAACCTCCTTTTCATTTGGGAAAACTGAGGTCAGGAGACTTGAAATGATTTGATCAAGTTTATACAGCTAATTATAATGATCACATATCAAAAATTTTCTAATTTCATTCCTACAGGTTCTACTTTCTCCAGCAGAGCCTATAAACCCTAAAAATCCCCACTGAAGATCTTCATGATTGTCATATGTTTCCTAAAAAAAATCATACCTTGTGGCCAACTTTCTGATACCAAATTGTTCTGAGTATAGCAAAGGAAATTCACACAGTCAGCACACACAGTCCCTAGGCAGTATTCAAAGGTTTCCACCTTGATTGGACCTACTAGCCTCTGATCTTTTGGCATAAACAATTTTCTTCTATTCTTTATGCCCCCTGGCCCATAGGGCAGTACTTGGAACATAGTAAGCATTTCCTAAGTGCTTGCTGTTTTGTTAAGAACAAATAGCCACCTCCTCCTCTTCAAGTTGTAGCCTGAGAGTATGGTTTTAGGAAATAAAACACTTATATTTATATACAATTCACATTTAAACATAGCTATGTAGACACAAAAACCCTTTGCAAACATTATCTCTTTTGATTCTCATAATAATCCACCAGGCAGATACTATGTCTGTTATCCCCATTATATAGATGAAGATGTTGAACCTTGCAGACCTTAAATTACTTGCTCAAGGTTATATAGCTAGTAAGTGTGAGAGCAGGGACCAGACTCATGTTTTCTGTCTTCTGGACCAGTTTTTCTTTCTACCATATTGCATATTGATTCAGTGTTTTACAGATACCCTCCTAAGTCCTTCTGACTCTACGGGATATACTAATGCATCTTCCCTTAACCTCCTCCTCCTTCACTCAATTTTGATGAACAAAATCATGGATTATCTCACTTGCACATCATCGGTTCAAATGGGGTTTCAATACCCATCTATTTTTTTCTCTTAAACTATGTCTACAATAAATAAAGAAGTCAAAGTAATGTGATGGGGATAAAAAACAAAAAACAAAAAAGTCAGTCAGGCTGGAATTCAGGAGAGGGTGCTCCGGGATAGTGGCTCTAGTATGAATTGGCTACATACCCCTCTTGAGTAAGCCACTTCATCTTTTTAAATAACATGGCTATATGGTACTGTGGTTGAGGGTTTGGACCTATATTCAGAAAGATTTATATTCAGATTCTGAGTTTAGATACTTACTAGCAGGGTGGCTCTTGGCCAAGTCACTTAACCTCTCTCGGCCAAATTCTTCATCTATAAAAATGGAGATCATAACAGCAGCTACTTCACAGGGTTAATATGAGGGTCAAATGAGAAAACTAGTAAGACATACTTTATGAAGCTTAAAGTACTAAATAAACACTAGTTAGTTTTGTTAAAGCATCAGTTTCCACATATAAAAATGAAGAGATTGGTCTCAGTGATCACTAAGGGTTTTTTTATTTTTTTATTTTTCCAGCTCTAAGATATAGTTTCCAGATTCTCCTATTCCAACATTAGCACTAACTTGCCTTGTAGTTTTAGACAAGTAACTTAATGCTTTATGTTTTCTCATCTGTCAAATGATAATAGTTAATGATACCAGACACACCAAAATCAAGGTTTATGTGAGGATCAATTGAGGTAACAGTCATGCAAGTTCTCTGCATAAAATAAAGTTAAAAGGGCTATATAAGTTAATGTGTTACACTATTATTATTGTATCAGGTGAGCAGAAGAGCATTTTATTAGGACTAAAAATTATAGAGCTTTTGTGGTTTCCCACAACACATGTCACATAAGGATAGCAAAGCTAGAAGGTGTATGCAAATGGCCTGCCTTGATGCCTACCCAGTGATCAACAATAGGTGTTTTAGCATCTGTGATGTCCTTGTGTCTGCCTGACCATCAAACCTCATAGTCCTACCCACTGGACTTGTTGCAAGTCTCTCTGAGACTATTTTGAGAGACCAGATGCCCAAAGGTCATCAGATCTACTAAGTCTTCTAAGTCAATGCTTTCTTTTTTTAAAAAAAATCAGTATACATGCATCTTTTTGTCAAATTATGCCTTCTCACATGAGGGAAGGGAAGTGAGGAAGGAGTCACCTGGGTATTTAAGTGGAAGAAACAAACAAATAAATTTTAAAAATAAAAATAAATCATTATCTACTGAATCTCTTTGACTAGACACCATCCCTCCATCCCGAAGGCCAGACTAACTCAAACTAAACATTTTAAACTAGACCATTTTGTTCTACTGACCCATGATAATAAGAAAAAATAGTTACCAGCCCTCAAGCATGTGTTCAAGGACTGGTTCCCATCCTGTTTGTTTTGTCCTGCTATAAGTATCAGGGATACCTATACTACCTTACACACCCTGACAGAGATGGTGAGAGGATTAATTAGATGCTTGTAAAACAGTTTGAGCTCCAGAGAGAAAGATGCTATATAAATGGCATTTGTTGTTGTACTGTTATTTACATGCACTCCATGAATTCCCTGGCAACATTCTCACCTTTAGATGAACATGTGGCATAATTTCCTAACCCTGATACAATATTAGTCATTTCAATTTAGGTGTCATTCACCAATTCACTTGGAACACTCCCTGCCTACATTGTTTCTCCTTAATATGATACGATTCTATGAGCTTGCGGAGCTTTCTTAGGGTACTCCCTTTCTATCTTCAGATCAGCTTTGCCCAGCATTAAATGATATCAAACAGTGATGTTACCTAAGGGTCTAAAATTAGTGTCTGGTCTTTTTTTCCCCTTTAGAACGAACATAATTAATCACTGGTAAAACAATGTCAATCTGGCCTTGAAAGCTAAGCAAATCCTGAAAAACATCAAATTGTTCCTATTTCTACCTTCAACTATATTCCTAAGTTGCCTCCCAACAGCTCAATATCTAAAAATACCACCATGGCAGTATTGACAAACAGCATTATCAAGATGACAGGCATTTGGAGTAGTTGCCATAACTCAAAACAGAACCAACACACCCACAGATTCCACAAGGAATTGCTTGAGATCTGTTTTCATTCATGTTTTTAAAGGAAAATATTAATTGAAAAAGATATCCATAGATAACAGATGAGGACAGGCATCTTCGATACTTACCCAGAGTTGCAAAATCCTGTTATATAAATATATATATATATATATATATATATATATATATATATATAATGTCTTCATCACCACACAAGCCTGGCATGTTGGACTCCCAAGTTAGAGAGCATATTATTCATACTAGTTTTATTTCTCTTTTTTTTCTCCATAGTGACATTAAAAAGCTGTTGAGATGTGGGATTATGAAGATAAAGACTTAACTGCACCTAAGTAAACATCTAAAATTACCATTGAAATTGTACACTATTTTCCCAACAATTGCTTTTATGTTGTGATTTCTTTGCTTGCTACATGATCCTTAAGAAAGCGATTGAAACATAGACATTCATTCCTTAAATTTATGAATTTGAAGACATAAAAATAAATTAGTGACTTAACTAAGCAATACCTTTATTAATTAATAATAAACATATAATTAATAAAAAATATTCCCCCAAAGAATATTTGAACTCCTTTTCCCCCATTCCTTTATTATATTTAAGTGCCCTATAGGTAAACAACTGTTCTATAAAACAAGATGTGCTTAAGTTATCCGTTTAGCATAAAAAAGTGTGATAGTTGTTGGTTCTCATATGCTTTTCCTTGTGTTTTACCAGCAAGAATTAAAGGCATTCAAAATTCTAATTTTGCTTTTTCAGAAGAATATGTACATATTTTAATCCATTTCTGTATAAATGCAATAGCACCCTCTGGAGGTCTTGGACACTTTGCATAACTTCCATAAATCAATGTCTTTCTTTGTTAACCCCAGATACTTTTTGTTGAGCTAGACGTTTAATATTTGATATTCCGATAATTATATTTGTCTCTTAAAATGATTAAACATTTTAGCTGTTATTCCTTTCTATCATGTATTCATTGTGATTTGTGTGGGCCGTCTCATTTGTAAAGTGATAATGTAATAACTAAGCATCACACAATACAGCTGTGCCCGATGATTACTCTATAACTTTCCTATTTTTTATCATGAGAAAATGTTTTCCAAACAAGAAATGACAACTTTCATTTCCTAAATCCTTTAATATCTGATCCTATGTTGACAAGAAGGAACTAATTTAAAACCCTTTGAAGATTCCTGGTGAAAACAGTTCCTTTCATTCTTCCAGTCTCTGGTCAACAAATATAGCTGTGGGGTTGCTGTGGTTAGGGAGCAGATCCATCAGGGTGGGAGAATTGTACAAGGAGCGAAGGTCAAATAACATAGGGAAAAAAATACTATGAGTCATTGGAACATGTTCAGGCCCAAGAGTCCCTTCTATTGTGTCCCAATCATATAAATAAATGACCACATAATCATCCCTTTCTGTGCGGTAGCCTTGCATACAGAGCTCCTTTTGAAGTCTCTGAGAGTCTCAAACAGAGGAGTTTAACCACTCACTAGAAGGAGATGAGAAGATGACTAATATGGGATAACCGGACAAAATATGATTTTGTTCTTCATAGGGTTCAGGCTTGCCTGTCTTTACAGGTTGCCCTCAGTTGGGCAATAGAACGAAATTTTTTTCCTGGGTCTCTGAGTTCCCTAAAAGTTAGGCAGTAGGAAAACTACTGATTAGTTGGCAAAACCCAATAGAAGCAGGTGTGTATGTGTGTGCATGTTTGTGTATTTATGTGTGTGTGAGAGAGAGACAGAGACAGAGACAGAGATACAGACAGAGGGAGACAGAGAGAAAGAAAAAAGAAGCCGGGGGATATTGAGTGGTGACTGTGTCTTTTCCTGACATTCTGGGAGAATAGGGAGGTGAGAATCTACTAGGAAAACTTTTCGGAAGACAAAGAACCAATCTGGAACAATTCCTGCCTTATCTAATTATTGCTAATTATAATAACTCCCCAGCCCCAAAACTTCTCTGGACAAAAGATAAAAACTTTTATAGTTCAATTGCTATTCTGACTTTAACAAATTAAAAAAAAAATTCAGGACTTTTTAAGAGAATTAAAGTTCAGAAATAAAAAAAAGAAGCTACAGTTCAGGCATCTCAAATCAAATTGGGGTCTGCAGCTAGGAGTTCTTATGGTGAGTCAGGAGAGCTCACAGAAATTATTCACTGAAACTGGCTGGCTGTCCCATCCAAACAAGGTTGTTTGATCACTTTTAATCATTTCCTGTGATGAAAGCATGGTGGCTCTAAAAGCTGACCATGACTTGTGAAATCAAAAATTCTCATTTTTTTTCTGTTGCTACTAATTTGCTCAAATCACATAATCTAGGTTTCTAAATAGATGCACATCAACATTCTCTCACAGGAGTATAATGAGGTATAACTAATTAAAATGATAGTACTCCTTCTTTTACTTCAAGGATCTATGACTATCTCCACTCACACCAGATAAAACTTAATTGAAAACTCTGAGTGAGGTCTAGTGAATTGTCCATAGTCACTAAGCCAGTATGTTTCAGAGGTAGAATCTGAACCCAAATCTTCCTTACTTCAAGTTCAGTACTCTGCTACTGCACAAGGGTGACTTCCATGGCTTAAGATTTAAGAAACAAGCATTAGATGGTGTTTGCTCAGTGTGGTCATGGTGCTTCTATGAAATTAAGTTGTCTGTGCAGCAATAAAAAAATGTCATTCTGTCACATTTACATTGAATTCTCTCAGGCATATTTAGTCTTTGTTCTGTTGGTCCACATTCCTGAGTAGCAATGTGAGTTCCTATGGAGATTAAAGGCTCAGGTGAGATGGGGAACATACTGAAAAAGGGAACTAAGTCAGGGCCATTGCTCCCTATTTTGTCAGAAAAGCATATCTCTCTGAGAGAGCCTCATCTGGTATCCTTTTCTCTTGTGGTCCTTATTCTAGCATTGCATATCTTAGGGGCTCTGAATTCTTCTCCAGACTCACACATTCTGAATTCTCTCATTAAATTTGAGAAAATAAAAGGAAGATAATGGGATAGAGCCAGAGCCTGCTCCACTGAGCAGTAGCTTGAACTATTGGTCCTTTTGTAGGGACAGGATAAGGGAGCAATGCCTTGTGGTCTGACATTATTGCAAATTCCTTGCTCTGAATCAAAGCAAAAGTTCAGCCTTGCATTATGATCTCAAGAAGCTGACTATTGACTTGAGAAAGTGCTAACTCAAGATGGCTGTTGAATGTAGAGCTGAGAACTTTCCTTTAGGGTCTACACTAGGATTTTCACTAAATTCTGGCAATACTGTCCTATTCCTGTCAGTCATACCTTGCCTTTTCCAGGCTCAACTCAATATCTCCTCACAATCATTTACTTCTGGGGGTGTCTCAAATCTTAAAAAAGAAGGGATCAAGAGGGTTTAGACTTAGTGGTTATGAAAGTTTTGACTTTACTACAAGCCCGTTTAAATCCTTTTAAATTCCTATACTTAACTATTAAAACAATCATAAAAATTACATTAATTGTTCATTTCTTTAAAATATTACCTTCCATATTAGAATCACTACTTTGTATTGTTTCCAAGGTAGAAGAGCAATAAGGGCTAGGCAATGGAGGTTAAGTGACGTCATAGAATCACATAGCTAGGGAGTATCTGAGGCCAGACTTGACAATTATTCATTATTAATGTTAGCCAATATCATTTAAGCAATTGCCCCAAATTCATCAATTTCATTTCTGCCAATTATAAGTGATTGATGAAGTTCTTAACCTGGACATCCATGAATTTCACTTTTTTTTTTAGTTTTTGGTAACTATTTCAATATAATGGGCTTCCTTTGTAATCATATATATTTTATTTTATGAATAAAAAACATTAAGAAGGGATATATAGATTCCACAATACTTCATTAGGTGTCCATGATGTAAAAAAAAGGATTAAGAACCTCTGATTAGTAAAAAGATTTTAATCCAATTCTCCTTGATTGCTAGCCACCATACCACACTTCCTTTCAAATAAATTAGTCTGTCACTGGTTTTGCCACACTCTTTTCATTTTCAGCAACCTTGTGAGCACCCAAGTAAATAACTAGTATTTTCTTTCTTAGCCCTAAACTGGACACATAGGATATATTTAGTGGTAAGCTTATTCTATGTTATAGACTGACGAGACTGCCACTGGACCAAGAAAAATGTTTCTAGTATAACTATTAATATTTGTTGACATCTCAGGGTCTTGATCATGACTGTAGAATTTATAATACAAAATAAATGGTCTGTCAGACATCGGAGGTCAGAAGCTAAAAACAGGAAACAAGTTATAAAGGAAAATACAGGTAAGCTGGGAGTCCACAGTTAGCCATATTTATTGAAGAGAAGTTTTGTTGCTGTCCTTTAATAGACTTGAGTTTTCAACAGAATCATTTAATGTAAATAAATTAGATGGAAAATGCTGGAACCCACAGGTAGAATGGAAAGAATGATGGCCCAAGAATAAGGATCCCAAATATTCAGGTTCTTGTTCTGGTTTTGTTATTATTGAGAGACACTGGACAAGTTTCTTATCTTCTGTGTGCCTCAGAAGCACAGAAACTTAAGCATTCAAAGGCACCTCAGAGGCTATATAGGGTATAATCAGTCCTGAGTAAGCATCCTTTTTATAACAGTCCTGAGGAGTGATTAACCACACACCACTTGAAGACCTTTAGCCACAAGAAACCAGAGATGTGCTGGAGCCAGCTCTAATCCCCTTAACAGAGCAATTTTCAAAGAGAGCATTTATACCATAGAAATGTGAAATCACTACAAATGAGGGTTTGATTTATTGTTTTGTTCTTTGTCTCAACTTAAAAAGTATTAACAGTATAGATTAAACTTAAAAGTGTCTATGCATTCATTCACTTTCCACCTCCCTTGCCCAATAATTTAAAATTTACCTGCATATGCCTGTGTTGCTCTAGAAACATCTCTTGAGTTGGAAAGTGTAGTAGAGGGCTTATAGAATGATGTCACCAGCATACTGGAATCCCGGTAACTAGAAGCATACTATTACTACTAATTTTATATAGCACTTTAAGAATCACCAAGTATTTTACATTCATTATTTCCTTTGAATCTCACAACACACCTGTAAAGAACCCGTTACCACATAAAGTATCCCTTTCCATTTCTGGACAACTCTAATTTTTTAGAACTGATTTATTCCTTACAATGAACTAAAATCTTTTTCTTGGAAGTTTCCACCCATTCTCTGAGGTTAAACAGAAAAAGTTAGCTCTTTTTGCACTTGAGGGAGGCTTCTTCTTCAAATACTTAAAGACAGCTATCATATGCCTTTGACCCCTGATCTCCTATCTTTCCTGGACCCTGAACATCTTGGATACTCTGTTATTGATAAGTACCAATTTATTTACATCCTTAAAATGCAGCATGTGGAAAAGAATAATTTCAGTGTGAGGATTGTCTCCTTTTCTGGATGTTGTGTCTTTCTTTGTTCAGCCTAAGACCACAGTACTTTTTGTTTGTTTTTCTGTTTTTGTTTTTGGTTGCCACATCCTCTTATTAACTCAAATTCATTTTTTAGGCCACTAAAACTTTTCTTCCCTCTGTTCCTCTCCCATCTTCCCCAAGACCTGCTGTATCCTCTCTTAGACTTGTGTAATTTTTTTTAGCCCAAAATAATAATATTAATAAGTTTTATTAATTAATGCATTAATAATAATTAATATTTTTCTTATCAAACTGTAGCCTATTGAGCTCTTTCATCATCCTGACTGTTGTTTATCCAAAGTGTTAGTTATCCTGTCTCGATTTGGTAAACATCATATTTATGTCTTCTAAGTCATTGATAAAAATAGTGAACAGAATAGAATGAAAGATATAGCCCTCTGAAATTCGAGATATCCTTTCAAGTTGTCACTGATCTCATTAGCTATTGCTGTTTAGATTCTGTCATTCAATCTGCTCCAAATTCTAACTCTCGTGTAGATCATGTCACTGTATATTTTAATTTTTTTCCTTTTTTTAAACTCAAATTTTTTACATTTTCAGGTTACATGTTGATACAATTTTTAATATTTGTTTCTGACATTTTATAATATATATTATCTCCTTTCCTCCCACTCTTCCCCCATCTCCAAGAAGGCAGGTAAAATGATGTAGGTTGAACATATATCATCATATAATACATATTTCCATATTTGTCATGTTGTGAAACAAGATGCATATTGCTTACAACAGAGAAAAATTCATGGAGGAAATAAAGTGAAGAACGGTATGTTTCAATCTGCTTTTGGACTCCATCTGTTCCTTTATGGCAGTGCATATCCTTTTTTGTAATGAATCCCTTGGAGTCGTCCTGGATCATGTATATTTTTCTATAAAAGAAACATGAAAAATTCCTGTTCTCCTGCTAAGATCTGGGCATTCTCCATCTAAAATGTGCTCTAGCTCTAGTTATAAAGGAATATTGCCCCCTCCACCCAAAATGGAAACTATACCATCAAGATCCATTTTTACTGAATAAATGCTAATTCAGTATTGTATAGCACAAAGAGTGATGAACTTGGAGTCATTACAATCTGTGTGACCTTAGGTAAATTGCTTCGCCTCTATGGACTTCAGCTTCCACAAATGTGGAAGTTGAATTGGATGATCACTATGGCACCTTCTAACTTGATGTGGAATCAGGAAGACCAAATTTCAAATCCAAGTTAGACATTTAATAGCTATGTGACCCTAAGTGATACCTTATCCTATATCCATCACAGTTTCCTCAGTTGTAAAATAGGGATAATGATATCACCTACCTGCAGGGATGTAAAGATCAATAAATAGCATGTAAAGTCCTTAGCAAAGTTTAAAACATTATATAAATACTATAATAATATTATCATTTGATAAATTTTTTAAGAAGGCATACTCAAAAGGACCAGTGATTGTCTTATAATTTTGATCTTTGGCATAATTAATACTTTAGTTTGAAAAATTCATCCTCTTTTTCTTTTTTTGGAAAAGAAAAAAGAATATTTGTCTATCTCTAGCCCTTGAGGACTTCAACAAATTTTTTCATTCACATTACCAATTAAACCCACGGTGGTTTGGAATTTGAAGTCATTAGGTTTCTTTTCGATATCCTGGAGAGTAATTCATTTGGCATGTGATTTGATTTCATCGATGACAGTAAATTGCTCTCTTGCTACCTTCTCACTTACCTCAGGCATCAGCTTCCTTATTATCCCCTTTTTTTTGTTGTTCTAGCCTTCAGAGTTAACAGATTGTTTCCTTTGATAGAGAAATGGAAGCAAAGCCAACAGGAGTTGTTCTTTTGTGTTCACTATCTATTAGATGGGATCATAAGCTTTAGAAGGAGAAGAACTTTTGAAGACCAATTTCTCCAGGAAGCTGAGACCTAGAGAGAGAAGAGAATTTATTCAGTGTCACATAGGAAGAATCTAGATCCTTTATATTTAAAGTCAGAGTCCCTTTCACTATATTATGCTGTGTGGTTTCTTCTTTAATCTTCTTGGCCCCGACATTACACAAAAAGTACATTACATTTGTCTTAAGTATATCCCCTTGGGTCAGGATTTACTTGTGATATTAAGAATAAGCAATTATGAAATATTATCACTCTGACTCATAGCCCCCAAAATGTGGGAAATAATGCATTCTACTTGCTAATATAAGGTATCCCAAAAGCCTCAGTGTACATTTAAGCTTAAATAGTTTAAGTAAATTTAAGTATCTGAAAATTGCACCAAGACTTTTGGGATACATTTATATTGTGATTAATTCTCTAATTCATTAATAAAGTTCACCAAAATTATAGATTAAAGTTTTAGTCAAGATAGAAAAACAAAATAGAAATTCTAGAATGAATAACTATTGTTTCAAAGCATGTAAGCCCCTAGAGACACTGAGTCTCAAGAATGAAGCAGAAGTCTTTCCTACAAGTCTACGTTGGCCCACTCTTCCTTTGTGAACAAAGAACATAAGGGGCAGGTGTTTCTCTTTGCCTTCTCTTTTTCTGTTTTGCTTTTCATGGTTTCACAGTTTGATCATCAGATGATTTCTCTGGTGGGATATCAATGAATGAAGAGATCATTTGAATAACTAATGAAACAGTATTTTATTGTGTTTACTATATACACCAAGCATTGTGCTAAGGTCTGGGGTTAGAAATACAAACATGAAGAAATACCTGCCCTCAAGGAGAGTATTTCTAATGGGGCAGCCAACACATGTAGGATATAGATGACCATGGAGGAATTTTATTTTTTATTCAAAAAGTCACAAAGATGATAACTCCACAAGGGAGTTTATTGTAGCCTTTCTAGCTGCAATGGCAGTAATGGCAATATTGTTCTATTTATCCTTTCAGAGATGGAAAGGGGTGCAAAAATGTTTCTCAGTACTTCTTTTCTCTGTTAGTTGCCTCCACTCTTTTACTCTAGGCTCTTCTTTTCTCCTGTTTCCTTCACTATCTCATTTACCAGTCTAGCTCCTTTATACAGGCTACCTCAGATACCTATAATTTGCTCCCTTCTTTACTCTGCCTCATCAAATCCCTCACTTCTTTTCTTGCAAGAGAAAGTTTAAGTGCATGAAGATTTCTACATGAAGACTCTTCCAATTGCCCATCCCATTGCTATATACTGTATTTATTCTCTTCATAATTACTTAATTTCTTCCATGACAGGATGCAAAGTCCTTGAGAACAAGGATTATTTCATTCTCTTTCTTTATATCTTCAGTACCTTGTACAGTGTTTGACAAATAGGAGCTCCTTGGAAGTACTTGATTGTTTGAAATAAGAAGGATCTCAGCACTGTTTTCAAGAGTCTATAGCCTCTGTCCATTCTGAGCTTTACTGATTCTGACACTATTATAACATTATTATCATAGTTTAAAAAAACTATTCACAGGTATCTGACTGTAATTCAAGCTTATATATATATATATATATATATATATATATATATCCAATTATGGAGGAAGAATCTTTGTGTAAATTTATCCTTCTCTCTTAGACCAAAACCCTTTTTATGACTTGTAGCTCAACTCTTTGCACTGCACCACCTCCCTCTTTAACAGAAGCAGCCTTGCTCACCTGCACATACCTCTTCTCTGGGGCCTGAATCACTATTTCATGAAGGCCTCTCCCATCCACACTCACTTCACTCTTAGATCAAACATCTGATAATTCCATCTACATTTCTATTTCTTGATAGCACACAATTCCTCATGAGTCAAATTACCCATGTAGTTTTAGTTTGTGGGATTCTATTTGCTTGAATCATGTGAAATCCACTCTCCCCAAATCTAGGGTATATACCAGTACACATGGCTTTCCCATCTTTCTCCAGTATGAACTACAATATGGCATAATAATTCTCTCCAAGAGTTCTAGCAATTCTTTTTTGGTAGCCTGTTCCCCTTATAGGTCGGGATCAAACTCCAAAACAGAGTTCCTCTTATCATTTCCTCAATTTTTGGAAATTAAATATATATGTATATATATATTAGCAAATATATGTACATTTCTTTGCTTATATATACATTCATACACATATATGATTATATAAATATATATACAGACATACACATAAGTATATATGCACAAACTAAACTCTCTTAGCAATAATAGCACAATCATCACATTAAAACCTACAGAGAGAATGGACCTTGTTCTCGTCCCTATTAAAAAAGAAAAATACTTCTCACATGGAATCAAATGGAGCAGAGACAGACACAATTATTAATCTATTAAAAACTGATTAACTTAAAATAAAATCTAAGAAAATTAAAAATTCAAGCTCTATATAACATTAAAAGTCTGAAATAAAAATGGAAAATCATATTGACCCTATTATTAAAATAACACACTTGCTCTATTTCTTTATCCTTAGCTTGTACCAATAGAGTATACAGATTTCTTTATGTTTTAGCTTTTCATTTTGCCCTGGTGAAAAAGTGTCTTTGGAATCTTTGATTTTGCTATTTTAGGCACATTGAAAATGATCCATCTGAGCATCAGAATCATTTATATCCAAATTCATCAGATTTACAAGCTGAAAGCAGACTAAAAGCAAACTAGCCTGTTCATCTGAGAGAGTCCCTAGCAGTTAAAATTTCAGTGTGAGTATTTAGAAAATGCTATAAATCAGGGCTTGATTTATTGTTTTGTTGATGATCTAGACTTACAAAAGTAATTGAGAAAATGCTAATAATATTGATTTAAACTTATAAGTATTTTGGGTATAATTTTTTCCAGACTCAGTTCTTAATGTAAATTTACCTTCATACTCTTAAACTAGAGCAAATGGGTTTGACTTCTCAAAAATACATAACTTACCTATTCCTTTCCTAGAGATGTCTATTGCTTTATTTACACACATGCACACAGGTTATGCAAGTATACCTCTTTGAGGTACCTCTCCAACTTGTGCTTACACATCAGTTCCCACAGTAGATATATCTTTGGTTCAAGATACTTTATGGTCCACACACCTAAATCAATACTTCATGAACCTCTATCAATGTGTCTACCTTCCTTGAAATAATCAGTGGATTAAATTAGCTCAAAACAAAGGCACTTATTGAAATAGCATAGTAAGAAATATCATATCCCTCCCAAAAACCTGCTATAGACCCTTCTACAAACACACCCAGCATTGGCATTGAGAGCAAACACAGATAGAGATGAAGAGCAGAGAGAGAAATATAGAGAGAACATCTAATAACTAAGGCATAGATATACAAAGAGAAAGAAAATAAATTATATGGTAATTATATATGCATATATACACATATATATTTCTATATCTGATGGTAATTTCCTTAAACTCAACTAGTCCTCACTAGGTGAAATGTTTTGGCTAGAAGAATATCTTATTAGACTGGCTTTCTGTAGTGTAAATTGACCTGTTGCTTGGAAGCAGCTTCCACTGTCTCAAGTTTCTGGCTGGTTTGAAATCCTTGGCTAAGGTATTGGTAGACTTCTTCAGAAAGATGGAACCCTGGGACTAATAGAAAGTCTCTCCAATTCTGGGACCTCAGAGTCTCTGAGACCTGCCATCCACCAACCTTCAACATGAGATGCCAAACTCTTTTCCCTCTTACTGATGAGGTGTAAGCAAACGTCTCCTATAGCCATGTGTTCTGTTGCAAGAAGACATTGTAAATGGAATTGAAGGTTTGGAGGGAGAGGAACCTAAATCCTCATCTTGTTACTCTCTATAAGATTTGTGAGAGAGTCCTCAAGATCTGAGATGATTCTCAAAAACTGAGTTCTTCTTCCTTAACTGAACCTCTTCTAGATAGACTAGCCATGGTTTAGTTGGGTCTTTTAGTTCCTTCATTTTAAAATTCAGTCTTCCTCATTGGAACTCTGATAATACAGGGGCAAATCCATTTTCTCCACTCATTCTCTGCTTTTTTAGACTCTTTCATATGCAAATGGACTACTCAATGTAATATCCTATAAACTCCAAATAGACTATTTAAAGTCCTATTAAAATCTAAATTTCATGAAGTATATCGAGGTTTAATTGATTAGGGGACCCCTGGTAAATCATACTCCTCTTATATAAGTATGTGTAGTTTATAATAAAGCATAAATGTGAATCCATTATAAAAGAATCTTGATATTCTTTGAATTTGGTTCAACCACTATATGCACTGGAGTAGGAGGGAATCATATCATGTGTAGATATTGATACATTTTTTCTAGATCTATATTTAATATATATGACATGTAATCTATCTCTTATATTAACACAAATACTTGCTATTCATTAATATTAGCATTATAATTAGGCAGGTGGCATGCCTGATTATACCACATAATATGGATTTTAGTACCAGGTTTGTCAATGACTCTCTCTGACTTTGAGCAAATCACTAAACCCCCCTCTGAATCTTAGTATCCTTATCTGTAAAATAACATGGTTGAATTTTATATTCTTAAGAGCTCTTCTAGTAATAGCATTCTGTAATTCTACATAGTGCTTACAAACTGAGGCCATTGGAGAGGTAGAAATGGTTTCATGCTGATATGTACCCTTTTTGGATGCACACTTATTGAAAAAGGTCAGAGAGGGATCATAAAGAATTTCAGTCCAGTTACCATTAGAAAGACTCCCAGGTAGAAAGAAAATGGTGAGGTTTTTGGATTATTTTCTTGGAAACTGTTATTAGTCTGCAAATAAATATGTCTTAAAAGGGTGGCATGTACATTATTCTAGAAGAAACTTTTAGTTATTCACTACAAGCATAGCTATATGGTTGGATTTAAGTGCGTTTGATGGTCCTCCTCTTTGATTATGAAGGACAACCACCAAGATATATTATTTTGCTCAAATAACTTAAGACAAGAATAATACTTTTTTGTTCACTATCCAACATGCAGGTGAGAATGAAGCCCAAAGAAAGCCTTTTTTGCTCCATGTACGGTCCACGTTTTCCAAATTTAGGCTCTTTTAGTGTTTTTGTGAAGGGTCATTATAGTTAAGAAAGTTTTAGCATCAGAGAAAACAAAACTTCACATGGCATATGATAGAGTTGGAAGCATTTGTCAAGTTTATCTAAAAAAAACAAAATCATTCTCTCTAAAGTACATAACTAAATTATTCTCTATGGCTATTAGTTTTGGTACAATAGATAGAGATTTGGTTCTGTAGTCAGGAAGACCTGAGTTCAGAACTGGCCTCATGCTCTTAACTGTGTAATCCTGGGCAAGTCACAACCTCTATTTGCCTCATTTTTCTCATTTGCAAAAATGGGGATAAGAGAACTTACCTCTCAAGATTGAGAGGATTAAGTAAGATGATAATTGTAAAGCACTTGGCATATACCAGGCACTATATAAATGTTAGATATCATCATCATTATTATTGTGTTTATTATTATAGATTTGAAATACTTTAAATTTGTACAATGGACTTTAAGTGATAGATTTTTTAAGGCATAAGAACAGTTGAGGCACAGAATGTTCAGTTGGTGCTCTATGAGATCATTCCTGTCTGATACAACACCATGGCCATCAAAAATTGTTAACTAGATTGATACCAGTATAATGGCTAATGCCAGGTATTTTAAAGGAATCAATACTAAACATCAATGCAAATTTAAAGAGTCATTTCCTATATAACACATTTCAGCTTGTGCTAAAACACTAATTACAGGGTTCCATGTTGGCTTTCCTCCTCCTCAGCCACTCTTATTGTTCTTACTCTTTAACTTGACATCTCACCTTGGTCTCTCAAAAGCTGAGAGAAGATATTAAAGGTTCTGGGTTAAGATGGCAGCAAAGTAGAAGCAGCTTGCTTAACCTCTCCTAACCCACACATACAGGACTCCTCAAGAAGACATAAAAACAAATCCAGACAAACGAAGGGACCCCACAACAGAGTGCAGCATTGAAGGTAGATGGGATCAGGGCATTTACATGCTATAAGGGGGTGAAACAGCTCTCACTAAAATGCAAGCTGAGCAACCCCCTAACCCCCACACCACCTACAGTGCCAAAGCCAAAGCACAAGAGCTAGAGCGAGCTTGGGGCACCCATTTAGACCTTGGCAGACACCTGGGGTCACCAGGGCCTGCTCCTGAGAGCAGCAAGACTTAAGATCCCAAGAGGCTAAAGAACATGCAGACTTTGAACACAGACCCTGAGCGCAGGCACGGACTCAGATCCTGAGCGCAGGCATGGACTCAGAGTTTTGGAAAGAGGAACAAGCAAGGGGACCACCAGGAGGCTTGACCCTGAGAACAACTAGACCTGTGATCTCAGGAGCCTAAAGAGCACAGACAGACCCTGGGTGTGAAGATAAACCTGAAAGGGCACAAGGCTTACAATGGCAAGCCATCCACAGGAACCCCAAAAGAGAAAGATCAGCAAGAAGAAATCTGTAACACTCAACAACTTTTACACAGGCAACAGAGCAAACAGCAGAGGAGAACAAACAAATAACCATATCCAAACCTTCCCAAAATAATGAAAACTTGTCACAAGCTCTTGAAGAGTTCAAATCTGAGATGATGAGAAAGATGGAAGAGATTTGGTGAGAGAAGTGGGAAATAGCTCAAAAGGAAATTAACAGGTTGGAAGACAGAAACTCCCAATTGGAGAAAGATGCCACAAAATCAAATGAAATGGTAAGCAAATTGAAACTAAAATCTGGCAAGAAAATAACAGTTTAAAAGGCAGAATTTCACAATTGGAAAGTGAGACAAGTAAATTGAAGACCAGAAATGACCAGATTGAAAAGGAAAACCAGTCTCTAAAGGCTAGAATTGAGCAATTAAAAGCCAATGATCTCTCAAGACAGCAAGAACTAATAAAGCAAAGCCAAAAGATTGATAAAATAGAAGGAAACATGAAATATATCAATGAAAAATTGACAGATCAAGAAAACAGGTCTAGAAAAGACAATTTCAGAATCATCGGTCTCCCTGAAAAAGCAGAAATTAATAGAAATTTGGACTCCATGCTAAAAAAAATTATTCAGCAAACATCCCTGAAGTTCTACAACAAGGGGGCAATATAACATTGAAAGGATCCATAGATCACCCTCTACACTAGACACTGAAAAGACAACCTCCGGGAATATAATAGCCAAATTCAAGAGCTTCCAAGTAAAAGAAAAAATTTTACAAGAAGCCAGAAAGAGACAATTGAGATAGCAAGGAGCACCAATCAGGATCACACAGGATCTGGCAACCTCCATGCTAAAAGACCGCAAGGCTTGGAATATGATATTCAGAAAGGCAAGAGAACTGGGTCTACAACCAAGGATCACATACCCATCAAAACTAACTATATACTTCCAAGGGAAAGTATGGGCTTTCAACAAGATAGAAGATTTCTAAGTATTTGCACAGAAAAGACGAGGACTAAGTGAAAAGTTCGATATCCAACCACAAAAATCAAGAGAAACATGAAAAGGTAAATAAGAAACAGAGGAGAAAGAAAGAAAACTTTTATTTTTCAAATTTGCCTCTTTAAGGGCTTCAATAAGATCTAATTATTTGTATTCCTATGTGGAGAAATGTTATGTGTAATTCTCTATAGGGAACTTTATTCCCTATTATAGTATTCACTATTATAGTAATTAGAAGAATTATTCATAGGGAGAGGTTGGAGTACTAAATGATCTAAGATGATATGGGGGGGTGAGAAAGAGGGGGGTGAATAGTAGAGGACACCAAGAGAAACTTGAATTAATAAGAAAATAGGATATTCTATTACACACAAAGAGGGCATGGGAAGGGGAGGGGATGAATACTATTATAAGAAGGAGAAGAAGAGAGCATAAAGAGGTAATATTTAAACCTTACTCTCAGTGGAATTAACCCTGAGAGGAAAGAGTAGCTATATCCATTGGGATATAAAACTCTATATAACCCAACTGAGGAAGTCAAAAGGGATAAACCAAGGGGAGCAGGGAAGTGGGGAGGTCAAAAAAGGGAGGGGAGAAGAAAGGGGATGGAATTCATTAGGCCTTAAAAATAAAAAGAGGGGAATAATAAGGGAGGGGGTAGAAAGGGAAATAAATCAAGGGAGGGGACAAGGGTTACTGGCTTAAAGCAAACCACTGGTTTAAAAGGAAATAATGTAAGAAGAAGAGGTATAATTAGGAGAGGATACCAAAATGTTGGCGAATATACAACTGGATAATTATAACTCTGAATGTGAATGGGATGAACTCTCCCATAAAACAGAAGCAAATAGCAGAGTGGATAAGAAACCAAAATCCTACCATATGTTGTCTACAAGAAACACATATGAGGCGGGTGGACATACACAGGTTTAAGGTAAAGGGCTTGAGCAAAATCTTTTGGGCTTCAAATGAGAAAAAGAAAGCAGGAATGGCGATCATGATTTCTGACAAAGCCAAAGTAAAAATAGATATGATTTAGAAAGACAGGGAAGGTGATTACATCCTGATAAAAGTCAATCTAGACAAGGAGGAAATAACACTGCTCAATATGTATGCACCAAATGGCATAGCATCCAAATTCTTAAGGAGAAACTGGCAGTGCTCAAAAAGGAAAAAGATAGTAAAACCATACTAGTGAGAGATCTAAATATTCCTCTTTCAGATCTAGATAAATCAAACAAAAAAATAAATAAGAAAGAGGTAAGAGAGATGAATGAAGTCCTAGAAAAATTAGATTTAATAGATATGTGGAGAAAAATAAATAGGGACAAAAAGGAATATACCTTCTTTTCAGCTACACATGATACATTCACAAAGATTGGCCATGTAATAGGGCATAGAAACATTGCAAACAAATGCAAAAGAGCAGAAATGATAAATATAACCTTCTCAGATGATAATACAATAAAAATTATAATTAGTAAGGGGACCCGGACAGGCAAATAAAAAACTAATTGGAAATTAAATAATATGATTCTCCAAAACCAATTAGTCAAAGAAGAAATCATAGAAACAATTAACAATTTCATTGAAGAGAATGACAGTGGTGAGACATCCTACCAAACTCTATGGGATGCAGCTAAGGCAGTACTCAGGGGGAAATTTATATCTTTGAGTGGATATATTAACAAATTAGGGAGGGCAGAGATTAATGAATTCGGCATTCAACTTAAAAAACTAGAAAGCGAGCAAATTAAAAATCCCAAGATGAAAACTAAATTAGAAATACTACAAATTAAGGGAGAAATTAATAAAATAAAATCAAAAATAAAAGAACTATTGAATTAATAAATAAGACTAGAAGCTGGTATTTTGAAAAAAACAGATAAAATAGACAAAATACTGGTCAATCTAATAAAAAAAAGGAAAGAAGAAAATCAAATTGACAGTATCAAAGATGAAAAGGGAGACCTCACCTCTAGTGAAGAGGAAATTAAGGCAACCATTAAAAACTATTTTGCCCAATTATATGGCAATAAATATAACAATCTAGGTGATATGGATGAATATTTACAAAAATATAAATTGCCTAGATTAACAGCAGAAGAAATAGAATACCTAAATAATCCCATATCAGAAAAAGAAATTGAACAAGCCATCAAAGAACTCCCTATGACAAAATCGCCAGGGCCTGATGGATTCACAAGTGAATTCTATCAAACATTCATAGAGCAACTAATCCCAATACTATACAAATTATTTGATATAATAAGCAAAGAAGGACTCCTATCAAATTCCTTTTATGACACAAATATGGTACTGATTCCAAAGCTAGGTAGATCAAAAACAGAGAAAGAAAATTACAGACCAATCTCCCTAATGAACATAGATGCAAAAATCTTAAATAGAATACTAGCAAAGAGACTCCAGCAAGTGATCAAGAGGATTATCCATCATGATCAGGTGGGATTTATACCAGGAATGCAAGGATGGTTCAACATTAGGAAAACCATCCACATAATTGACCATATCAACAATCTAAGAAACAATAATCACATGATTATCTCAATAGATGCTGAAAATTGACAAAATACAGCACCCATTCATATTGAAAACACTGGAAAGTATAGGAATAGAAGGATCTTTCCTAAAAATAATAAACAGTATATACCTAAAACCATCAACAAGCATCATATGCAATGGTAATAAATTAGAAGCCTTCCCAATAAGATCAGTAATGAAACAAAGATGCCCATTATCACCTCTATTATTTAACATAGTGCTAGAAACATTAGCAGTAGCAATTAGAAAAGAAAAAGAAATTGAAGGTATCAAAATAGGCAATGAGGAGACTAAGCTGTCACTCTTTGCAGATGATATGATGGTCTACTTAAGAAACCCTAGAGAATCAACTAAGAAGCTTGTAGAAATAATCAACAACTTTAGCAAAGTTGCAGGATACAAAATAAATGCACATAAATCATCAGCATTTCTATACATTTCCAACACATTAGAACAGCAAGAGGTAGAAAGAGAAACACCATTTAAAATCACCCTGGACAATATAAAATACTTAGGAATCTATCTACCAAAACAAATACAGGAATTATACGAAAACAACTATAAAACACTTTCCAAACAATTAAAACTAGATCTAAACAATTGGAAAAACATTGATTGCTCATGGGTAGGACGAGCTAACATAATAAAAATGACCATTCTACCCAAAATAATTTACGTATTTAGCGCCATAAGTATCAAACTACCAAAAAACTTTTTTACTGAATTAGAAAAAACTATAACAAAGTTCCTTTGGAATAACAAAAGATCAAGAATATCAAGTGAAATAATGAAAAAAATGTGAAGGAGCCTAGCAGTACCAGATATTAAACTGTACTATAAAGCAGTGGTCATCAAAACGGTATGGTACTGGCTAAGAGACAGAAGGGAGGATCTGTGGAATAGACTTGGGGTTAATGGCATCTGCAAGACAGTGTATGATAAACCCAAAGAGCCCAACTTTTGGGACAAAAATTCACTATTTGACAAAAAGTGCTGGGAAATTTGGAAAACAATATGGGAGAGATTAGGCTTAGATCAACATCTCACACCCTATACCAAGATAAATTCAGAATGGGTGAATGACTTGAATATAAAGAGGGAAACTATAAATAAGTTAAGTAAACACAGAATAGTATACTTGTTAGATCTCTGGGAAAGAAAAGATTTTAAAACCAAGCAAGAGTTAGAGAAAATTACAAAATTAAAATAAATGATTTTGATTATATCAAACTAAAAAGCTTTTGTACAAACAAAAACAATGCAGCCAAAATCAGAAGGGAAACAACAAATTGGAAAAATCTTTGTAACAAAAAACTCTGACAGGGGTCTAATTACTCAAATATACAAGGAGTTAAATCAATTGTATGAAAAATCAAGCCATTCCCCAAATGATAAATGGGGAAGGGACATGAATAGGCAATTTTCAGATAAAGAAATCAAAAGTATCAATAAGCACATAAGAAAGTGTTCTAAATCTCTAATAATTAGAGAAATGCAAATCAAAACAACTCTGAGGTATCACCTCACACTTAGCAGATTGGCTAAAATGACAGAAGAGGAGAGTAATGAATTTGGAGGGGATATGGCAAAATTGGGACATTAATGCATTGCTGGTGGAGTTGTGAACTGATCCAGCCATTCTGGTTGGCAATTTGGAACTATGCTCAAAGGGCTATAAAAGAATGGCTGCCCTTTGATCCAGCCATTCCATTGTTGGGTTTGTATCCCCAAAGAGATCATAGATAAGCAGACTTGTACGAAAATATTTATAGCCACACTTCTTGTGGTAGCAAAAAACTGGAAAATGAGGCTATGCCCTTCAATTGGGGAATGGATGAACAAACTGTGGTATATCCTGGTGATGGAATACTATTGTGCTCAAAGGAATAATAAACTGGAGGAATTCCATGTGAACTAGAAAGACCTCCAGGAATTGATGCAGAGTGAAAGGAGCAGAGCCAGAAGACCATTGTACACAGAGACTGATACACTGTGGTAAAATAGAATGTAATGGACTTCTGTACTAACAGCAATGCAATGACCCAAGACAATTCTGAGGGACTTATGGAAAAGACCGCTACCCACATTCAGAGGAAGAACTGCAGGAGTGGAAACACAGGAGAAAAGCAACTGTTTGAGCACATGGGTTGATGAGGACATGATTGGGGATGTAGACTCGAAACTACCACACCAATGCAACTATCAACAATTTGGAAATAGGTCTTGATCAATGACATATTTTAAAATCAGTGGAAATGTGCACCAGCTATGGGGGGAGGGAGGAGAGATTGGGGGGTGAAGGGGTAAGTAAAAGCATGAATCATGTAAACATGTTAACTTTTCTAAAAAATAAATATTAAAAAAAAGCTGAGAGAATTTCACATTGAATAATGGTGAATCTGGCTCAGCAACCACTACTGAAAAGTGGGTATAAGACACTGGTTTTTAAATATGTGGATTTCCTTTTGGTGGATGGTTCCATTATTACTGCATCCAGGAGATTGTTTCATTCTCCGTAGTTGTACCCCTAGCACCTAACAGAGTGCCTAGCACATTTTAGTTAATTAGTAAATATTTGTTGGTTGATTGATTAATAGAATATTTAATAATAATGTCTTGAAAACAAAGTGATAGTTGAATGTGATCCCTTAGAGAGAAATCTCTGCCTGGATTGGACTTGTAATTTAATTCATACAGAAAACTCCTAGGGAGGAATCTCCCTTAATCAATGAAGATAGGAGTTTTCAGATAGGATAAGTAACTTGTCAGACTTATATAGCCACTAGTTGGAAGAGTTAGGACTCGAATGCAGATCCATTCTGACTTCAAGCCTAATTCTCTATCTGCTATGCTTTTCTGCTCACACCTAAGATGCTCCCATGTTTCATGTATATCTTTTCCACAAGATTATGAGAATACAGTGGAAATAATGATGCATCTGGAGTTCTCGACTGCTATTCTTTTTCTTGATATTGGGCAAATAAGTCCACTATCTGGGCCTTAGTTTCTTCATCTGTAAAATGTAGTGAGGTGTGTGTGTGTGTGTGTGTGTGTGTGTGTGTGTATTAGATGCCATCTTAGGTTCCTTCCAGATTTAAATTTGTGATCCTTATTTCTGAAGACTACATTCTGACCATCAATGCTTTTTTATTTGTAGTCACCTAGAGTATGGAAAATGAGGCTGAGAATTTACCAGCAGTGTTTTCTGCCAGCCTTTCTGCAGTTGAAAAATGCACTTTCTGTCTTTAAGCAGTATAATTCAATGTCAAAGGAGCTTATGTAATATTTAGGCTTGTATTACACTAAATTAATCTTAACGTGAAAAATCTTTTGATTATAGAGTATGTTTTGTCATTGATTGATTGACTAATTCATTTATTCATACAGTAATGTGACCACTAACTTCTATTTATAGTCTTGAGCAGTCACCGAAAGTTCCTATTTGTGCCGTGTTAATGGGTGGAGTACATGGTTATCACAATCTTCCCACCTGTTTTACAAGGTTCAGTGAAATAACTATTTCTTTCCCCCTCTTATGTGTCTTCACTGCAATTATGTTCTTTACATGAAGCAGAAAGTCAGGTTCTAAAAGAGATTTTTGATTTGACTATTAGAGCAATGGTTAGGAAATCTAAATCTGACTTTTTCCTTTGTCCTTGCAAGGGACTGGCATTAGAAATGTATCCTGCCTTGTCTACGTAAAGGTGCAAACCCTGCTGATTACTTTCTTTTCTTCTAGATTTCTACTAGATGGAAAGGAACCATATAATCATAGATCCAGAGTTGGAAGGAAATTTAATGTTCATTTATTTCAACATTTTCCCTTTAAATATGGGGAAATTGAATCCCAAAAGGTTCAATAAATTGTCTAAGATCACACAGGTAGGAAGTGTAAGACAGGTCTTCAGTTGCCAAGTTTGACACTTTCTATTATAAAAACTATTGCCATGACTGCCAAGGAAGACTTGTTAAAGGTATTTCATGGTGAGTATGACCCATTTCTTTGATCTAGTACTTAGCATATTTCTTGGCACATAGTAGGCACTTAATGAACATTTACAGATTGATAGTAGACTTTGTACTGATTACAGAATAACACGAGAATTACTTCATCCCTCAATATGTCTCCTTTGGAAGTGAAAGACATACACCTGAGAATCTTGGTGATTAGCCCTACTTCTGTGTTCAAAAAGCTCAAAGATATGGAGGGAAATCAAATCTAGTCCTGATCTTTTTTTTTTTTAATAATTGCATTGATAATTTCAACTTTGTATCACTACATCCCCCAATAAATTCTTTTGTCAGAGCTTAAGAAAATTCTCTTTCATAACTATAGAAGCAGAGGACCAGCTGGTATCATAACTAGAAAATTTGTCACTGTGGGAAATTGAGTAAGGAATAAAGGATAGGAGTTCAATACCCACTGTGGAAAGATGTAAGAGGCCTCTAACATACTAGGAAGCTACTTCTGGGGAGGTTTTATTGGAATTGGAGGAGAGAAGGATTTAAAATATGATTGATAAAGGAAGAGAAAAGCAGGGAAATCCAAGTCCACTTTGATTATAGAAAAGAAAGCACAACATATTCTAGCTTTCTATTTTAACTAATCTTGTTAACTAGCTACAAAGCTCAGTTGTTTCTATGTTGCTGAGTAAGTGTATATGCTGTCAGTGTCTTTTAAATTTTGGAGCCCTGGAGTCAAATTCCAGTCACCCTGTCCTAGTTTTAACTCTAAAATAGCTGACATCAGTATTCCTTTGCATATCTCAGGAAACACCCTTTTCATTTATCTGTATTATAGTCTGCTGGTGTCTACTAAGCCATAAACTCCTCAACTAAATGATAAGCTCCCTGGGGGCAGAAATCTTTTCTCATAGAAATTTTGTTTTTCTAGTTAGGCCTAATATAGTGGTTTGAACAAGGAAGGTGCTTTTTTCAGTGGCTTAAATTTTTTTTTTAATTAAAAAAATCCACAAGTATTTATTGAGGGTTTACCATGTGCTCAGAGCTATGAGTAGATCTTGTGAGGCATACAGAATTATGTGCGAAGTCAGGGAATAAAACTGAAGCATATGAGACATATTAGGGACATTATATGATGTCATCATAAAAAGCTTATATTTAAATAATAACCCCATTAAGCATATGTATTTTATCCCCATTTCACAGACCATATAACTGAAACTCAGAAATATTGAATGCCTCCTTACAATCCTAAAATAACTGTCAAAGCTAGAATTTTATACCAAGTTCTTTGACTACAAGACCAGGACTTTATTGTGGCTTTTTTTTTTAATGTCAAAATCCTTCCTGAATATGCTACATCCCATACACCTAGTGAACCTTCCTTTACCACAAAGAAAACAATTAGGAAAAACCAATCAATAAAGCGGTTATATTTTAAATATATTCTAGGCTATAAACTTAATTCTAGGCTATAAACTTAGAGTCCTTCATCTCTACAAGGAAAGAGGAGGAGGGTAGGTATATTTCTTATCTCCTCCAAGGGTAAATTATTCTTTGTAATTGAATAGTACACATTTTCACTTCAATGTCCATTGTATGTTCATTATTATTTTACAGGTTATGCTTTTTTCATTCAGTATCAGTTTACACAAATTTTACCATGTTTTTCTAAATTCTTCCTATATATTTTTTTTCTTATAGGATAATGCTCTTTCATTTACATGCATCTTTGTAGCATATAGTTAAGGTTGAATTATGTAGCAAATAAATGTTGAAAAGAAAGATTGGCAAGAGCTATATAATTTAAGAAAGACTCCTTGGAGACAAAAGAGACATTGAAATGAGTAATAGTAGATAATATTTGACTAAGTGAAAAGGAGAATAGGTTGTTCCAGATGATAGAAACAAAAGACAAAACATGGAAGCAAGAATAAGCAGAATATATTCATGGGATGATAAGGAAGACAGCTTAAGGTGATTAGAACATTAAGAATTAGAATAAGAGGAAGTGTGGTTAGAAAGGCAAGATGAGACCATTATAGAGGAGGCCTTGTAAGTCAAGAAGAGAAATTAAGTCTTGATCTCATTGGAAGTAGGAGAGCACTATGAATTGTGAACAGAGGCACAATACTGTGAAAAGTCTTTTTTAATTTTGGGGGAAGTTTGGTTTGTTTTTTTTGGTTTTGTTTTGTTTTTAGGAAAGAGTAATCTTTGACACTGGAAGTCACAGATATGATGAGTTAAGATGATGGGGAAAAAAGAATAGGCTAGGGGGCCACAAAGTAGGTTGTGGTTGGAATAAAGGTGTTCTAGTGGGATGGCATTGGGAATAAGAAAGAAATTATACATATAAATGTTATGTCAAAGGAAGAATAAATAAACAATGCTTGACTAGTGATGGCTTATATGTGCTAGAGAAGAATATAGATGAAGGATAAATCTTTGATTTACTAAGCTTATTCTTTTAAAAAGATCTTCAACTTTTAAGTAGTTTATAGCTATGATTTCTATTGAAATAAATTATTTCTTAAAAAGAATAAGTTTTTTCTCTCTAACAAAGGTTTAGTTTCCCAAATATGTAAGAAACTAAGTTAAATAATAATTAAGCCATTCCACAATTGACAAATGATCAAGGGATATGAATAGGCAGTTCTCAGATGAAGAAATAAAAAATAACAATAGGCATATGAAAAGTGTTCTAAACCCTTCCTGATTAGAGAAATTCAAATAAAAACAACTCTGAGGTACCACTTCATACCTAGCAGACTGGCCAATATAGCAGAAAAGGAAAGTGTTAAATGTTGGAAGGGATGTAGCAAAATTGGGACACTAATACACTGCCTTTAGAATTGTAAATTGATCCAACCATTCTGGAGGGCAATTTGGAATTGTACCCAAAGGGCTTTAAAAGACTTTGATCCAGCCATACCACTGCTGGATTTATACCCCAAGGAGATAACAAGGAAAAAGACTTGTACAAAAATATTTATAGCCGTGCTCTTTGTGGTGGCAAAAAAATGGAAAACGAGGAGGTGTTCATTGATTGGGAAATGGCTGAACAAATTATGTTATCTGATAGCAATGGAATACTACTGTGCTCAAAGGAATAATGAACTGGAGGAATTCCATGTGAACTGGAACGACCTCCAGGAATTGATGAAGAACAAAAGGAATAGAACCATTGTACACAGAGACTGATGCATTATGGTACAGTTGAATGTAACAGACTTTTCTACCAACCACAATGCAATGATCCAGGACAATTCTGAGGGACTTATGAGAACGAACACTATCCACATCCAGAGAAAGAACTGTGAGAGCAGAAATGCAGAAGAAAAGCATATGAGTGATAACATGATTTGATGGGGATATGATTGGGGTTTTGACACTAAAACATCACTCTACTGCAAATATGAATAGCATGGAAATAGGTTTTGAACAATGATACATGTATAACCCAGTGGAATTGCTTGTCAGCTCCAGAAGTGGAGAGGGAAGAGGGGTGGGAAAAATCATGAATCATGTAAGCATGGTGTTATGAATAATATTGATATAGATGGATATATTCAAAAGTATTAATAGTTTATTTAAAGGCATATTTTTAAGATCTAATTCAAATCACCCACCATTACCTTCTGCCCACCTGGCTGCTTCATATGAAAGAGAGTGTCCCAATCAAGTTCTCTCTATTTAAGCTTCCCTTTACATTGGCTCACGTCACCATGGAAGAAGGAATTATAATTATGGGTATGGAGAAAGGGAATCTGGGTAATGTAGTTTAAAGGGGTACAAGGTCTTTTCAACTTTACAATGGAAAAATATACTAAATAAATTCTTTTTTAAAAAGAATATCATTTTTGATGTTGTTACTCCACTTACCAACAATAAAAAAAAAATCAAGAATTTTTTGACCAAGTTATACAGTGATTTCCTTGAATAAACTGAGGAAGGCAGCTGCCCAGCCCCACATGAATGCAATTTCAAGTGCCCTCTCCCTTGTATACAGTTGCTTCATTGTAAACCAATATGATCATTTGGTTGGGCTTTTCCAGTATCAGTTGATGCTCATGATAAGGGCAGCTCTGTGTGGGATATGAAAGGAAGTAGTGAATTGTGAGCAAAATGTCTCTTGGATATTTGTGAGCTCCTCAGAACCCATCCCAGTCCAGTTAAATTCTTGTCTCCTGCACTCTTGTCTAGTTCATTAGTTAATGCTACTGTACAGGTTCTCCACACTTTCCACCCATGGCTCAGTTAGGTAATATCAAAAGCCTGATTTCCTATCAAAAGACCAAACATTTCTACTACACTACCTTTGCATGGCCAACAGTCTCTTCCTTGCTTCTGTGAGGTGATTTCCTGACAAAAGAAAAACAGAATCAAAGGATTTCAGTCAAAAGGGAACATACTTGACAAGAGGTCATCCAGCCTTTGCCTAAATACCTCTGTTGAAGAGAATCCTACCATGTTTCAGAGAAGCCCATTTCATAACCAAATAGCTCTTATTGTTAGAAAGTTTTTCCTTGCGTCCAGTCTAAATTTGCTTCTTTGCAACTTCCCTTCCTTGATCTTAGTTCTGTCCTCTGGGGTGTAATGCAGTATTGCTGCAAGAATCTCTAACAAGCACAACAAACAAAACTTGCAGGTAAATCTCACATTTTTCTGAGTCTTCTCTGGGCCAAATATCCTCAATGCTTTTAACTTACCCTCACATAGCAGGAATTTGAGACCTCATGCTATCCTGATTGCAACCTGATTGCAACCTGATGGCAATGCCTTTCCAAAAATGTGGCATGTAGATCAAACTCAAAATTTCAGAGGTGATCTGACCAGGGCAAAGTATACTTTTAAAAATTATTTTAGATCATAAGACAAGCTTTGAAATTAATGATGCCTCACCCTATTCACTAGAGACCATCAGTGGCCAAGCCCAGCTGGGCTGGCAGAAGAATGTTCCATTGGCATTGGACTCAGGAGGGATCCTGGAGCATAAAAAATTATAACTAAACCACATTATCTTCAGTAGCAAATTAGATCCAGAGGGAGGTGCCTTATATCTTGCAGGCCACTAGGAAAGCATTTAATGCATAATTAATGTACTAAATGAATAGGGAAGAATGACTGAAAGAGTCAATGTGCCTTTCTGAGAGACCAATTGATTATCAGGGAGTGAGAGATTCATAGACTGAAGGCCATCTGGCCACCTTGCCTTCATGTTTCCTCAACTGATGAGCATTTTTGCTTCTCCAATCAGTAGTTCTATTTAATTCTTCTACTCTTTAAGCGCTTAATCTTTTCTTGGTTGTGGTCTGGGATCATGGAAAGAGCCTGAGGTCCATATCACATATCTTGTCTGCCTATGCAGAGACTTATTCTGGGTAAATCTAGGTTACAGGGTAAATATATGTCTCAGAAGCAAATTTAATGCAAGTTTTTGCTGTAAATTGTCTATTACTGTCACCACTTGTCAGTATGTCACCAAAACAGTGGATAGCTTACACCCTCTCTGTCTCTAGTGAATACATTAGAGAATTTGATAACCAGGAGAATGTAGGTTATTTAACAGTAATAATCAAAATAAAATCTAGATGAAAAATCTTAATGATATACTCACTACTATATACAACGCTTCTAAAGTGCATTGAAAACATGGGATAGTTTAAAAACAATGAAGAGACTCATTAGACTAAGGTAAACATATGTTAAATCAAGTCATTGAAAATAAATTTCTTTATGTTTTAGAGGGAATAAACTTTCAAGGGTCATGTTTGGGCTATTATTAAGATTATTAAGAGGAAAGATCTAAAAAATTATAGTATATTTCCCTTTAAGAATAATTTTGAAGATAGTTTATCTTTCATAGCTTACATGGTTTATTTGTTTGGTTTAATTCATATGTTAGCACTAATAGCAATTTATATTTATAGTGTGTTATAATTCTCTCCATATAATATCATGTTTAAGATGGCATACCTTACATTTCACAATTAAAATGATATACTTCAATTTTGTTAGTTTACCAATAAGAAGAAAAATGTAATTTGGTATTTAGAGTGGCATTGTTATAGACTCCAGATGGATTTATTACCAATAACTGGTTGTTATATAATATTTTAAAGCTACAGAGCACCTATATTATCTGATTTAAGCCTCGCAGCAATCCTGTGAAATGAGGACCTTTTTGTTTTTTACCAGACTTGGAATTTTCTTATTATAGGAAACTCTTGATAAGGAAGCACCCTCTATCAGGGCACGTTGTCACCTATGGTCCAACTTAAATCTTAGAAAGCTGCATGCGGCATTGAGTGATTTAAATGAATTTTCCAAGGTTGCAAAGCCAATATGTGGCAGATTTGGAACTTGGATCCATGTGCTCCTGATTGAGGGCATCATTCCACCTTTCAAAACGGCATATATGTGTGTACATACTACACATGTGAACTTACATGTATATATGTGCACACATGTGCATATATGTATATTTTGTTATTTTTCAGTCACTTTTCAGTTGTATCCAACTCTTCATTACCTTGTTTGAGGTTTTCTTAGGAGATACTGGAGTAGTTTGAAATTTCCTTCTCCAACTTACTTTACAGATGAGGAAACTGAGGCAAACAGGGTTAAGTGACTTGTCCAAAGTTACACGGTGTTTGAGGCCAGATTTGAACTCAGCAAGATGAGTTTTCCTGACTTTCAGCACTCTATTCTCAGTGTCAACTAGTTGTCACTATATGGGTGTATGTATACATATAAATATGTGTGTATATACATATATATCATACATATATACATACATACACATCTGATAGCTAGGTAGAATAGTACATAGAGTACTGAATTTAGGGTCAGGAAGGTTTAAGTTCAAAGTCAGTCTCAGACAATTATTAGCTATGTGACCCTAGGCAAGTCACTTATTTTATCCATATCTTTGCTGTCTTTCCCTCCTCACGTGTAATTTTGGAGGATTCTATTGAATTCTTCAAGGAAGTTCCTTACCTATTCTTCCCAAGTAACCATTGTTGGTTGGTACATAAACTATAAATATTTTCCTGATGGCCTTTTAAAAAAACTAATTATCTTGAACATCAAAAAATAAAATGATTAGATGTCTCGTCAAAAATATTTCCTATGGACTCTGCACACTTTATAAACCCAACTCTGCCAACTACTTCCCTCTCCAAATCACATCTACAATTCATCTTTCCATTTAGCTGCAATTTTCTTCTAGTTTTACTTCTATGATGAATGCTAAGATTTCCATGATTTAATTCCCTCAATAATAGTATGTTTGCTTATCATCCATAGAACTTGCATTTAGAATATCAAAAACTGACTTTAACTTGGTCATCTAAAAACTATGATTCTTAGCATCCTCTTATCACTTTGCTAACACTCTACAGCTGAGGGCCTGTTTGTAATTTTCTTTGTTTCCTGGTTTGTCATGGCCAAAGAATTCATTATCAAGTGCAAATATACTGGAGATGAGCTTTTATGTATTTAGAATAGGCCTCTTCCTAGGAAAACAGCCTTGGTCTATTGCCAGAACCATATTAGAAGTGATTCCAACATGATAGAACCAATCAAAAGCTTATATACTCTGTTAACAAAGCAACCTAGGATCACATGAAGCATTCAAATAGGACTTTGTGGAGGTTTTGAAGTTTATTACATTTCTATCATATTTTATTTAGGTTTTCTAAAATTCTTCTTTAGTTAACTCAGAATATTTCTACTTTGTCCATATATGCTTTTCCTATTTCTCATTATGTGATAGCCTCAAATTCCCAGAGATGATAGTTTAAGAAATATATTCAAGAATATTTTGTATATGATGGATGACAAAGTGTATAATTCTTCTTTGATCATATGATCAAATGTCCTTTAAATCAATGAAGATTTGTTCCTTTTCAATGGGGTCTTACTTGTTACAAGTCTATGTCCGGTTGTCCTAAGACAAAAAAAGAAAATAGAAAGCATGTCAAGAAATTGTTGGAGTTGCTTTTCAGTAGTTCATTCCTGTCCCACTCTTTGTGATTCCATAAATCATGCCCTTTATCTTCCATTGTCTCCTGAAGTCCATCCAAGCTCACATTTGTGGCTTTCATGAAACTATTTATCCATTTCATTCTCTGCTGTCTCCATTTCTTTTTGCTTTCAATTTTTCCTAACATCAAGGTCTTTTCCACTGAGTCTTGTCTTTTGGTTATATACCAAAGTATTTAAGCTTCATGAAGTTTCAGTATTTTACCTTCCAGTGAATAGTCTGAGTTAATTTCTCTAAGAACTGACTTATTTGATTTCCTTTCTGTCCACGGGACCCTAAAAAGTCTCCACAACCACAATGAAAAAGAATTGACTTCGTAGTTTCCTTATGGTTAATTTCTTATGCCATCCATTGCTTCTGGAAAAACCATAGTTTTGACTATATAGACGTTTTTAGGCAAGATGATGTCTTTGCTTTTTAGTATGTTATTCAGATTTGCAATAGCTTTCCAAAGAGCAAGCATCTTTTAATTTCATTTTTAATTTAATTTCATTGTCTACAGCAGTGGTTCACAAACTTTTTTGGCCTACTGCCCCTTTTCCAGGAAAAATATTACTTAGCGCCCCTGCAAATTATGAAACTATTTATTGAACTCACAATAGAATGTAATACAAAAAAAAGTGTGGCCATCACCGCTTCTGTGGATTGCTGCAGCACCCACCAGGGGGCGGTAGCACCCACTTTGGGACTCACTGGTCTATAGTGATCTTTGAGCCCAAGAATATAAAATTTGACATTGCTTCATTTCTTCTCTCTCTATTTTGCCAGGAAGTGATGGGATTTGTTGCTAAGAAATTAGGTTTTTAAAATTTATTTATTTATTTATTTTATGTTAAGCTCCAAGCTAGCTTTTATACTCACTCTCCTCTTTTATTCTCATGAAGCAGTCTATTAATTCTTCACTTTCTGCCATCAGAGTAATATTGTTTGCATTTCTAGATTGTTGATATTTTTCCCAGCAACTTTAATTCTAGTTTTTTATTTTTGATTGTCCACCACATAGTCAATACTGAAGTTAAATTGATTATATATTGTTTGTTTTGAACTCAGGGAGGTGCTATTTGGAAAGGTCTTGCAGACTTCCTGTGGACACGTGGGGGACTATGAGACTACATCCCCCATGATCCAATGGGTTTTCCAGTTTCCAGTTTTGGGCGTGGGGACATGTGACGTCCTCACGTATAGGGCAGTTTAAATTTGTTGGAGGGCCTAAAGAAGGCCTCTTGGTTACCTGGATGGGCTGGCTGGCATACAAGAGAGTCAGGATGGGCACTAGTGGTAAACTTAAAAGATAGTCAAGTGCGGTCACATATATTTTACCAACAAGGCCATGGCTATTAAAATATTAATTTATCTTATATGTCTTTATCATTTTTAATCTTAACAATATTCTGTGCCCAAAGGTAGAGAAGTTCTATACATTCAGTTAAAACAAGACTTGGAACTAACTTTGGCTCAGATCATGTGGTTTTTATTTCAAAATTCAGACTTCAATAGAAGAAAGTAAAGAAAAACAGACCATATAGGTATAACCTAAATAACACTCTTTATGAATATGATGTGGAAGTAACAAATGGATTTAAGTGAGTATATCTGGCAGATAGTATGCTCAAAGAGATATGGACAGAAGTTGGCTGCAACAACAACAAAATTTTTCAAAGAAAAAGAAGAGCAACAAAACAAAATTACTGTCTAAAAAGGCTCTACAAATAGCTGAGGAAAAATGGAAAGCAAAAGGGAAAGGAGAAAGAGAAAGAGAAAGAATACAATATTCCAAAAATAGCAAGGAGAAATAAAAAGGTTTTCTTAAATTAGCAATTCAAAGATGTTAAGAAATACATTTTTCTAATGTATACACAAAGTTAGGGGACTATTAGGATTAAAAAGAAGCTCCAATTTTGTCATAGCTCCATTCAATGACTTTACTATGCTGAGAGAATTTATCACAGGGCAAGCTTACATTGTGTTTGGCAGGGCAATGGAGGGGTGGAATCTTTATCTTTGGAAACTCCAACTAAAAGATGCACTTCAGTAGAAAATGACTTAGTCATTTATAATGCTATGTGTTGCAAAACCTCTTTTTATAGGATTTTCATAGATGAGTGAGGATTGTGTGAAATAAGAAATAATAGACACAGTACTATTGTAGTCTGATATCAGGAACTATTGGAAGGAGGGAAAAAATAAACTTGTTGAAAATGAACAAGGGGCATGTTCCCTAACATTCATATCGATACTACCGAATCTTGAAGACCTTTCAAATATTGTTGGTGTCATTAACCCTTTGGGGACAATGTGGTTGCCTATGCAGTATATTTCATATCGCCTAGCAGATGACATTCTGCCACTTTTCTCAGCACCTTGCACGTTGTGGGGACCCAATAAATACTAAACAACAATAATATGGCATGTAATGTATTCCTGAGCGTTCATTTGCATGACCATCTGGGAAACTCTTGTGTTGTAAACACGAGTTATATTTTGAGTAAGAATGGAATTGCTGCAGAAGTTGTTTAGCATTCTTGGTACAAATTCTTTCTGCTTTTCAACCTTTACATTTGGTAGCAAATGTGAAATAATCCAAAGAGCTGCTAAGACTTTTCTTATGTAAGGAGCAGAAGCTTTCTGTGGATTCTATTTACACGGTGACATGTTTATAATTAGATTAGTTTTTCTAGTAACTCTTTTGGAAATCCATATACTTCCTTTTTTTTTTTTTCAGAAAGCCTTGTCCATTTTGCATGGCAAATATGGCGAGTTTAATAAAGGCTTGTGGTGGAGATAACACACATATTACAACTAGGCAAAGGATAGCTTCACAAGAAGGGTTTGAGCACTAGTATGGGGCACTGAAATTGTGATTTTCAGGTCTCTAGGGACGCAGTGCCTTCCTCTGGGCAGCTGAATATACTGATTCATTGCTTTCAAAGGGAGCCATTGCCCATGGTGGGCCTTGTTAATATTATCTTAGGGGAGATAAGGTGGAGAGAGAAATAGCTCTTCCCTTCTTTCCTCTTTGCTCCCCTCCTTTGTCACAAACTAAAGGAAAGTGCCTGGTTATTTTTCCTTTCAAGTAGGGGATTCTCCAGTGTCTAACTGCTCTCAAATGTGGTGCTGCTTAGCAACCACCAACCTGAAAGACCATCTTGGATGAATCCTACAGATAAAGGGCCCTGTGTTCTGCAGGCAGGATGGGAAAGAGATTTGAAACTCCTCTTAAAGGAATAGTTCAGCAGGGTGTCCGACCAAAGCTAGAAGTCTACTTGCTATGCATCCTAGCAAAGCTTCAGTCGCATAGGAAAATTCACACAAGAGTTCCCAATAAGTCAATCAAAGTTGATCAATTACTCTCATAGTTTAATCCATAGTTTGAACCTGGGGTGGTAGAACCCACACCTCCAACCCCTTGCCCCACTATGAGTAACTTTCCCATTATCAGCCCCTGATCATTTTCCTTTCCAAATGATAAAAATTAGTCTTTACTGAAAAAGTTGAGAATTCTTGTCTGATAACACACTTTATGCTATTCAGTCAACATTCATTTATTAAACACTTACTATATTCCAGGTACTGTGCTATTCTAGAGATATCAATCAATCAATCAATAATCATTCAACACCTACTATGTACCAGGCACCATATTAAATACTAGGGATATAAAAAGAGAGAAAAGACGGTCCTTGCTTTCAAAAAACTTACATTTTAAGGGGAAGGACAACATGTAAATAAATTTGAACAAAGCGAACTATATATAGGTAAGAAATAAGTCAAAGTGGAAATACACTATAATTCAGAGGGAATAGGGAAGGCTTCCTGTAGAAGGTAGGATTTTAAGTGGGATTTAAAGGAAACCAGAAAGGTCTCTCTTTCAGAACTTCTCAGAACAGAGGAGAGATCCCAGGCATAGGGGTGGGAGCAGCCAGAGAAAATGCCCAGAACAAAGAGATGGAAGAGCCAGGATGGCAGTGTCACTGGAATGAAGAGTATGTATTGGGGAGCAAGGCTATAAAAACACGAAGAATAAAACAATCTCACAATCTGAAGGAGCTTACAGTCTAATGGGGAAACAAGAAGTACTATATATATATATATATATATATATACATATACACACATATGTGTATATATATATATAGAGAGAGAGAGAGAGAGAAAATAAATATAAAAAATATAAAAAATAAATTTGAGGTAAGTACAAGATGGTTGGAGAGGAAGGGCATGAGTGGTTTCAGAGGTCAGGAAGTAGTTCTTGAGCTTTTTCTTGAAGGAAGAGGTAGATTTCTATGAAGTCTAGGAAAGGTAAGAAAGGCAAGAATTCCAGGCATGGAGTATAACCAGTTCAAAGGCATAAGTCATAGAATATCTGAATCTGGCTTAGCAATAGCTCTCACACAGGAGTGTGAAATTTGGATTTGAATCATAGATTTTGAGCTGAAAAAGGGCAATCTCTTCATTTTACAAATGAGAAAACTTAGACCAGATAGGTTATGTNATATATATGTGTATATATATATATATATATAGAGAGAGAGAGAGAGAGAGAAAATAAATATAAAAAATATAAAAAATAAATTTGAGGTAAGTACAAGATGGTTGGAGAGGAAGGGCATGAGTGGTTTCAGAGGTCAGGAAGTAGTTCTTGAGCTTTTTCTTGAAGGAAGAGGTAGATTTCTATGAAGTCTAGGAAAGGTAAGAAAGGCAAGAATTCCAGGCATGGAGTATAACCAGTTCAAAGGCATAAGTCATAGAATATCTGAATCTGGCTTAGCAATAGCTCTCACACAGGAGTGTGAAATTTGGATTTGAATCATAGATTTTGAGCTGAAAAAGGGCAATCTCTTCATTTTACAAATGAGAAAACTTAGACCAGATAGGTTATGTAACTAGAGCCAGGCCATGCAAATTATACAGAGATTCAGAAAAGACTTTAAAAAGTCATAGAATAATGAAATCAGATGAAGAGGGACAAAGCTACCTCTTGAAATGATTAATCAAAGGACCATATTTCTAGTACAATAAGACGAATCAGAAATGTATACGGTGCTTTAAGGTTTACAAAGCAGAAAGAAGTCACTGCAGTGATACAGATTGCAGCCCATTCCCAACTCTCTGATTAATATTCAGGACATATTTTATATGTACCAACCCACTAATAATAAGCTCCAGGTCAGTGCTTAGCACAATGCTTAAGATATTGCAAACATTTAATAAAAATATGTTGATTTATTGAATAATACCTAATTTAGTTATAGCTCAAAACTCCTTAGCTTGATTTTTAAGACGTCTCTAACTTTATCTCCTAGTATTACTCTAATTGATTCTTCTATGTCAACTTGACTGGACCATTCTTTGTACTTCCTCTCAAATGCCTTTACATTCTTGCCTCAGCATCTTTGTTCATAGCATCCCTATCTAGAATGCCTTTCCCTTTCTTGTCTAAATACTACTTTTCACACAAGGTCCAGGTCAAGTGTCACCTATTCCGAAATATTTCTGTGCCTAAGAATATCATATTTTCTTTCAACCACTCCAGCCCCCATGTCCTGCCTCCCAAATTCAGTAGTCAATCTACACATAACAGGCATTCAGTAAATATGTTTGTGGAGAGTAAGAATGATAATCATTCAACTTATTTAATTCTCTTTTAGAAGAAATAGCAAAGGGTAGCTCAGTGGATTGAGAGTCAGGCCTAGAGACAGGAGGTCCTGGGTTTAAATCTGGTCTCAGACACTTCCCAGCTATGTGACCCTGGGCAAGTCACTTGACCCCCATTGCCTACCCTTACCACTCTTCTGCTTTGGAACCAATACTATGTATTGGTTCCAAGACAGAAGGTAAGGGTTCGGAAAAATAAATAATAAAAAATTACAAATCAAAAACAATGAAATAGCATGTATCGTGAATGGGGAGCCGACCTCAAAGACAGAAAGGATGAGGATAAAACCTTACCTCTGACACATTCTGCATCACCCTAGTCAAGTCACTCAATTTTTCATAGCTCGGGGGCAATTCTCCAAGACTAAAAATTGCAGAGAAAGTGCCAATCTAGATAGGCAGGGTCCTCGTACAGAAGTTCTTTATACTAATGAAATTGCAAATCTAGTCCCTAAAACTATCCTAAAGAGGAGACTAGCTAAAGAAATATAGTGTCTAAGACTGAAAAAGTGAAAATAGTGTTTATTCCACAAAAAAATCAAACTTAGCACCTGTATACTCCAAAATAATTCCCATCATTATAGTGCTTTCCAATTTGAAAAACATTTGCATACTCTATCTCATTTGATTCTCACAACAAACCTGCTATAATCAGGCCAATTTGACAAATGAAGAAAATCAAAATCATGAAGCAACTTATAGAGATATACAATCAATAAGAATCTGAAGCAGGATTTGAACACAGGTCTTCCTGACTATTTCTCCACCTAGTTGCTTCGAATAACTCTTAAGCTGAAGTAAAGACTGAGTTCTCTAGAAATATTTGACAATTTCTAATTTTTGAGGAGTGATGTGGTACAAGGAAATAAGCCTTATGTTAGGAGTAAAAGGACTCATGTTTGAATTCTACTGCTTGCATTTGCAACTTTCTATAAGCTACTTTTCTCTGTTTTTTTTGTTTCATTTTTCTCAATATGAAATTAATGTGTTGGTCTTGTCCTCTAATGTTCATTCCAGTTTTAAATCCTGTCATAGAGGCTCAGTAAAGGAAGGAGGAAATGGAAAAATGCATATGGGTTCAACTTTAGTGCTAATGAGTAAAAAGGAGAATTGGAAGAAGAGATTTTACAGAGAAGAATTAGAAAAGAGAAGTTCATTCTTTTTGCTATATGAAGAGATTGTTGCCTGGGAGGATTTTCTTATTGAAGTCAATTGGTTTGAATTGAGAAACCTAATTTTCTGTTTAAATCAACTGTTCCTTCCCTCACAAATACTTCAGACACACTATGTGAATGTGATGTTGGTGCTTTGATAATCTCACACATTCTGCCATATTAACCCCCTGATTTTTGTTTCTCATAACCTGGGCAGAAAGGATCATCAAATAGAAGTCATTTGAAAACTAGTGTACTTGTTCATCTAATCATTAACTAACTAACATACATATTACAGTTTTTCTATTTCTTCAGAGAATGAATGTGCCAGGAAACCAAATCATTTTAAGAGGAGAATTCCCTGTTAAAATCTTTCCTAACTGTTGGAAAATTGCATCGTATTAGTGTGTGCATGTATGTGTACATATAAACACACCTACATATATAATATGGATTTTGGAAAAATGTTTTTTTAATATATACTGAAACACATGTCAATCAACAATTTACATATGCAAGGTACAGTGCCTTCATTTTTATGCATATCCTCTCTGAGACCAGACAGGTGCATTGTCTGCTTTCTATTCATCATCAAGAAATCCAATAACTTCTCTGTGTACCTACATCTGGTTAGGGTTTGACCCAATGTGTACTTGAGTGTGGATTTCAAACAAGGGCAGGAAAGAAACAGCTTCTTTCAACCTTTATCTAATACTTCGAGATATAAAGCCATTGAGAGTGCCCAGTTATGGGAACCTTCGTCAACCCCTGAAATCTTAAATCCATGACATTATGTTATTTTAGTTAGTTTTATTTTTGAGGAACAAAGGAAAAATTCTTTTAAAATATTATTAAGACAAATTTGGGTGTTTACAGGTCTATTCAATAACAGTATTATTGGCATTTATATAATACTTTCATGTTTGCAAAATGCTTTACATACGGGTTTTCATTTGATTTTCACAATAATCCTATGAGTTCAGTGCTGTTATTAGTCTCATTTTATAGATAAAGAAATTCAGGATCCAAAAGTCCCAGTGTCCTGCCCAACACAATTAGCAGTATAAAGGAGATTCAAATCCAGGTTTATCTGACTCTAATTTCAGCACTCTATCTATCATGCCATGTTTTTTTTTATTGCAAATAGTTCTTTAAAACATAAATATTTCCTAGCATAATACTACTTCTGCATAATCCTGGGATGGTTTTGCAGAAGTGCAGCATTGTGCTTTGTGCTTCATATGCCAAAGGAGATGTGACTACCAATTGGCCAAGAGAATGCTGAGGAGGACACTGGGTACATGTATAAGGAGGTTGTTTCAGACTTCGCAGAGAGATTTTAGAGATTCATATGGACAGAAGTGATCCAGTGAGGAGGAGAAAAGGTGAGAGGGGTATAAAAGGGAGAGACAGACAGGCAGACAAAGACAGAGGTAGACAGACAGAAAGAGGCAGAAACAGAGAGAGAAAGAGGGAGAGAGCAGACTGGAACTATACAGACATGTTTAAGAGCCTTCTGCCTCTTACTCTTTCACTTTAATGGCTAGATGAGATAATTTTCTATCTCTCATAGTTTGAACTAAAGCTTTATCTCATTCACAGTTAAAAAATTCACCTAATCTTGTGAAAATTTTGGTGTATTCTAATCTAAAGAACCCCAATTTATCTTTGCTTTTTTACTTAGGCTAAATGAGATTATTCACAATTGCTAATTGTGATGACTTTTTGGACAAGAGGGGGAATGAATAAGATGAGATTTCTCCCTGGAAGGATCTGCACCCTGCTAGGGAGAGGGAATTTATCAAATGGCATTAATATGTATGGATATTGTGCCATATCAAATATTTTCACTATTTCTGTGTCCAAAAAAAAAATGTTGAGACCAACAGAGTTTCTATCTACCTGAGAAGAGGCCAAGCTTGTAAGCTGAAACTAAAGGACACCTTCTGCCCTAAGAATAATCAGAGAAGTGCCTTTTTTTTCTGAACTCCTAAACATCATACCCCTAGGTAAATGAGGAGACAAGACCAGTTAGATGAAGCAGACTTTACTCTCTCCTGGACTTCTTCACAACCAGTATGCTGGTGGTGCCATAATGCCCTCTTTTCACAAGGGCCAGACTCACATGATATCTGTCCAGACTATTCTTAAGACAAAAATCTATATATTTAGACAGCTTTGTCCAACAGATATGTTACACTAGTTTAATCAGTCTTACAATCTGAAAACAAGATACCCAAATACCTTATAATTAAAAAACACAAAAGAAATTGAAGATATCACTATTATGTTGATGCTCCATTTATATTTCTCAAAGGGGTGAGTCCCATTATGTAATGCAATCTAGTTATATATAATACAAGTAAGAAATGGAATAACTTCACTAGATCTTAAATTATAATTAAAAGAAAAAAAAAGACAGGCTGAGTTGGATTATGTAATCTCTACAACATACTCACCAACCAACCAAAATAACCTCCACAAAAACTCAGTAATCAGGAACCCACCTGGCCCCTGCAGGACTCAAAGGATGGACCAAGTGCTCAAGAGCAAGTGAAAATCTTATTGCTTTGCCCCTACATCATCTTTGAAAGCTACAGATGCCACTGCGTATAGACAACTATTTGTCAAAAGGGTCCTTTGGAATCATCTCAGCAAAAAAGAGTAAGCCCTCTTTTTAGCTCCTAAGGAATAAAAATGCTACCATATAAGGTCACAATCAATTAGTTGCTCTACAGAACTGAAGATTTACATTATCACAAGGAAAATGAAGTGAAAAACAAAAATAAAAACAAAAACCAGTTTGTCTCTGGAAACTGTCTCATGCCTTATGACCACAAACTCTGTTCGTCTCAACATTTTTTTTTTGGACACAGAAACAGTGAAAATGTTTGATATGGCACAATATTCATACATATTAATGCCATTTGATAAATTCTCTCTCCCTACTGGGATGGGTATCCTTCCAGGGAGAAATCTCATCTTTTTTCATGCCCCCTCCCTCCACAAAAGTGCCTACACAAGTGATTTACACAAAATAGAAGCTTAATAAATGCTTGTTCCAATTCAATCCAATCCCATTCTCATTTTATGAAACATCTCTGCCACTGTGGGTCATTGTCTCCCTTACCACCTTCTCAGTTATTTTTCTGTTGAAATCCTAACCACTCAGCTGCAGATTAGGCCTGCCATTTGGGAAAGCAATTTGGAATCAAGCTTCAAAAGTTACTAAATTGTGTATCCCCTTTGACCCAGTTAGCAGGTTTCAACCTAGCAGAAATCAAATAAAGAGGAAAAGGACCCATTTGCAGAACAATATTTACAGCGGCCCTTTTTGTAGTTACCTTAAACTGGAAGCTAAAGGGCTATCTTCATATTGGGTAGTGGGCTTTACAAATTGTGGCATATGCATATAAGGGAATATTATTTGGCCATAAAAATGCTAAAATGCACAGTTTCAGAGAAAATGGAAGATCTCTATGATTCCACACAGAACATAATAGAAAAAGTAGCAAAAACAATTTCTAGAATGATATTATAAAGAAAAGCAATTTTGAAAGATGGTAGAACTATAATCTACACAATGATAAATCACATGTCCAGAAAACTGTAGATAACACTCACAATTTACTTCCCTTTGGAGAGGAAATGAACTTAAAATGTATAGAAAACATAAAGTTGTGGGTCTGGCCAAATAGGGAATGTTTTCCTGAACTCTACATTTTTATGATGCCATTTTGGTGCCTTGGTGCTGGGAGTGTTATTAAGCAGAGGTTAGTGAAAGGGACAGGGATTAAGTGAATATAAAAAATGAATTTATGTAAAAAAAATTAATCCTACCCACTCTTTAGGAAACTTTTTAAAGTGCTACATTCATAAAACCTTAGTCGACTCCCTAATAGAGAAGTGATATTTTAGTCCTCTGAATTTCCATAGATTTTGAGATTAATTTGTCATACTCTCCCTGGCTCTGCCTTTATTAGTCTAAGTGTCAGATCCCTTCTGATAGGCTGTAAATTCCTTGTGGGTAGAATTTACATTTTAATACATCTTTGAATCTTTTTCTGTGCCTATCACAGTGCTATGCACACAGATAGCCAAAAAATAAAGGATGAATAAACTATAAAATATCTCATTCTTTTTTAAAACCTTGATTTTCTAATTTACTATTAGTTCTAAGAAAGAAGAACAGCAAGGCCTAGGCAATGGGGGTTAAGTGACTTGCCCAGAGTCACACAGCTAGGAAGTATCTTAGGCCAAATTTGAATCCAGAAACTCCAAACTATAAGCCTGGCTGTCAAACCATTGAGCCATCTAGCTGCCTCATTTTTGTCTCATTCTTAAAGGAAATAAGTCCTTGGCAATTGTCCCCAGACACTTAGAGACTTGCCCATGGTTAAAAAAAAAAAAAGCTATCAAGTGTCAGATACAGGATTTGAATCCTAGTCTCCTTAACTTTATTCTCCCTCATGGCACTGCCTTATTATTTAAGCTAATAAATTCCTAATGATTACTTCCTTCAACTAAATATTGTCTGCAAAGATTAAAACAGCAAGAAATTTTGGTTATTAGAGAGTCTTGCTCATTTTCCAGTACTTAATGTCATCTGATTGTTTCAGATAATTAAATAAAAATAAAGAATATGATATCCAGTAGAGATCATTTGCAGTACATGATTAAAACATCTATGTAGTACTGACCCATCTAGATTGAACAAATATGACCTGGGGAAAGTTGGTATTTGAGTATTTTTTCCCATCTAATCTTTGGAAATTTATTCTCTGATCTATCAATTCCAGATGAATATAGTATTGAGTTGAAAGGACTGGTTCCAAAGTTGAATAGCCCAGGTTATTTACAAGAAAATGAAACCTTTCCCTAAATTTACCTAGTGGTAAACAAAATTTCTCAGCTCATTAAAAAAAAATCTCCTTCCCTGTTCTAGTTCTCCATCACTGGAGAGTCCTCCTAAGTCCTGACTCCAGAAAAAGTCTAAACCTTCATCTAATTTCAGTTACTTCCACTGTTAAGAAAAAGAATAACCAAAATGAAGAAATGTTTTTTGTTTTGTTTTGTTTTTCCCCTGTGCAACTTACTAACCCTTTGTCCCCACTTCCCCTTGCTAGAGGGGGGAAAATTCTCATAACTGGTCTCCTGCTTGGATTAATTTACTTCCCCAAAACAGTGACCATTGTCAGATGCCTTGCATCTCCATGGAAACTGTTTCCCTGGCCATAGACAAAGGTCTGCCTCTAATACAATGGCATGAGAGTTTCTGAGGTTGAAGACCCCTTGTTTAAAATCACAGTGCAAAGAATAATGTAGATTGTATACTCTTTCTGCTTGTCTGCTGAAGCTGCTATGTCTTCATTGCAAAATAATATTTTTTTTCAAATGAGATAGCAGAAAACAGCTTAACTTGTTGTTGTTGTTGTTGTTAGCCCTCCCAGCACAAAATAAAAAATGTGGGGGCTGCCACTACCTGATCTAATCAAGTGGAGTACATTCGATACCCACAGGCTACAAGTGCTGGGAAAGCTGACTTGTATTTTAATTAATAATACCAGCTACACTTTCTCAACAGCTAGGCCTTTGGCAATCTGATTTGCTTTGTTCATTATTTGCTGTAAACAATTTTCAAACAACGGGTAGGCAACTCTATTTCCGAATATCTCCTGCTAATTCATAACATTAAGGAAAATGTAGGGGGCTTTTCTTCTCTTCCTCCCACCACTCAACTTGCAAGAAAACAACTGATTAAACCTTAATCTTAACCCATGGAGGCTTTGGGGATGGAAGCGCTGGAGCATAGAATGGAAAGGTGGGCAAAAAGATTAAATGCAGCCTCCTACCTGGACGCAGGTTAAGGTGTCCCTGGAAATTTAGGAAACAGAAAAGGAAAAGGTTATTCTGCAGGATGGGGTAGAGGAAGTTGGAAAAACTGAATTACAGCCTGGATGCTTAACTCTGGACACGGTATGGGGAAGAGTGGGAAAATGTCCCTTTCTGCAGGATGAGATGGGTAGAAGGCAATAGGCTGTAAAGAGAAGGACTCAAGTTCAGACAACAGGAAGAACTTTCTGATCGTAAATAATAGGATATGAGGGAAGCCGTGGGAAGCCATATATAAAAGGACAGAACTAAGGGTGACAATCCCCCTTCTGGAGTTTTAGTATTTGTTTATCAAATGAATGGGGCAGCCAACTGACCTTCTAAGAAGGCTTAGGTTTGGTCTTGTCTTTAGACAGGGAAATGAACAAGATGACCTCCCTAGGGACCCTTCTGTTCCCATTATATGATGATGATTTTTCAAGTGCCTGAGGATATTATATGCTAAGAAATCAAAATAAGCATAACCTTTATAGGTAAATATATTTACCTACAAGAGGCTGTCTCCCTGTGTAGTCTAACATCCTAAAGTAGACTTCCTGGAAGAAATTAGAGAGCCAGTGTGGTAGGATGGAAAGAAGACTAGCTAGAAGACCTGGGTGCGTATTCTAATTAATTCATTTAATATACACTTATTTACAGACTAATAAGTGTCAGGCATGGTGCTAAGATTTAGCGTTACAGAGACAAAACCAAAATCGTTCTAGCCTGCAAGGAGTTTACGCTATCTTCTGGGAAAATAATATGCATATATGTAAGTAAATTCAAAATAAATAACAAGTAATAGGAGTTGAGCAGTAACAACTGGCAGGATCAGGAAAGGCATTCTACACAGGAGTTGAGCACTGAAGGAAGCTACAAATTCAAAGAGGCCTCAGAGGTATGTTAAACTCTAGGTCCTTTCTCCCTTTTTTTTTTTAACCCTTTAGGGTACAGACCTAGTAGTGGTATTGATGTATCCTGAGAGTATGCATGATTTTATAACCCTTTAGGCATAATTTCATATTCTTCTCCAGAATGTTTGGAGTACTTCACAACTCCACCAATAGTGTGTTAATGAAACTATCTGTCCTCATTTCCTCTGGCATTGGTCATTTCCCTTTCTGTCCTATTGGTCAATCTAATTGATATGAGGTGGTAGCTGAGAGTCGTTTTAATTTGCATTTCTCTAATCAATAGTGATTTAGAACATTTTTTCATATGACTATTGATAGCTTTGATTTCTTCCAAAAACTTCCTGTTTAAGTCTTTTGACCATTTATATATTGGGGAATGACTTTTTTTTTAAATCTATTTGACTCAGTTCTCTATATATTTGAGAATGGGGGCCTTTGTTGGGAGAAACTTGCTGTAATTTGTTCCCAGTTTACTGATGGCCTTCTAATTTTTCGCTGCATTGATTTTATTTGTGCTAAACATTTAAATTTCATTTAATCAAAGTTACCCATTTTACTTCCTCTAATTATCTGTCTTTTACTTGGTCACAAACTCTTGCTTTATCCATAGATGTGGTAGGTACATTTTTTCCATGCTGCCCAATTTACTTACAATATTATACTTTATGTCAAAATCACTTATCTATTTTGATATTATTTTGGAATATGCTGTGAGATGTTGGACTATGCCTAATTTTTTTGCCAAACTGCTTCACATTTTTCTCAGAAATGTTTGTCAAATGGTAAGTTCTTGCCCCCAAAGCTTAAATCTTTGGGTTTATCAAGCAATAGATTACGATGGTCATTTATTGCTGTGTATTGTATACCTAATCTATTCAATGGATCAACCACTTTATACCTTAGCCAGTACCAGAATGTTTTGGCTACTTTCCTACACATTTGTCTTCAATGATTCCCTTGATATTCTTGATATTTTGTTCTTCCAGATGAATTTTTTATTATTATTTTCTGTAGCTCTATAAAATAATTCCTTGGTAGTTTGAAAGATATCGCACTGAATAAGTAAATTAATTTTGGCAAAATTGTCATTGTTATTGTATTGACTTAGTCTACCCACAAGCAATTAATTTTTCTTTGTGTAGAAACTGTTTTGTCAATGGTGTTTATGTGATCCTTGGGTTTGCTTTGGCAGGTAGCCTCCCAAATATTTTAACTGTCAGGATTATTGTGAGGATCAAATGAAATAATATCTGAAAATCCCCTAGCAAACCATAAAGCACTATATAAATGCTATCATTATTATCATCATCATCATCATGACCATCATCATAATTATTATACAATCCTGCCAAAATGTATCCCATATGGAGAAACAGGAAAAAAAATAGCCCAAACCTGCATCAAATTACCCTAGCTATCACTCTGCAAAATGATTTTTTACCAATTTAAAAAAACTCAAGTATAAAATGTTGCCTAAAATCCATAAAAAGCCTGATTGTCCAACAACATACACACATGCTGCCCTAGCTGAGATCTAACCTCTGCTGACCTCTCTGGAGGAATGTGTTCTAAAGGAGTCAATTCCCCCCAGTCCCTGAGCACCTTGGCGGATAGAGCAGCCTCCAAACAGCTTTGGTGCAACTTGAACCTCAATAGAACTTGACTTTAGCTGTGTAAGGTAACCTGCTCTGAAAACACAATCAAAATTAATTGGTCTGGTGTACAAGTTGTCCCTCTAAGTCTCCAATGTTCCTAGACAAGTGCATCAATGACTTTCTCCCTCCCTAAGCCCCTTCTACTGAGTTTCATCTCAATCCCACATTACAGTGCAGACTCCCAATTTTTCAGAACAAAGACCAGGGGGAATTTTCATCTTGTTTCTCCCAACAGTGGCCTCTGAGTCATAGGGAACAAGTATTAACACATTCCAGTGTCTCTCCTGTTTTCTAGTTTACTTAACGAGTGCAATGTCAGCTATTTACTTGAGCTCACAGAGTCCTCTATACTTTGGGTCCAGGTCACCCTCCCTGAGCTGAAGGTCAGAGGACTTGCCTTGAGCCACTAGGGCAGGACTTTGAACTTCAGGAAACAAAGTGAGATGATTTCTGTGTAAGAACCAAATGCCCCAAAATCCATTTCCCCCTACTACTTTGACCCATTCTGTATCTATTTCCTAGTCTCCTTTTTCTTTTTAGTCTTCCCTAGTCAAATTGAGTAAAAGAAAGAACATTTATTGGTATTTGAATATTAGCAAAGTAAGTTAGAAAAAGCACAAGATTTGGTCAGTAAAGCCTCAGTTTGGATCATGGTTCTGCCTCTTATAAAGAGTATGGCTTTAAGATAGTCACTTTATTTATTTGTCAACAAGAATTTTATAAAGCACCTACTATGTACCAATTCTCAATAAATGCTGCAAATAACTTGTCTATAAGGTATAAGAAATAACAATTAGCAAGTTCCCTCATTAGGATCACTGGTGACAGAAAATTAACAGTTCTTAGCCAATATCAATTTATTGGAAGGAAACTTAGGGATTAAAACACTCCAACCTTCATAATTAACACGAAAAAAACTGAGGAATTGAGAGATTATAGTGCAGTGAAACATTTTAGAATCAGAAACTCTGAATTTGAAGCCCAATTTTGTCACTTTCTAGTTACATGACTTTGCATAAGTCATTTAATCTTTCTGAGTCTGCTTTCCTTTCCCTAAAATAAAGGAGTCCCTGCTCTTAAATATCTCACAGTCTAATGGGGGAAACAACTGAAAACAACTATGTGTTAAGGAAATATATGGAGAATAGACAGGAAATAATCTCAGAGGGAAGGATCTAGCATTAAAGGGGATCAGAATAGTCTTCTTGCAGAAGGTGATATCTTAGTTGAAACCTGAAAGAAAATGGGAAGCAAAGACTTACAGGCCTAGGAGTCAGCAAGTGAAAATACTTGGAGATGGAGAGTCTGATGAGAGGAATACTAAGGAGAACTGTTACTGGATAACAGAATAAGTATTTAGATGGTGGTCAAAGTAATAGAAGACTGAAAGGTAGGAAGGGGCCAGGTAATAGAGGGCCAGGTCATGGAGGGCTTTAAAAGTCAAACAGTAATATTTAGGCTTGATTCTGGAGGCAATAGGGAGCCATCTATAAAATTATCTGGAGAAGGAAATGACAAGCCATCTCAGTTTCTATGGAAAAAAAATCCCAAACAGGGTCCTAAAGAATCAGATGTGACTGAAAAATGACTGAACAACAATTATCATCATGGGAATTAAAATGGTTGAAGATCTTGGAGGCTAGGGTGTTTGAGTGATGAAAAGGCAGGAAATAGAGAAGAAGATTGTGAACCAGATAGTGAGCTTACTGAGGAAGACAGCTGGTGACCCAGAGGCCCAAAGTTGATAGCAACAAATATCTAGAGAAGATAGAATTAACTTTAAGATATAAATTGCTCTATGATGGTGGTAGCAATAGGAGGGTCTAAAACTAGCAGTATTTCACCTGCTACTCATGATCATAGATATCAGAGAGTATGGAGGAAGGTGAAGTGGGAAAGAGCAGCCAATTTTGTAGAGAATGTCATATACCATTCAGAAGGGCATATTTGAATGAATACCTTAACCTGGAAGGAATGTGAAAGAAGGAAGTTTTCAGAGCATAGGTCCTAGATTTAAAACTATGAGTCCTTGTAGGTCATGCAGATGTATAGAGATGTTAAACACTCAATGCTCCCAGCACAGTCAAACCAGATCAAAACGTCACTGGGAAATATTGGACAAAATAGTTAAAATACAATAGAGCAAAGATCATGTTAGATGGGATTCTCTAAGGGGATATGGATTCTGTGTGGATTCTTATGTAGAGGGCTCCCATTTTTATTTGAGTTTGACATTACTGAACTAGTATAACTCTCCTAATTCACATATGAGGAAACCAAACCCCAAGAGATGAAGGGACTTGCTCCTTGTTATTGTTGTTCAGTTTTTTCAGTCATGTCTGACTGTCTGTGACCCCATTTGGGGTTTTCTTAGCAAAGATACTAAAGTGGTTTGACATTTCCTTTTCCAGAAGGAAATGGCTTTGATCACACAACTAGTAAGTGGTAGAACTGGGCTTCCAATTCAGGTTCTCTAACCCTAAATCTCAAGATCTTAACACTTTCACGAGAAAGATCACAGTCTTAGGTTTATACTTAGAAAGGACCTCAAAGTCATCTAGCCCAAATCCCTCATTTTAGAGATGAGATAACTGAGGTTGAGAGAGCTTAATTCACTTGTCTAAGATTACACAGACAAAAAGTAATAAAGTCAGTATTTGGACTAAGTTCTTCTTAGAGTTTAATGGAAACAAACTGAATAAGACATTAAGGATGAGGGGAAAGGAGGGCTGAGTTTACTACAGGAGGAGAGGCAAACTGGGAGAGCAGGTAAATTCCATCCTTTGTTTAGTACTATGCCCCTTAGAATATCACTATCTGGGGCAGAGCCCTAATTGCCCATACTAGCCCTAGCTCATTCAGGTTTACATAGTTCTCAGACTTATTGTAAGAAACAAATAAGATTATGTATACAAAATATTCTGTAACCATAAAATGCTACATAAATGTGAGTTATTTTATTGCTAAATGCTTGTTTTGTTTAATCAAATTAAGTTGAATTTCTAGTAGGAAGGGTGGAGTTAGCAAGACATGCACTTTATAAATTGCCTCACTGTACTTGCATCACCTCTGATCTCGCTTCAAGGACAGAGTTGAGCAGTAATTTGTAAAAGACTTTGATGCCACTGAAGGAAATATGGTTACTTCATCTCATCCACCAAACCCAAGACAGGTTATATCTATTCACTAAAGTCACCTTGCCCAATATGCGCATGGCCCTTACATGCTAGGATCAGATCTAGGTGCTATAGAAATAGCACCAGAGCCCAGGGGACCTGCAAAGTCAATTCAGATATAATATGGAGACATTTGGTTCGTTGGAGGAGTGGGGCCATCTGCATCAGGTACTCCGTCATCTGATTAATGAGGAGGCATTCATTATAGCCCAGGAAACGACAGCGGCTTCCCATATAGGGAATTTAATTTATTAGTACAAAGGACAAGGGTTAAAAAACATCAGAAAGTGAACGAGGGGAAAAAAAGGGAAAAAGTAGAATATGAAAACTCTTAGCTGGGGCATTGAAGTTAGCTGGAGCAGCAAATTTCATCAGGACTTGTGATCTAAGGAATTCTAAAAAGGAAATTCCCTCTACTAAGAGTCATAAGCGGCTGCTTTACAACTTGGTCTTAGAGAGCTGTCCATTGCAAACACTACAGACATAAGAGTGGTAATCATGCTTTTCAAGATTAACTTTGAAAAGATAATAACGATTTAGTATCTACAGTGAGGACAGGGTCCTGGATTTCTACAACTTTTCTTCAAAATTCCCAGATCACTTTAAGAACAGATACAGCAACAGTAAGAATAAATTCATCCTAGTATGATGAGCCCACACGCGAAATGGAAGACAGAGATTGAATGATGGGGTTGGTTGGTATGGGAACGTGATATCATTGAAGATATTTAGATTGTTCTGGCACCACAGGTTGGATTATAGAACCATAGATCTAGAACTGGAAAGGAATTAAATATTAGTAATTAAACAATTATGAAGAGAAAGTCCTGCACAATTATTTCTTTGAGCCACGGGTTATTCTAATTTAGAAAAAAATTAACTGAGACCCAGAGAATTTAGATAACCTAACTTGTCAAAAATCACAAAAGTAATACTTATCAGAACAAGGATTTGAACCTAGACCTTACTACTCTAGAGCCAATGCTCCTTCCATGCTCACCAGGATATTGTAAAGGTAAGGCACTGGATAAATGTAAGTTTATCATTATTGTTCTTTAACAATTATGGAAACTGAAATAGAGATGAAGGGATCTGTAAATGACAAAACAAATAGAACCAAGATTAGAGGCAAGTTTTCAAACTCCCAGTCAAATTCTCTAGTTAATGAACCTTGAGTAAATCACTTCACCTTGATGAGCTTCAGATTTTCTCAGTTTTTTATTCTCTAATGAGAGTCTTTGATCCAGGAGGATCCCTTCCAGCTCTAGATCCAATGAGTTGACAATCTCCATCACTCTGAAATTCAGTAACTCAGGGGGCAGTTAGGCAGCTCAATGGATTGAAAGTCAGGTCCAGAGATGGGAGAACCTGGGTTCCAAAATGGCCTCAGACATTTCTTAGCTGTGTGATCTGGGCCAGTCACTTAACCCTCATTGTCTAGCCCTTACCTCTCTTTTATCTTCAGTTTTGATTCTAAAACAAAAGGTAAGGGTTTAAATAAATAACAAAATCATTCAAGGACTCTCTGAGTCCAAGTCTCATACAGAATAGCAAAGTTAGAGGAAGTCTCTGTTCAACTTCCACTCCTACCTCCTCAGCTCAACAAAACAGGCACCCAGCAATGCTTTAAAAATTGTGACAAAAAGAAGAAAAATGAAATGTCAGCAGAACATGCCAGAAAAACACCTCAGCAGCCCTCTTCCTGCTCCTTTCCTCACAGAGCCTGTGGTTAGACAGGACCAGGGCCAAAGTCCGGGATCCCTGTGGTGCTGCAGCATAAGATATCATCTCAGTGCTTGGAGTTAACCCCCAAATGACTCTAATTCCAGGGTTGGAAGGGAGCAGATGGTGGCAGAGAGAATAGCATTAGCTTCAGTGGCCTCTTAGAACTACAATAAAATCTTGGCTGGTCACTCTCACTTCTTGATGGCCATAGATCTAGCCCAAACCTGGGGATCTGGAGAAGAGAGAGGAGGTTACAGGGGAAGGGGAGGGCAACAACAGGCTAGCCCTATCTAAAAATTCTACTACTGAAGGAAAGGGTGACAATAAGACATCCTATTATAAAGGCACCATAGAAAGTGGTGGGTTGGGAAGCAACTAATCTGAGTCTTTCCTTAAATTAAAAATGCAGAGGTGAGCAGAGTATGTCAATAGAGAAATTCATCACACAAAAGAAAAATAAACCACTTCAGAAAGAAATGGAAAACTAAGAAATAAATTAATGTTTTCATGCAAGGCAATGAATGTGGCAGGTTTTCATTTTGTTTTACTGAAAGTCAACAGGAAAAAAGAGAAATTATCTTTAAATAAAAGAATCTAAGGAATAAAAACTATCTGGTGGTAAAATTAAAATTAGGAGAGTATGAGGAATCTACAAATTAATATTCCATAACCAAAACCCCACATTCTTTCATTGGGAAATGGGATACTATAGAAGGATAGGATAAAAGGAGGGATGAAACAGGTTAGTCTAAGGAAAGGTGGGACAGGACTCAATATGAGCTGTGATTTGGAAGTTACCTAAGTTATCTATTCTCTCTTCCTCCTACCTCCCACCACTACCTCTTGGGAACTGTGGGAGAAGAGAGATTAATTCATGGGAGTTGGATCGCAGAAGAACCCTTGTCAATCCCCCTCATCCTAGGAAAAATTCTGGGATGTTCACATGGAGGCAACATTCAAATTCAAATTCAGTTTTGAGTATGGTTGTGGAGAGTTCCATACTTGAAGAAAATAGCACTTCTTAGGAATATCTCCACTGGGAAGAAGAAAGTGATTGGGGACCTAGAGCACATGGCTTTGAGAGAGGATGACAAGGGGACCCAGCTTCAAAGAGAATATTATATTAAGAGGGAAGCAGCAAAAAATATGAATAGTCTTCATGGACTTGGGTTGTAGAGCTCATCCCATTATATCACATTGACTGCTGGGAAGACGGTTCCTAAGAAAATCATTCTCCCTTCCAAAAGAAACCCTAAAAAGCAAAACAGAAAGAAGTAGATGAAGAAAGGGAGGGAATAGATATTTAATAGCATTAATGGGAAGTATCTAGAAATGAGAAAAAAAAATTAAGCAGGACCAGAAAAACAATATACTATGACTATACAATGAAAATGGAATGAACATCAACAATAAAATTATAAAAACTAATTGTTTTGAAATGAAACTGATAAAATTATGCTTCCTTATAAAGAGATATCAGAAGGTACCACTTCCTGTTTGTTTGCAGAGGTAGGGGACTATAGGTGTAGAACACTATAAAATATTAGTTTTGCTGATTTTTTTTGTTCTTTGTTATAATGAATGACTCTCTGGGAATGGTAGAGGTGAGGGATACACTGGGAAACAAAATTATATAATAATAAAGAATAAAAATTTTATTTTAAATTAGAACAAATCTTATATTTCCCAGACTTCTTAACTAATATGAAAGCCAAAAGGAACAAAGGAGGAATATGTTAGCACAAAACCCATGAAAGGAAAATTAGTTCATAGTATAAACCAGAAGAGAAAATAAAGGAGTGAAATTTAAATAATATTTCTTGAAAAGGAATTTCAAAAATTAAATATCACTAAAGCTAAGAGAGTGGAGAAAAGTGTAGATAAGGGATAATTTGGGATCAAAATTTAATCTGACCTTGGAAAGGAAAAATTAACAAAGCAAAAGATGATTGAGGAAAAAAAGAAAGAGACAGACACACATACAAAGAGAGACTGAGATTGAAATAGAGGAAAAAAAGTTAAAATCAAGGAATTTAGCAGAGTGATGCAATTGTGGGAGGAGACTGATTTTTAAAAATTAATTAATTTATTTATTTAGAATATTTTCTCATGGTTACATGATTCATGATTTTTCCCACCCCTCTTCCCTTTCCCTCCTAGAGCTTACAAGCAATTCCACTGGGTTATACATGTATGATTGTTCAAAACCTATTTCCATATTGTTCATATTTGCTATAGAGTGCTTTTAAGACCAAAAACCCCAATCACATCCCCATCAAAACACATGAAAGAGCATGTGTTTTCCTTCTGCCATTCAACTGCCTCATTCCTTTCTCTAGATGAGGATAGTGTTCCTTCTCATAAGTTTCTCTGGATTGTCCTAGTTCATTGCATTGCTGCTAGTAGAAAAGTCTATCACATTCGATTGTGCCATAATGTATCAGTCTCTGTGTTCAGTGTTCTCCTGGTTCTGCTCCTTTCACTTTGCATCACTTCCTGGAAGTCTTTCCAGTTCACATGGAATTCCTCCGGTTCATCATTCCTCTCAGCACAAGAATATTCCATCACCATCAGATACCACAATTTGTTCAGCCATTCCCCAATCGAAGGTCATCCCCTCATTTTCCAATGTTTTGTCACCACAAAGAGAACAGCTATGAATATTTTTGTAAAAGGCTTTTTCCTTATTATCTCTTTTTGGTACAAACCCAACAGTGGTATGGCTGGATCAAAAGGCAGGCAGTCTTTTAAAACCCTTTGGGCATAATTCCAAATTGCCCTCCAGAATGGTTGGATTAATTAAAAATTCTACCAGCATTGTATTAGTGTCCCTATTTTGCCACATCCCTTCCAAGATTTATTACTTTCCCTTATTGCCATATTGGCTAGTCTGCTAGGTATGAGGTGGTACCTCAGAGTTGTTTTTATTTGCTTTTTTCTAATCAGGATTTAGAACACTTTTTGATATGCTTATTGATAGTTTTGATTTCTACATGTAAAAACTGCCTATTCATGTCCCTTGGCCATTTGTAGATTGGGGAATGATTTGATTTTTTGTAAATTTGTCTTTTTTTTTTTTAACCCTTGTACTTCGGTGTATTGTCTCATAGGTGGAAGATTGGTAAGGGTGGGCTATGGGGGTCAAGTGACTTGCCCAGGGTCACACAGCTGGGAAGTGGCTGAGGCCAGGTTTGAACCTAGAACCTCCTGTCTCTAGGCCTGACTCTCACTCCACTGAGCTACCCAGCTGCCCCCTGTAAATTTGTCTAAATTCCTTATGTATTGGGGAAATTAAACTAAATCTCTTTGTCAGAGTTTTGTTATAAAAATGTTTTCTCTGTTGCTTTTTTAAAAATTTTGGTTGCATTAGTTTTGTTTATACAAAACCTTTTTAATTTGATATAATCAGTCATTCATTTTACATTTTATAATGTTCCCTATTTCTTGCTTGATCATAAATTCCCTCCTTTCCCACAGATCTGACAAGTATACTATTCTATGTTCACCTAATTTATTTATGGTTTTGTTCTCTATATTTAAGTCCTTTATCCATTTTGAATTTATCTTGGTATAAGGTGTGAAATGTTTATCTAGACCTGATTTTTTCCATGCTGTTTTCCAGTTTTCCCTTTTGCAAATAGTGGGTTCTTGTCCCAAAAGATGTGATCTTTGGGATTCTTGAACACTAACTTGTTGAGGTCATTTACCCCTAGTCTATTCCATTGATCCTTCTTTCTGTCTCTTAGCCAGTACCATATTGTTTTGATGACCACTGCTTTATGGTACAATTTAAGATCCAGTACTGCTAGGCTCCATCCTTCACATTTTTTTTTCATTAGTTCCCTTGATATTCTTGATATTTTGTTCTTCCAGATGAACTTTGCTGTAAATTTTTCTAATTCTATAAAAAAGTTTTTTTGGTAGTTTGATAGGTACAATCAATTTGGGTAGGATTATCATTTTTATTATATTAGCTCATCCTATGCAGGAGCAAGTAATGTTTTTCCAGTTTTTTAGATCTAGTTTTAATTGTGTGAAAAGTGTTTTGTAATTGTGTTCATATAATTCCTGTGTTTGTCTTGGTAAATAGATTCCTAAATATTTTATTTTCTCTAGAGTGATTTTAAATGGAGTTTCTCTTTCTAAGTCCTGCTGCTATATAGAAATTCTGATGATTTATGTGGGTTTATTTTGTACCCTGCAACTTTATTAAAGTTGTTAATTATTTCCCCTAGCCTTTTAGTTGATTTTCCAGGATTCTTTAGGCATACCATCATATCACCTGCAAAGAGTGATAGCTTAGTCTCCTCATTGCGTATTTTAATCTCTTTGATTACTTTTTCTTCTTTAATTGCTACTGCTAGTGTTTCTAATACAATATTAAATAATAGAGGTGATAATGGGCATCCCTGTTTTACTCCTGATCTTATTGGGAAGGCTTCTAATTTATACGTATTGCAGATAATGCTTGCTGATGGTTTTAAATATATAAGAAGACTGAGTTTCGAATAGGTAAGCAAAATAAAACACAGTCACAGAAACTATTTTTTTAGGTTCAATAGAAGAAAACACATTTATTAATTAAAACTCTAAATGAGAATAATGTAAGTTTCTTCAGTAAAAGAAAAGAAGGTGGCAAATTTTTAAAAACCCAAACAAAGGGGCAGCTAGGTGGTTCAGTGGATAGAGTCAGGTCTAGAAACAGAAGGTCCTGGGTTCCAATATAGCCTCACATACTTCCTAGCTATGTGACCCTGCGCAAGTCACTTAACACCTATTGACTAGCCTTTACTGTTCTTTTGTCTTAGAACCAATACACAGATTGATTCTAAGATGGAAGTTAAAGATTAAAGATAAAAAAAACCAACCAAACCTAACAGTTCGTTGCATAAAAAAAAACATACAAAAAGATATGGAATGAAAATAAGATGAAAAAATAATCAATTATTCTTCAGATTACTCAAAAAAAGAGTTATGATTTCAAATAAAGTAATAATAAAATTATAATATTCATGATGATGGAGAATTTAATATACTTAAATGTGATTTGTACCAAATGGAATAACATCTAATTCTTAAAATAAAAGTGATAGATTGCAAAAAAAAAAATATGATGGGGCAGTTGGGTAGCTCAGTGGATTGAAAGCCATGTCTAGAGATGGGAGGTCCTAGGTTCAAATCTGGCCTCAGACACTTCCCAGCTGTGTGACCCTGGGCAAGTCACTTAAACCCCATTGCCTAGCCCTTACCACTCTTCTGCCTTGGAGCCAATACACAGTATTGACTCCAAGAAGGAAGGTAAGGGTTTAAAAAAATAATATGGTGCTAGTCATATTATATATATATATATATGTATATATATATAATAGTAGGAAATTTTGGTATTGAAAAAAAAACACCTTACTTTCCATCTTCTAAATAATAACATTGGTTCCAAGGCAGAAGAGTGGTAATGACTAGGCAATGGGAGTTAAGTGACTTGCCCAGGGTCATACAGCAAGGAAGTGTGTGAGGCCAAATTTGAACCTAGGAACCTTCCATTTCTGTCTGACTCAATTCATTGAGCCAACTATCTGCCCCTAATTTCAATATTTTTGCTCAGAAATAGATAAATCCTCCCCATGAAGATAAATGAGATATAAAACAGGACTGAATAAATTGTTGGAAAAAATAGATTTGAATGATTTATAGTATTATATGAATTGAAATATTAAAGAATATATAGAGAAATTAATTTTGATTTCCCTCCTAACTCTAGAATGCTATGATAATATGTGATTTCCAACAAGGATGAATTAGGTAGAGTTTTTTCCCCAATCTGAGATGTTGCTAATTTTGCTAATTACATTAATTATTCAGTTTAGATGTGATGTCATTTTACAGTTTCATAGTTGTTTGAATGTGAAGCCTTATTTGATTATATACTCATCAACAAATTTCATATAACCATGAAGGGATAAACTGAATAAACAAGTAAGAAAATCCTTAGCTCATACAAATGGGAAATGGGAGGCAGTTGGATATGCCAGGTTTCTGAAGGTTAACTAAAACAAAAGGTAATATGCTTCAACTCAACATGTCCAAAACAGAACTCATTATCTTTTCCTCCAGATCCTCCTCTCTTCCAAATTTCTCATTACCACCTAGGTCACCGCCATCTTCCCAGTTGCCAAGGTTTGAAACATCTAGCTTAACCTCTAGTCCTCATTCTCACCCCATATATCTGATCTGTTAAAGCCTGTAATTTCTATCTTCACATCTCTCATATATGTTGTCTTTTCTTTTTACTCACAAAGCCACCACACAAGTAGAGGCCCTTGTCAACTCTCACCTATACTACTATAATAGCTTTCTAATTGTTCCTCCTGTCTCAAGTTTCTCCCCATTCCAATCCATCCTCCATTCAGCTGCCAAAATGATTTTCCTAAAGCACAATTCTGACCATGTGACTGCCTTGTTTAATGAGCTCCAGTTGCTCAGTATCACCTTCAGGATCAAATATAAAGTCCTCTTTAACTCTTCCTCTAATTAGGCTTGTACGGCTAGATCCAAGAACCAATTATAGCATGATTGCATCAAAAGCTCAATCTCAAAATCATCAGAGGAGAAAAGAGTATTATATCAAGGATGAGAAGAACTGCAATTTCAAAATCATTTGCAGAGGAAAAAAGATTTTTATAATGGGAGTGAGAAGAACTGCATTCAAATCCTGGACTTGAGTAGTAGCAGAGGGATCACCTGATACACATGTCACCTTAAATGACTTTACCTCTTTGGAAGTCAGTTTCCTCATCTGTAGAATGTAGGTATTAGACTAGATGATCTCTCTGATCTCTTTCTCCATTTAATCTTTGCTCCTACAATCCTAAGATGCCAACATGACACCCAAGGGGGAGAGAGCCAGCTAGTATGCTGTGAACAGATGGGATAAGAAGCTTGGACAATGAGAGAGAGAGAGAGAAGAAACCTTCAGAGGACAAGATGTTTAATGTTTAGGTCTCGGAGGAGAGATAGGAGTGGGGAAAAATTGTAGGAGTTAAAGGGGTTCCCTTGGTAGTAAAGTGAAGGTGAAAAAAGAAGTGAAGAAATTATTAGAATAGCCTTTAGCACATCTGATCCCTCTGAGAAAAGGCAGAAAGGAGGATTTATAGGGAGAGAAAAATTTGACACAGGATGTAGAGACAAGAGAGATATATATTCAAAACAGTTAACACTAGAAAAGGTGGCTGACCAAGGGAGTCTGAGTCAGTTGGCAGAGTTGAATCCATTTCCCTTGAGGTACAGCTACAGAGGACAGATCATACTCTTCTTCTCAGGGAGTGAAAGGGTATAGAGATAAGGAAGGTCCTGCAAATAGAAGCTATTTTGACCAATATCAAATATTATGAATTTGAGTCCTCTCCCCAATGGTGTGATTTGAAATTGATCCACTTCTTTTTATCCTATTTTATTCTGGTCCATATATTCCCATACATCAACCATCATGGTCTGCCCAAGTTACAGTTGTTTTTCCTCTAGATTTCTGCACATTGGTTGGATATTGACAAAGGGTTGAGCGGTCAGTCTTGACCCTCATTATGTGAGAAGTCTATCTCTTTTTCAGTCAAACATTTATCAATATCATTTATGCTACTCCTGCTATGCAATTCTTCATTAGTAACCTATCAATTCTCACCATGTACCTATATGTTGACTTTTGGATGATCCATGACTTTAATCCCTGATAGGCTGTGTTATTCCTAAACAATTGGAGGATATTGTCATTTCAATGAAAAAGCCAGGAGGGTTCAGCTACAGGAATAAGAAGAACATAGCAGCTGCTGCTAATAGCCCTGGCATCTGGCCTTTTTTTTACTCTATAGTTATTGTCAGGCAGTAGATCAAAGACAGGAGACCAAAAGCTAGTCTTTTTAAACTAGTACATAATCCTTAGGTATGGAACTCACTTTCCTGAAAAGGGAAAGAGCAAGAAAGTCAGGTGTGACCTTTTTTGGAACAGAATAGTGTGGCTCCAAAGAGTTTGGTTATAGCAATGCCTTTTGCTGTACACGTGTCTTTGTTGCCCTGTATCATTTGTGTCTCTTGGAAAATTGTGTTTGCCAGACTGTCCTACAACCAGCCTGAGGTAATAGTGAAAAAGAAGAAGATAAAGGGAAAAAAGAGGAAGAAAGAGAAGAGTTAAATTCTTTATACATTTTATCTTCTGTGATCCTCAAAATAACCCTATAAATAATACTTAAATAATCCAATATCAGAAAAATAAATTGAACAAGCCATCAAAGAACTCCCTAAATAAAAATTGTCAGGGCCTGATGGATTTACAGTGAATTCTATCAAACATTCAAAGAACAACTAATCCCAAAAGTATACAAATTATTTGACATAATAAGCAAAGAAGGAGTTCTACCAAATTCCTTTTATGACACTAATATGATACTGATTCTAAAGCCAGGCAGATGAAAAATAGAGAAAGAAAACTACAGACCAATCTCCCTAATGAACATAGATGCAAAAATCTTCAATAGAATACTAACAAAAAGACTCCAGCAAGTGATCATGAGGGTTATCCATTATGTTCAGGTGGGATTTATACTAGGAATGCAAGGATGGCTCAACATTAGGAAAACCATCCACATAATTGACGATATCAACAAGCTAACAAACAAAAATCACATGATTATCTCAATAGCTGCTGAAAAAGCTGTTGACAAAATACAACACCCATTCTTCTTGAAAAACTAGAAAGTATAGGAATAGAAGGACCTTTCCTAAAAATAATAAACAGCATATATCTAAAGCCATCAACAAGCATCATCTGCAATGGTGATAAATTAGAAGCCCTCCCAATAAGATAAGGAGTGAAACAAGGATGCCCAGTATCACCTCTATTAGTTAACATTGTACTAGAAATACTAGCAGTAGCAATTAGAGCAGAAAAATAAATTGAAGGTATTAAAATAGGCAATGAAGAGACTAAGCTATCACTCTTTCAGATGATGTGATGGTCAACTTAAAAAAATACTAGAAAATCAACTAAAAAGTAGAAATAATCAACAACAATAATACACCAAGATAAATTCAGAATGGGTGAACAACTTGAATATAAAGAAGGAAACTATAAGTAAATTAGGCAAACACAGAATAGTATACTTGTCAGATCTCTGGGAAAGGAAAATTTTAAAACCAAGCAAGAGTTATAAAAAATTACAAAATGTAAAATAAATAATGTTGATTACATTAAATTTAAAAGTTTTTGTACAAACAAAAACAATGCAACCAAAATCAGAAGGGAAACAACAAATTGGGAAAAAATCTTTATAACAAAAAACTATGACAAAGGTCAAATTACTTAAATATACACGGAGTTAAATCAATTGTACAAAAAATCAATCCATTCCCCAATTAATAAATGGGCAAGGGACATGAATAGGCAATTTTCAGATAAAGAAATCAAAACTATCAATAAGCACATGAGAAAATGTTCTAAATCTCTAATAATTAGAGAAATGCAAATCAAAACAACTCTGCAAAAAATGCAAAAACAAAAAACCTCACACCTAGCAGATTGGCTAAAATGACAGCATGGGAGAGTAATGAATGTTGGAGGGGATGTGACAATATTGGGACATTAATGCATTGCTGGTGGAATTGTGAACTGATCCAACTATTCTGGATGGCAATTTGGAACTATGCTCAAAGAGTGCTAAAAGATTGCCTGCCCTTTGATCCAGCCCTACCATTGCTGTGCTTGTACCCCAAAGAGATCATAGATAAAAAGACTTGTACGAAAATATTTATAGCCATGCTTTTTGTGGTAGCAAAAAAACTGGAAAACGAAGGTATGCCCTTCATTTGGGGAATGGCTGAACAAATTGTGGTATATGCTGGTGATGAAATATTATTGTGCCCCAAAGGAATAACAAGCTGGAGGAATTCCATGTGAACTGGAAAGGCATCCAGGAATTGATGCAGAGTGAAAGGAGCAGAGCCAGAAGAACATTGTACACAGAGACTGATACACTGTGGTAAAAGAGAATGTAATGGACTTCTGTACTAGCAGAAATGCAATGACCCAGGACAGTTCTGAGGGATTTATGGAAAGGAATGCTATCCACATTCAGAGAAAGAACTACAGGAGTGGAAACACAGAAGAAAAACAACTGCTTGAACACATGGGTTGATGCGGACATGATTTGGGATATAGACTCAAAACGACCGCTCCAGTGCAACTATCAATAATATGGAAATAGGTCTTGATTGATGAAAAATGTAAAAATCAGTGTAAATGCGCATTGGCTATGGGGTGGGATTGGGGTTGGGAGTGGGTGGGAGGAGGGGAGAGTAAGAGCTCGAACCATGTAACCATGGAAAAATTCTCTAAAATAAACAAACAAATAAATAAATCATTTAAAAAAATAAATAACCCTATAAAGTAGGTGTTATTATTTTTTTTCCATTTTATAGATGGGAAATTAAGAGAAATAGAGAGAAGTTAATTCCCAAGATCGCATATGAAACAAATTCTGAAGCAGAATTCAAACTCCAGTCTTTACAACAAGACTAGTATTCCTTCCACTATAGGTGTAAAACTCACATAGAAATAGATATGTGAAACCATATATTAGTTTAGAAAACCACAAATTAAGATTATCTATGTTTTGCTGTATTTTTCAATTTTGGTAAATATTTTCCAATTATATTTTAATTTAATTTGGGCAGAACTCAGGGCTTAGTCTGAATTTAACATCTCTAAATTATACCATATCTTAGATAAAGAAAATACACATAGTTCTGGGAACTGTTAATGCTGTCTGAAAGGTCAGTGAGAATTGCATTTTTTACTTTATTTTCATATACGCATATATACATATATCATTTTTATCTTTAAAACTCAGATATTATTTTCAAAATAAAACCATAGAACACACACACACACACACACACATCTCCTATTCCTTTCTCCATTCATCCATTTTCACCTGTGTGAAATGTTTCAGGATCCTGGCAGTCTAAAACAGTGAGCTTCTGACTTGAAAAATTACCAGAAACATAATAAAAAATAAAATTAATGAGAAGATAAAGGAATCATATAACATGACACCTAGATGAGTTCAAATTCCCAGGTCTAGATGAATTACATTTCAGAGAACTAAGATGATTTTCAGATACAAAAAAAAATCTAAAAAAAAAATTGCCAAAAGTCTTCAAGGACCATGGAAACAGGAGAAGTACTAAAATATTGGGGTGTGGAGACTTTTCTTAGATGGTAAGAGTATATTATAGTTCTTGGGCTCAATTTGAGCCTCCAGAAGATTTTGCAACACATTGGATGGTTCGTGAGCACCTAGAAAGGGAAGCAGTGATGACTATAAGCTAGCATATTCGCTAAGAATAGATCATGTCAGACTAACTTTTCTTGCATTGCTGAAAATGACAGCAGACTGGTAGATCAAAAGAATTGCATTGATAGACTTAAAATAACATTGAGATTTCATTAAAGCTTCTGACAAGTCATCTCATGATATCTTTGCGGATCAGGTACAGAAATGTGAGATTGAGGATAGCATACAGTTGTGTGGATCTGTAAATAGTTGAACAACCAGCCCTGAAGAGTGTTGATTAAAAGATCAATGAAAATCTGGAGGGGGATCTTTGGCAGCAAACCACAAATTTGTTCTCAATCCATTTTGTTTAACATTTTCATCAGAGACTTGAACAAAGGCATAGATGGAATGCTAATCAAATTTGCAAATAGTGTAAAAGTGAGCATTGATAACCCATTGGTTGATAGAAATAGGATTTAAAAGGTCTCATTAGCCAGGAACAATAGACTGTCAAAGTCCAAGACCTTTTGTCAGAATAAATATAAAGTTCTATAGTAAGTACAAAATTTAAGCTATGTATAAGATGGAGATTTGGCAAGGAAGGAAGAAAAGAAGATTTGTAGAGTATCTACTCATGTCAGGCCCTCTGCTGCACTTTAAAAATATTATCTTAGTTGATAATAATAATAATCATGGGAAGTAGGTGTTCCTATCAACATCATTTTGCAGTTGAGGAAACTGAGGCAAATAGGTTCTTATTTTCCAAAGGTTACACTATTTGAGGCTGGATCTGAACTCCAGGCTTAGTACTCTAATCCACTGTGGCAAAAAGCTGGAAAAAAGACATGGTGCTCACTATGTCACAAGTTAGTCCATTTTACATTCCAAACTAATTGTCACCTCCTTTATTTATTCATTGTTTCATTTTAGATTATAATTATTTGCGATTGTATGGAATCCCTCTACTAGGTTGGGAACTTAGTGATAGCAGGGATCAAAACTTACCTTTTTTTTTTTAAATCTTTCAAAGATGTGAATCAAGCATTCTATACTCAATATATATGGTATGTATTTCTTGAGGCCAGGGACTGCCTTTTCTTTTGCTTTGTACGTTCTTTGCTTAGCATAGTACCTGGTACATTGTAAACCCTTATTTAATGATGATTGATTGGTAATAGACTCTTAATAAATATCTGCTACATGACCACTTATCAAGAATATGCTAGAGAGGGGGCAGCTGGGTAGCTCAGAAGATTGAGAGTCAGGCCTAGAGACGGGAGGTCCTAGGTTCAAATGTGGCCTCAGACACTTCCCAGCTGTGTGACCCTGGGCAAGTCACTTGACTCCCATTGCCCACCTTTACCACTCTTCCACCTAGGAGCCAATACACAGAAGTTAAGGGTTTAAAAAATAAAAAGAATATGCTAGAGGGGATTAGTGTTTCTCATATAGGTTATACTGCCTGGTCTCCAAAGTCTTTCAACTATAAGATTCTACGATTCCTTTCATTCTTTATTTGATAGATTGGTTTTTATCCTGAAGAAAAGTATAAAGAACCATCAGTGTAAGGCATTTCTGGTATGGAAATGTCATCTTGTGATAAGTATTGCAACTTCTCTGTAACTACCCAGAGCATCAAGGTGATTAGTGCTTGGTCAACACAGCTACCACATGTCATATGAAGGACTTGAACCCTGACCCCAAAGCCAATCCTCTATCCTATCTATTGCCTCTCGCAAGTCCATGACAATATTACTATTTTTTTCATCGAAATTTAATTCTTACTTCTAATGCTACAGTACCAAGAAAGAGGAAAGGAGTTAAAGACTCTCTAAGGGGCAGAAGAAATCGGATCATTCTCTAGAAATTTTTTTAAGACAACAAAGAACCCAATGTTATACTCCCTGCCCCTTACCAAAAAGAAATAAAAATTTGCTTTTAAGATTTATTAAAGACAAATATTAAGTAGGTCTTGGAAAGGTCTCTGAAAGCTTTCTGGATTCATTATGTTATGTCTACTGTAGATTAGGATCTCAAAGCCCGTTCTCTTTACCAAGCAGTTTACATATTAACCAGCCTATGATAAAATAAGCTTAAGCCTATTACAAAATTATCTAATATTTCCAAGTATGGAAGATGAGAGGATTGAGTGTTCTTTGTAATTATTATTTTTTTCCATCATTTCCCCCTTTTCGTTAAAGATTTTGTTTGGAAAGTTAGTTTAATAGGGAAATGCTAGGAAAAACTGCTTCTTTTTCCCAAATGAATATCCTTAAGTCACATATGTTACAATACATTTGCATTCCTAAACAAATAGAGCTTGCACAAACAAATTAAAAATGATTATTTATGCCCTGAGAAGCTGTGTTCCCCCTGAAGTGCTGTCAAAAGGTCAACCATTGCCTCAAACACTGCTGTGCATAACCTGACCTGGAAGTACCATTGATAATGACCCCATGACTGGAAGACTTAAAGATTTAATCATTTGACATACAAGCAGCCCCAGGGCATTTATAGTTGGCATTTTCTTTTGTGAGATGTACACAAACAATATGCCTTTTAAACAATTCAAAGACTGGGTGCTGAAAATAGAGCTGGCACACACAGCTCCCACTTGGCAACAGACTTCTCACTCTTCCAATTCTCTCACTTTGAGGCACACGCTGGAGAGAACCAGCAGATGCGACTGGAACTGGAAGCAAAGCTGCACATCCCCCCTCCCTTGGCATTTTCCCCCACATCTCTGGGCAAATTTGTCACCCATGTCACTAAGAACGTAATTATAGTCCTTTATAACTCTAACCCTTTGGGGGAAGGAGGTGGTGAAGGAGCACTTTTAAATTATTGTTCAGAGGGGCAAGAAATCTCCTTACCTGGAAAACGTTTTGTCAAAGAGAAAATTTAATTGACAACACTTACTTAAAATGTCTCAGTTGCTGTTACTTAAAGTTTTGCCAAAGCATCTTCATGAAATAAGGCATATATTAGTGATAGTGTTATTTCTATAATCATGAATAATCTTGGAGGACATTGTACAGAAATTGGTACTAGTCAAGTATTTAAAGAAACTGGGGAAAATGACTATTGCAAAGGCAGTAGTTTAGCTCCTACAATCACAGGATCTTCAAAAGATTGAGTTGGACGGAATCCTAAAGTTCATTACCTATTCTATACTCCTCATTTTGCAGCTGAAGAAATTGAAGCCCAGAGAAGAGAGCCGTGGCAGTGTAATGGAGAGAACACTGGATTTGAAGTCAGAAGAACTGAATTCAAATCCTCCCTTTACTACTTGCAATTTATGTGGCCTTGGACAATTCACCTTCCTGGGTTAAAGTTTCCTCATTTGTTAAATGAAGAGGTTTGAATGGATTTCCTTTAAAGTTTCTTCTATCTCATTCTTTCTAGAGTATCCTCCGGACTGACTTTCTCAGGTTCATTGAGCAGAAAATCCAAGACATGGAAGAAATCAGGCTTCCCAAATGGATTTTAATGGTAATTTAAAATGTATCAGGATTGGAAATCCCAATACCAAATATAAAAACCAGTGGTAGCAGAATTGAAGACTAAGTGTGAAAGGAAAGAGATCAGAAAAGAAGAAAGTTGCTCTTAGAGCTTTGGTTTTTGCACCTGATACACTTGTCATGGAATATTGTGTATTATGGATTATCCTATATGCCTTGATACCCTTATTCCCCCTTGTTTCCATGAGGGTAGGGAACAAATTATTTAGATTTTATATCTTCATCCAGTATTTTGCACAGTGCTCTAGGGTCTTTCTTAATAAATATTAGGGGAATGAATAAATATAAAAGATAATACTATCTATCAGTTCTCCATTTAAATTTTAAACCCTACATCCTTCAGCTGTGAGGAAGATGGTCTAAGCACAATTATATAATGACTGTCCTGAGATCTTTCTAGTATAATTGTAGATGAAACTGTTTTTCTTGGTCAACAAATAAGCATTTATCAATTGCTTATTATCTTTCAGGCATCATGACATGCTCATGCTCTCTTCAGTTTCGCTGAAAAGTAATAACACTGATAAGTAAAAACAAAATAAATATAGAAAGATGGTGGGAATAATTGATGACTAGAGGAATCAAGAAAGAGTTTATGATGAAGATTCATGTGGAAATAGGCCAAACTGGCTGGAGATTGTGAAGGCCTTTAAATGCCAAACAAAGGATTGATATTTTATCCTAAAGACAATAGAGATCCATTGGATCTCCTTGAGAAGGGAAGAAACATTATCAGACCTGGGTTTTATGAATGGATTGGGTTAGATCTGAGGCAAGGAGACCAATTAGGAGTCTACTGCACTATTTCAAGCAAAAGGCAATACGTTTCTGAGTAGCTTTGTGAGGGAAGAAAATGAGATATATATGAAGAATATTGAGGACTTAAGAGTGTATAAGAGTTGGCCACTGGTTAGATATGGAAAATGAGAGAGAGGGAAGGATCAAAGATGATTGAGTTTGCAAATTTGAGTTCTAAGAAAAATAGTGGTTCCCACAAAGAAATTGAGGAATTAAAAGTAATAGGCTTAGGGAAAAAAGATAATGAGTTCTGTTTTGTATATAGATACCTATAGTGTATTTATATGGTGTATTTAGTAAGCGGTGTCTAATATACATTTGAAGATATAGGACTGGAGCTCAAGAGATAGATCCATTCGAGAGCAATAATTGCAATAGCTTCAAATTTTGGACCTCAGTTTCCTCATCTGTAAGATAAGGAAGGAGCTTGGAATCCGTGTCCTCTAAGGGACCTTCTAACTATAATTCTAAAAAGCTATGAGCTTATGAATCCATAGAAGCTGATGAGATTATCAAAAGTGAGAGTGAAGAGAAAAAAGAGGTCAGAACTCTGGGTTTCTTAAAAAATTCCCTTTTGTTTTATAGGTCTTGTCATGTCAGCAGGAGATATTTGTCTGACTTCCCATGGTTCTGTTTTTCTCTGCATATCAAGAGGAAGAAGGATTTCTATTCTATACAATATTTAGCACAAGTAATAGAGTTAACTACAGAAATGGAAAGAAGGTCATTTCTGCTACAAAATTATTGGGCAGCTGAGCTGCTTAGATAGGCAGCTTAGATAGGTTTTCTAGCAATTCCACAATAATATATCTGAAGTTACAGTTGCAGAGATATTGCTCATGGAACCTCTTTATAACAAAGAGATGCTTATAACATACATAAGGATGCTTGTTATGGTACAAATAATACAAGTATGCTATGCACTAAAAAGGGAACTGGAATCATGGTTTGGGTTGTATTTAAGCTATATGATCTGTCATAAGTGTTTGATTTCTTTCAATTCTACTTTTTTCATTTTTTGACAAGTTGAAGGATTTCTTCTTAGCATAAAGAGAATTTTTTTTAAAAACCCACAAAACACCCAAAGAGAAGAACTGTAAGACATGATGTCTCTTTTCTGTTTTTCACCGTCCTGGGAACCAAGAAAACCAAATCCTACACTTACACTGTGTTATGTTTTAATAAACTGTACATTAGTTTCATTCAACTGCTTCAGCCCCTGGCTATCCACTCTACTGTATATTAGTTTTAAATACATGTTGCTTGCAATAACACTGTAGCAGTAGCTCTGCCTCAAGTTAAGAAATGGTTTGGATTGCTTTACATTTGCAGTCCCATTGAAAACATTTATTCAATCAAAGGGAAAAATAAATGTGGTCCCTCAGCTCTGTCAAGTATAAACTGTTATTGATCCCCTAAATGAAATTTGTTCATGCTGATCGATCAAACACATTATCTTTTTTTTCCAGTCTATTACCAGCAATTGGAAACTCTCAAGCGTCAATAGCAGTTTGACCACATGCAGCTCTAAGTTGAGCCCATCAGCTTTTGAAACCTGGATCATTCGTCCATATCTTTGGCCCCCCCAAAAATGTGTGTGAAATGAGATGATTTCTCCATTGCATTGAAAGTTAAAAGAAATTCTAAATTGAATAGGCTATTGACAGGAGGTGCCATCATCTATAGCTTCAGTAACATAGCATAGATTCTGGAATTTGTTACATGTCCTTTCCATGCTGTTTTTTTTTTAACATGAAAGAGCTGTGTTGGCTTTCTTTCTCTTTTTTTAACCATGCTTAACATAGAGTAGCTCATTGGTGAACTTCTTTCCCTGTAGATCCTTTGGTCTATTCAGTTTTGTATGATGTATAACCCAAGAGAGCAAAATGTCCTGGTTTTGATCATAACCTTACTATTCTGTGTCTCCATTAAGGATGAACCCCAAAGTTTTTATCTCCATGAAGTTTTAAGATATTGGAAAAGTAATCTGGAGTAGTGGAAATCACGTGGAATATAAGTTAAAAGGATTACCCAGGAAGGTTATTGTTTTAGTCAAAAGAAGTATTATATGGAGAAATGCTTTGGAATTTTAAAACCACATATAAATGTGAGCTATTATTTAAATAATTGATTGCATTTTGCTGGTTTCAAGCTATGTATAAAGATAAGGTGAAGATAAGAGTGATATCCCTATTTTTCAAAGAAAATATAGTGATTTCATCCCTAGTCATTGTTTTTCATAAGAGGATCTTAACTGTTCCCAGAGCCTATGGTTCATTCACTATTAATAAAGAATGTCATGTGTGAGGGGGTAAAGGGATGAAGGTAGGAGAATTGGAGGAATGGAAGAAAAGAGAGAGGAAGGTAGAGGAAGGTAAAGGAAGAGAGCGGTCCCCAGCCCCAGCAGGGGAAAATTGATCAGAGCCCTTCAGGAGCTCAAATAAAAGATCAGAGAGCAACTTAGGGTTTAGAATAGCTAGATTTTATTTAAATTAGAAAAGGGAAGATCTAGGGAAAACTAGGAGGTAGGAAGAAAGGGGAAAAAGGCCCCAAGAGAGAGATCAGGGTAGAGAGCAGAGCTTCCAGAGTCAAGAGAGAAAAGGTGCCAAACTTTCTCTTTTATACTTTCTCTGACACCTCCCAAAAAGGAAGTGGGAGTTGTCAGGGGAAGTTGTAGCAGAGAGAGTCCTGGGAGTCTCCTAGGGCTTAGGATAATTTCAAATGACACATATGTTTTCTAGGAGCAGAAATCTGTTGATAAAATTGAAAGAGTATTAAAATTCAAACAGCAGTTGAAAACCTTTATTGATTTGGTACAACTAAAATGAAGTCTTTCTAAAAATAAAAAGCTATCCACAAATTTTCAACTCTATATCTGGTTTAACCGGTTAGTAGGAAAAACAAAACAAAACACTATTCTGTTCTTGGTTTAATCACTTACAAGTTACATGACATTGAGTAAATCATTTCCCTACTCAGGATTCACTTAACTTATGAAAGGAGCAAGTTGGACTGAAAGACCTGTAAGGTCATTTCTAGGATTTTCAGGAAAATATTTTGGAGTCTGAGTTCTTGAGGCTTTATCAAATGAATTGCTCTGAACTCACTTTAGTAAAAGAAATTTTCAACAGTTTTGTAGAGTTTGGATCTTCAAATTATTCAAAAAAGTATAATTTGTGTGTGTGTGTGTGTGTGTGTGTGTGTGTGTGTGTGTGTGTGTGTGTGTGTATGTGTTTTAAGTAAGGCTCCTTTTCTTAATAGCCGCCATTAGGGACCTTCTTTCTGCTGCTGTCAATACTTCATGTGTTTGTCTTCTATCTTGCTGATAGGTAATAATTTTCCAAGCAAGCTTAGGGAGCAGTGACTCTTTATTAAAACCAATAAAGGAAGAATCACAGGTTTTTAAAAATCACTCAGAAAATTGTTACTGACAACTCTTTCTTGAATTCCTAAAGAGAATAAAAATCAAGAGAAGTTAATATACCCTGTTGCTAGAAATGACTTATGCCTTGTACTTATTTCCCAGATATAAGGAAGGCTTTTAGCATGTGCCTTTCTATTATGTTGGTGATTTAAAGGTTGTAAGGTTTTAGTTTTGGTTATGACTTTGTTCTTGTTGTTTGTTTTTGTTTTTTCATGGTCTGTTGTAAAAAAGAGAAAGGAGTAACTGCAAATGAACACAGAAGAATAAAATTTAACTGACATTCTCTTGTGGATAAATATATGTATACTTGTAAATAAGAAATTCAGAGTAGTACTCTGCTAATGATCCAAGTTCAAGAAAAAGCCTACTAGGAGAAAAGGAAAATCCTATATATAACCAAGAAAGTTTTTTTCATATACTTCTTCTTTACCGAAGCAATTGATTATTTCAATTAGTTTTCCTATTGATCTTCTATGATTTTCTAAGCAAACAGCATATTATTGGCAAATAATGATAGTTCTGTTTCTTCTTTATGCCTCTTTTCTCATTGTTGTTGTTAGCATGTCTAAATTATTCCAAGTAACAGTGGTTAAAGGGGGCATCCTTTGCTTTATTCCTGTATTTATTGGGAAAGCTTCTATTGCTTTCCCATTTCATATATCTTTTTGGTTATAGGTGAATTCTTCAGTATCACTGTCAAAGTTCACTTATGCCTATGTTTGGCATTTATTTTTGTTGTTGTTTTAACATATATTAGTTTATACCACGTCAAAGTCTTTTCTCACACTTTGTTGTATTATGTGGTTTAGGATTGGGAATATTTTTTTTTAATTTCCCCATATCACTGATCTTCTGACTTTTCAGGTTACTCAGGTTCATGGATATTAGATATCTAATGAGGAACTAATGTGCTGAATATGAGAGTGTGTGTGTGTGTTTAGTTATTTCCAGAGCATGACCCCGAGTCAGTAGATATTTATCTCATTCTCTTTCTTATACCTATTCTATCTTAAACAGTGATCATTCAGAATGATGAACCTAAGGAAAACAAATCCTACATGCTATTCTAGACGTACCCAGGCAAAAAATAGAATAATACAGTTCAGAAATATTGCAAACCATTATAAAAAATTGTTTTTTGTTCTTATCAAATTTACAAAACTAACTTTTCCTAAAACTTAGAACTCAAACTAGGCTTTGTTGTGCCTGAGTTTGAAAATAGCTCTCAAGAAGTTCTCTGTAGTAAATCCAAAAGGGAGAGAATTGCATCAGATTCTGTAGGAAAAACAAAATACAATTTTCAAATGTACACAGAATGGAGATTTTCTCTGAAAAGATTTCAGATCTTAAGTATATGTTCAGCTCTTTCCACCAAATTGAAGCAGTCATAGTAAGCTTTTACAATGTGTGGAAGTTTTACAATGTGTGGAAGGGGGCTATTACATTCAATCAATAGGACATGAGCAAAAGAAGGGAAGAGGCTTGAAGTCATATTAAATATAAGGTTAGAGTAAAGGTAACATAGTTTAATAGAAAAACTATTGAATTTCAAATTAGATTTGGTTTCTAGTTCTCTTCTCCAGGAATCAATTTCCTTGTCTTTTCAGATAATGGAGTTGAATTGCACAAACTTACTTTAAGTTCCTTTCTAATTGTAACTTTCAATGGTTCAAAACATTAAGAAATAAGTTATGGATGGGCATGGGGCTATTTGTGTAAACTCTTTAGCTAGCACCCAAAGTAGTAGGGTGTTTTTTTTAAATTCTTTAAATCTACTTTTTAAAAATGCAGTTGACAAACACAGAAATTATCCTTGAGGACTTATGTCTAGAATTTTCCACAATGAATTCAAATCAAGTGTCATACAAGCTCCATATCTTGCAATCTATTTTCTTCATATTTCAGCTAACACTAACATCAGACAATACATGAAGGCTGCGCATTTTAGTATGTTTGCCTCTTACTAATAAGAAACATATTGCATTAAGTACTTTTCCATCTCCTCTTTGAAAATCCCACCTTCTTTCAAGATTCTACTCAAATGATACTTCTCATGGTCTTCCTTTATTTCTCATTTTGAAATGATTTTCTATGCCTTTCTATCTTAGAGTTGTTTCTAAAACAAGAAGTAAGAATTTTTTAAAATTATATTTCTTCCATTCATTCTATACAAAATCATAGGTGATATTGAAAGTGATATCAAATAATATTTAGCACTATTCACAGAAATAAAGTCAGTCCTAAGCAAATGGAAAAACATTAACTGCTCAGGGACAGGCCAAGCCAGTATGATAAAACTGATAATCCTCTCTAAATTAATTTACCATTTCAGTGCTATACAATCAAACTTCTCAGGAATTATGTCAAAGAACTAGATAAAGAAACTAAAAAAAGAATATCAAGGAAATTAATGCAAAAAATAAAAAAAATTAATGCGAAAAATTAATGCAACTGGTACTGGCTAAGATATAGAGTGGTGGATCAATGGAATAGATTAGGGACCCAACACATGGCAGTTAATGTCCATAGCAACTTAATGTTTGTTGAAACTCAAAGATAGGCAGCAGCTGGGTAGCTCAGTGGATTGAGAGTCAGGCCTAGAGACAGGAGGTCCTAGGTTCAAATCCAGCCTCAGACACTTCCCAGCTGTGTGACCCTGGGCAAGTCACTTGACCCCCATTGCCTACCCTTACCACTCTTCTGCCTTGGAGCCAATACACAGTATTGACTCCAAGATGGAAGGTAAGGGTTTAAAAAAAAAACAAACTCAAAGATCTAAGGTTTGGGGGAAATAATTCACTGTATGACAAAAATTACTAGGAAAACTAGAAAATAGTATGTCAGAAAGTAGGTATAGACTAAAATCTTACACCATACTCCAGGATAAAATCAAAATGGAAACTTGATCTGGATATAAAGGGTGATATCACCATATATAAATTAGGTGAACACTGAAAAGTTTATTAGTCAGATTTATGGATAAGGGAACAAGATATGGAGAACACTAAGAAAAATGAAATGAATAATTTTATTACATTAAATTTAAAATATTTTGTATGAACAAAAGATTAGAACAGAAACAAAAAATTGAGGAGGGGAGATTTTATAGTAAATATCTGAAAAAAAGCCTTATTTCTTAAATATATAGAGAACTGAGTCAAATTTATAAGAATACAAAACATTCCCCAACTGAAAAATTGATCAGAGGACAAAACACAAGCAGTTCTCAGAAGAAGAGATTAAAATTATCTATAGTTACATGAAAAAAAAATCTCCAATGACTATTGATTAGAGAAATGCAAATGAAAACAATTCTTTTTTATTAAACATTTAATAATATTTATTTTTTAGAAAAGTTAACATGGTTACATGATTCATACTCTTACTTTCCCTTTCACACACCCCCACCTCCCTCCCCCATAGTCGATGCGCATTTCCACTGGTTTTAACATGTGTTATTGATCAAGACCTATTTCCAAATTGTTGATAGCTGCATTGCTATGGTCCTTTAGAGTCTGCATCCCCAATCATGTCCTCATCAACCCAAGTGTTCAAGCAGTTGTTTTTCTTCTGTTTCCACTCCTACTGTTGTTCTTCCTCTGCATGTGGGTAACATTCTTTTCCATAAGTCCCTCAGAATTGTCCTGGGTCATTGCATTGCTGCTAGTACAGAAGTCCATTACATTCTATTTTACCACAGTGTATTGGTCTCTGTGTGTAATATTCTTCTGGCTCTGCTCCTTTCACTCTGCATCAATTCCTGGAGGTCTTTCCAGTTCACATGGAATTCCTCCAGTTTATTATTCCTTTGAGCGCAATAGTATTCCATCACCAGCATATACCACAATTTGTTCAGCCATTCCCAATTGAAGGGCATACCCTCATTTTCCAGCTTTTTTGCCACCACAAAAAGTTCAGCTATAAATATTTTTGTACAAATCTGTTTATCTATGATCTCTTTGGGGGTACAAACCCAACAATGGTATGGCTGGATCAAAGGGTAGGCATTCTTTTATAGCCCTTTGAGCATAGTTCCAAATTGCCAGCCAGAATGGTTGGATCAGTTCACAACTCCACCAGCAATGCATTAATGTCCCAATTTGGCCACATCTTCTCCAACATTCATTACTCTCCCCTTCTTTCATTTTAGCCAATCTGCTAGGTCTGAGGTGATACCTCAGAGTTGTTTTGATTTGCATTTCTCTGATTATTAGAGATTTAGAACACTTTCTTATGTGCTTATTGATACTTTTGATTTCTTTATCTGAAAATTGCCTATTCATGTCCCTTTCCCATTTATCATTTGGGGAATGGCTTGATTTTTTTAAACAATTGATTTAAATCCTTGTATATTTGAGTAATTAGACCCCTTTCAGAGTTTTTTGTTATAAAGATTTTTTTCCCAATTTGTTGTTTCTCTTCTGATTTTGGCTACATTGTTTTTGTTTGTACAAAAGCTTTTTAATTTAATATAATCAAAGTCATTTATTTTACATTTTGTAATTAAATGAAAACAATTCTGAAATATCACCTCACACCTATCAGATTGGGTACCATGAACAAAAAAAGCAAAAATTAACTTTTGGAGGGGATGTGGGGAAAATGGGACATTAATATACTGTTGTTGAAACTCTGAATTGGTAAAACTATTCTAAAAAGCAAAATGGAACCAGGCTCAAAAGGGCCATAAAACTATTCATGCATTTTGACCCAGCAATATCACTACTGGGTCTGTATCCTAAAGAGGTGAGAGATAAGAGGAAAGGACCAAAATAATTTTAGCCTCTCTATTTGTAGTGTCAAAGAATTGGAAACTGAGGGATTATCCATTACTTAGGTAATGAATGAGCATGTTGTGGTATATGGTTGTAACGGAATAATATTATACTGCAAGAAATGATGAACAGGATGAGTTCAGAAAAACCTGGAAAGACTTATATGAACTGAAGTAAAGTGAAGTGAGCAGAACCAGGAGAATAATGTATACAGTAACAAAAATATCATACCATGATCAGCTTGGAAGAACTAAACCATTATCAGCAAAGCAATTTTCTAAAATATCCAACAAGGACCTCATGATGAAAGTGCTATTTACAACCAAAGAAGGAAGTTTTGGAATATGAGTGCAAATCAAAGCACGTCTTCTTCCACTTTATTTCCTTCATAAGATTTTTTTTTTAACCCTTAACTTCTGTGTATTGGCTCCTAGGTGGAAGAGTGGTAAGGATGGGCAATGGGGGTCAAGTGACTTGCCCAGGGTCACACAGCTGAGAAGTGTCTGAGGCTGGATTTGAACCTAGGACCTCCTGTCTCTAGGCCTGACTCTCAATCCACTGAGCTACCCAGCTGCCCCCTTTCATAAGATTTTTATTGTATATGTGATACATACCTTCTATAACAACATGAGCAATATGGAAATATATACTGCATGAAAACACTGGTATAACATATCAGACTATTTACTGCTTCAGGGAGGAGTAAAAAAGCGAGGCAGGGAGGGATAGAGAGAGGGAGAAAATCTGAATCCTAAAATGTCAGAAAACAACTGTCAAAAATTGTTTCTATATGTACCTGGAAAAAATTAATTAAAAGAAAAAAAAACAGCATTTCGTCCAATCTTTATCTGAATCTCATCTTCCACATCCTCAACAAAGATATCATGAAAAACTATTTCAGGTTGGTCGATAAATATTAAATGCCTCCTATGAACTAGACTCCTCTCCTGGATTACTGCTTTGTCATGATGGAGGGACTTTACACAGCTCAATGAAACCATGACCTATGTCACACAAGGTTCCTCAAAAGACAGGTCGTAGTGGAGAGTTCAGACAAAAGGTGAGCCATTGGAGGAGGAAATGGCAACCACTCCATTAGCTAAGAATACTCCTTAGACAATGGGCCTGGCATGCAACGGTCCATGGGATAATGAAGAGTCAGAAACTATGGAATGACTAGGCACTGAGCTAAGGCTTAGGGATACAAATATAAAAAAGAAAGATAGCCCTCAAGAATGTGTTTTCATGGTATATCCCGACTCTACATTTTCATTGTGATTGTCATAGTTTTTATCTGGCTCAGACCTGTAATTTAACTAGTGTTAGAAATTCCTGGTCTGCAAATTCCTTCCACCAATGCAGATCAACAACTCATCTATAAAGTATTATTAATCAACCAATTTGTCATCCTAGAAGTATTTTATGCTATGCACAAATAGTGAATGGGATTAAAATATGACAGATAATATCTGCCTTCAGAGAACTTATGTTGCACTATCAGAGACTTAGAGAACTAGCGAGGCTCTGAAAGGTTAGGAGTCTTGGCCAGGGTCAGATAATTGGTAAGGATCAAAGGCTGGACTTGAACCCAAGTCTTTATGATCCAAGGTCAGTTCTTTATCCATGAAGCCATATTACAGTATATTATGTATTACTGGATATTTATGCATGTGTGCCATATTATAAACTCTACAGGAGCAGGGTCTGTTTAATCTCCCAAATAGCAAAATGCTTTGCAAATAGCAGGCACTTATTATATGACTGGGAATGAATGAATGAATATTAAAGGAGTGAGTTATGCTTTTCACATGGAAGTAGTCCTTCCTTACCTTCTCCTATTTGCTCCCTGATTTGATTTTGATAAGATGGGTTTCAGACACAGGTTTTTAAGGTACAGAATATTAAGAGACACAAACACAGAGTAACATTACTACCCTTCTTTCCAAGCTTAACACACACATACACACATATCTATTGTCCTCACCATCTCCACCCCCCCAGGGAAGTCACAGCTGTGACAAAATCACAACCTTCCTTCTGACTGTAAGAAATTAATTAACACTGAAGCATTTTTTTCAATGAAACATTTTTGGAATTAATCCACATTACATAATGAATGATACAAAACTCTGTAATTGCTACTAATTAGGATTGAAGCGATTGATGTGACATGCAGCTTAATTTTAGAAATGGCTTTAAACACTCAATATTGGGCACAGACTGCTTTTAACTGGTTCCACTCATCTTAAAAATGGTATTTGCCAACAACATTAGGTAGGTTTTTCAAGTCAAAAGGTGGGGGATGAAAAAGAGGGTGGGTGGGAAGAGCACATTTCGAATAAAAATCAAACCTAATTTTCTTATCTTCTCCTCCTAGGAGAATCAATATAATTGGAAGCCTGAATGAGTCCAAGCTCACTCTCTATCTGTCTTAGTAGATGTTTAAAAACATAACAAAACAAAAGCTTGGTTCCTGAATTTCTTCAATCACCTTGTCCTTATATGCTGAGTATAACTATTAGATTCTACATTAGGGCAATATGAATGAAAACATGCCAAAACACCACCAAAAAAGATAAATACTCATAAGGTCACGCCTGTATACCTGCTCCCAGGTCATTCTACTAAAAGGTAATGTCTGATATTCATTATTCAGACAAAATTGTAGTTTGGGCAATAAACTAGTTTAATTTGTACCATAACTGTACAAAGCTTAATTAGTAATAATTTGCCATCTAACAGTAAATAGGGAGCCGTGTGACTGTTCAGCACTGATTTGTGATCTCTTAATGGGTTTGGCAGGGATGGAAAAGAACATGGGTATACTTCATATGAATATTTAAACTAAACTGTCTTTGCATGGATCCAGGAGCTCAGAATTGGAACCCCACTGGTACAGAAGGCTCCTGTCATTTCTGCTAAAGCAATAAGCATTCCCCTTTGAAATTAATAAAAGAGCACTGTAAATAAATACGGGAATAAAACTCCGCCATGAATCATGATGTTTTGTTTGCAGGGCTCTGAACACTCCACCTCTTCATCTTCGCTTTCTTCAGGACTAATAACTCAAATAATTAGGTAAGTATAGGCAAGCCAAAAATGTGCATTTCCCATAAGAAACATGGAGACAAAATGATTGATAAAAATATCAGAAGCAATTCAATGTTTGAGGGGGATCATTTGGCCCCTAAGTGATTGCATACATCTTTTTGAGAATGTGCCAATAATGTTCCCCCCTCCCTTCTGTGCCCTCTGGTTTTTGCTCAGCCAGCAAACTGAAAATTCAGTCCCAGGATCCTACTATGAGCCAACTGGACCAGGGCCCAGGGAGACTGACATCAACACTCAGCTGGGGACTGTTGCCTCACCACCTTTCTTAGCAGATCAGATTATGTTTTTCAATCAAACAACAAATATTTGTTGATCACCATGAATGTGCAAGTCACCTTGTTAGACACTGTAAGACATACAAAGAATAGTAAAACCTTTTTTTGTGACTTGTGGAGAATACAATCTGAGATATAAGACCTACACATACAAGTGAAGAAATCACTAATGATAAAAGGCAACATATTGCAAAACAGTGGTAGGGACTATCAAGTTTAGAGAAGTTTTTAAGGAGAATGGAAAAAGAATGAAATCTCTGATTAGGCAGTATTAACCTTTCATGTGCATACCTGCATTATTCAATATGCTTTTCTTTCATTATCTTATCTATCTGAATTGAGGAAATGAGTACAGAATGAATAAGGATTTGTTTTGGTTTATTTATTCACTTATTCTTTCAACAAACATTTACTTGGTGAGGAGGAAGCAAAATACTGTGAACAGACCTCTAGGGTAGGGTCAGTCAGACGTCCTAGATTTAAACCCAGGTTCCATCACTTACTCTATCTGTGACCTTGGGCATGTTACAACTTCTGAAATTTAGTCTTTGTATATATAACATGAAAGGGAAAAATGGATGATCTCAGAGGAGCCTCCTAGTTTGAAATCTTATCTTATGATGACAAATTTGTACTCTTTTCAGAACACAGCAAGACTAATCAAATTCAATGGGATGGCCCAGCAAGATTTATTAAGATCCCACTATGTGCCTACTATTGATTAGGCACAAGAGAATGCAAGGATAAAAAAAAACAAAAACAAAAACAAAAACAAAAAAAAAACTTTTTCTCTAAGGAATTGACATTCTACAGGGGGTGAGGAGTGGCTAAATGAATAGCAAATATGGAATAGTTACCAACCCTGAGTTTCTATTCACATGAGCTTCTTTGGATTTATACCTCCTTCTATGGATAGTTTTGATTCATCACTGTTATGTCTGCAACTACTTTTTCTTTAAATTTCAGTCACTGAAAACTTTTCTATTCTCAGCCCACCCTACCCTTCTTTTGCTTCTTACCACTCTTCATATTTATTTCAATCTTTCAAGGAGTCATGATTTTTAACCAGTGTAGAGACTTTCTTTACCATTACAGATCATCAAATCTAGCTAATTTTGTGAGTTGCTATAGATAGATAGATAGATAGATAGATAGATAGATAGATAGATAGATAGATAGATAGGCAGACAGATNTAGATAGATAGATAGATAGATAGATAGATAGATAGATAGATAGATAGGCAGGCAGACAGATAGTTGGATAGATACATATATGAATAGATACATGGATAGATGAATGGGTGAATGGATGGATGGATGGAAGTCAGATAGACAGAGGTTGTAAATATTGATCATTATCTGGTGGGTAACTTTCTGGTAATGAGTCTTTCTACAAAGAGACATACTTGTGTCGTCCATGTTTAAAGGTCTTCAATCTTAGTAACAACTTCCATCTTGCCAGAACTTGTGTTTCCCTGGTAACATTTTTAAGATTGTAGGCATCAGAATAAAACTTTGATGAAGACTTCCAACTTTCAGACAGAAAAACTTCTATATTATCAGGAATGAATCAAGTGTAGACATTGTATACTTTCAATACCTTCAATCCATACTAACATCTCAAAACTCTGTGCTCATGGCAAATCACTGCCTTTTGTTATTTGAATGTAGGAATCTATGAGATTTAAAAATAATGGCTGTCCTTTCCCAACAAAGTGCTAAATTCTCAAGCAAAGCCAGTTTACAATCTAAAGACATCCTATACCCTGAGTTTGTATCACATTAATTTCTACCATATATTCTATAGTTTAGCCAAATTAGACCTTTCGCTCTCCCCAATACCACCTTGCTCGACTGGATTTTATATAATTTTTCTTCCTCAGAAGGATGATGTCCTTCACAGTTTAGCTTAAAAGCTACCTGCTCCATAAAGCCTTCTATGATTACAATCTCTTCTTGTCCAACTTAAAACATTTCTCTCAAAACATGAATTCATAGCATCTTTTACTCCTCTTAAGCCCTTATCATAGCCTAATTTTTTATCCTATTTGTTTTCCTGTCTTGTATCAATTTTAGGTTCTTGAGATCAGACTTTACCTTATTTAACTTCCTGTATCCCTAGATTCTATGGAAGTACATTGCATAACAAATATTTGTTGAATCAAATTGAACTTCTAATTAGCTTTTCTCTTTCAAGTCATTCCCTTCTCCAATTCATGCTCCATTCAGTTATCAAATTGATATTCCTAAAACAGGTCTATTAACGCCACTGAATTTAAGTTCTTCAGTAGTTGTCTGTTATTTATAGTATAAAGTAAAAAATCCTCAGATTGACATCTAAAAGTTCTCCATAAGAAGCTTCCCACTTAACTTTTGGAGCTTATTTTATAAATTTCCCAACAGGCACTCTCAATTCTAGTAAAACCTGGCTTCCTGCTATTCCTACAATCTCCTATCTCAATGCATTTGCATAGGCAGTCTCACTTGCTTTGAATGCATTTCCTCCTTATTATCATTTCTTAAAATTCTGGGGGCAGTTTGGGGGCAGCTAAGTAGCAAAATAGAGCTCTAGGCCTAGAGGAAGGAGGACTTCTGGTTAAATCTGGCCTCAGACACTTCCTAGCTGTATTACCTTGGGCAAGTCATTTGACCCCAAACTGCTGAACCCTTGCCACTCTTCTGTCTTAGAACTGATACTAAGGCCGAAGAGGTTAAGGACTTAAAACAAAATCTGTAGCATCCTTCAAAGCACAGCTCAAAGTCTACCCCCTACACGAAGCCAATTCTGGCCCTCAGAGGCATTAGTGTTCTCTCCCTCTGAAATTACTTTAACTTGTGTTATGGGAGAATTTGGGAAAGGTGTTTGGTAAAAGGGGATTTTAGAAGGGAGGTTGTCAGGTACTTGCAAGGTAGATAATATGAGCTGCAGGTAAGATGGAATAGTGAGATTCAGGATGTAATATGAGGCTGAAGTCAGGGAGTATAACACTGAAGGTAACAAAGATCTCTAGGGAGAGGAGGAATTAATCTAAACAGGCAAAGAGCAGCAGGGTTTATAGACTAGGGCTTAGACTAAAGACAAACTGAGGGAAATAGACTGATTGAAATTAACTACAGGCTTTAGTTAATTTCACAGGAAGGGACTTGTTTTAAAGTTACACCTTCTTTCAAGATGGATACCCGGCTTCCCTTCAAGCCCAGAGTATGTTTGGTCTATTCCTCTTCTTCCCTTTCCCTACTAATTAACTGACAAAGTAACTAACAGGCCTGTTTTAAACACAAAAGGGGTTTATTGTCTTCTCAGGTTAAATTGTCAAGAAAGGAGGATTAAAGTAAGCCCTAACTGTTGTTTAAAGAAACCTCAGGTGGGGAAGGAAGGCAGAGATGGGGTTTGAGCAAAGTCTTGCCCTGATTCAGCTCTCAAGGTGATCTTGAAATTAAAAGGGAATATGATGATGACTACCTAACCTCTCTAGATAAAGTACTGCCAAAGTATAGCTAAACCCTCACAGATTTGAAACTACTCTCTGATTCACTCTCCTTATTCACTCCTCACAGCCATTAGGTAAGGGAAGGAAGGTAGGGAAATGAGGTAGAGTATGGAAATACAAAGGGTTTATCTAAATTAACAAATCTCAAATAAATACTCCAAAGCTAGGCTAAATTTTCAATCTTTAGAAAGGAGAAGAAGCAGGTCGGCTGGCCCTGGCTCTCTCCACGAGGTCCCAGGTCCAACTGAAACTTTCTTCCAAGATTCTAAACTCCTAACATTAGACATTAGAACTCAGCCAAAGCCTATAAAAACTGCTATGACCCCCCTCTCTCTGTACTACACTTGTCATACACTTTGTTTACTTATCTCTGTATATTGTCTATGCCCCTCCCTCTAGAAGGCTCATTGAGGCAAAGACTATCTTGCTTTTGCTGTTACTTGCATTATCAGTGTCAAATGGTGGCATGCAGTGGTATGTAGCAGACACTTGAATGTTAATTGAATTAAATTAAATTGACCTTCACATAGTAGCTAGCTAATTGATGTTGGTTGGTTGAATAAATGAATTTATGAATATATAAAAGAAACTGGTAAATTTTCACATCAAGTTACAGGTTTCTTGAACTTCAAAGTTCTCCCTTCCTTATTCAGGTGTTTGGTATATTTATGAATGGTTGAAAAAGTATTCCAGTACTTACTATGTAGAGAGTCCTGTGCTAAGTGGAACAGATACATTTAGAAAAGGAAGACAGTCCCTTCTCTCAAGGAGCTCATATTCTAATACAGAAATACAACACATAGTGGAGATTTTAGCAACAAGTTAAGCACAAAGATCCCCATGATCGTTAGGATGCAATTGCAAAGCAATTGATAACTTAGTAACTTCTTTAATTTCATTTACATTGTTTCTTGTCTGTTAGCCTTCTATTCATGTCACTATGTTGGATTTCTCCATGAAAAGGTGCTTTCAGCAGATAATGCAACATCATGTTTTACCTTTTCTGCAAATCCCTAAACCCAAAATTACTAGTTAAGGGTTCCAGGCTTTTTTTTTTTTTTTTTTTTTTGTGGACTCCTCCAGTGCAAGGTGATAGTCAACCTAACAAAGAATTTCATGCTCTAATGCTAATGGTGGAAAGCGAGTTGAGTTTTCCCTCTTCTCCTAAACAATATATATTTACTCAATTCTGCAATATTCCTACTTTATTTAAATTAAATATTTGAGAAGTGGACTTTTGTAATTAAGGCAGGAGGCAGATGACCATGAAAAATCAATGGGAATGATCTTCTAGACCTTTGCAATCTCTAAATTACAGCAAGTTGGTCTACTGCGATCCATGGCTATAGCTACTACAATAAAAAACAAACAACAAAAAATCCCTCTCCAGTGATTAGCACAGTGCCTGGAATATTGTAAGTTTTTCACAAATATTTATTGAATGACTCAGTGCTTGATGACTATAATGTTCATTGATATACATAAATCAAGAGTCCCCTAGAATACATAGAAAGTGAATTTTGGGGCAGTGGCATGCAAGGTTGTGCCTGGAACATAAACCTTCACCATTAGCTATAGTATATTTAAAACCAGGCTTAAGGGACCCAGAATGCTTCCCTTCCCACCAATTCCTAGAGGAAAGAAAAGATCAATGAAGTTTGTTAAATGTGAAATGAATAATTTGAAAACCCCCATTTCTCTTTTATCACTTACTCCATCTCATATCAACACACACCTTTCTTCCACACTCCCTTGAGTCCCTATTGGGAAACAGGGAGCCAAAGTACTTGCCCCATGTGCAAAAGCAGAGAGCTGTAACCAGTTGGCCAGGGTTTTCCCTCATTAGGTGGTGTAATTGAATCTCTTTCCTGAGGCATAGGGCAGCCCTCAACTCTCCTTGACAAACAGAGCCCTCTGTAGGCCTTTTGGTATGTTTAATTAAGATAATTCATCAGGACCAATGTCAGTATTGTTAGCAATACTTAAAAGCAGCTTCTGAACTTCCTACAATGTGCATTTCTATCCAAGTGAGAAAATATATATATTTTTTTAAATCTCAGTTTTTCTAAGAAAAAGCCTGTAACTGCGACAGATACAATGTCATCTGAATATTCCACATGCAATTTCACATCATTGCTCATGTCTATTTAAGCATTTTTGAAAGCAGTAATTACATAAACAGAGAGCCTCCCACACTGTGACTGGTGGAAAAATACATATTAACTCCAGACATAATGTGGGTGGCTTCATCTTTTTTTTCCCCCTTTAAACAAGCTTCATACTGTCAGAAACTATGAAACGCAATCTACAACAGCAATAACTCACCCTAAGTCTCTTGTTTTAGAAACTGCCATGCACTTTCACGGGCTGTTATTTCACTTTATTGTTTCTTCCTGGCAAAGTGAGAGGTGAGACACCAGAGCTCTTAAATCTGTCTCTTCTTGCTGTGTCAGGAAAGTCTCAATTCCCTCTCTCCACTCCCACCTACCAAGATACTTCTGTTTACAAAGATTGGCCTTCAGGGGAAATGTTCTCTGTGTATCTATTAGGAGAGGCATGTTCACAGGTTCCTTCTAATAGTCAAGTTTGTCATTTGCATTGCACAAATTGCATCACTGTATAACAATAGTAAGAAAAGGCTACTTGGCTTTGGCAGAGAAAATACTGCTCTGGAGTGATACCTATAAATGAATAGATTGAGCATCCATATACAGATCAAGCAGCGAATATTTATGGAGTACATATTATGGGTCTATCTCCTTGTTCTTTTGTGGGGGCAGTCCTCTAAGAGGATTCTAATTTCTTAAGACCTATAAAATCATGAAGCAATTAAAAAACAATAAAGGTAAAAGTGAACTTACTTATGATTTTATTGGGGTAAGTAGGTCCTGAGGAACTTCTACCAAAAAATAATTTAATTCTACTAAATAAGAATATAAAAATGATAGCTTGATTTAATTTTTCTAAAAGTTTTCCTAATAGCAATTCAGGAAGTAGGTAGTGAAAATACTATATAATATCCATTTTTTAGATGAGGTAACGGTCTTGTAGAGAAGCCCAGAGAATTTAAGTAATTTGCCAAGTTTACATATCTTACAAACGTCTGAAGTGAGGCTTGAACCTATGCTTAAACTATGTTTGTGAACTTTAAGTCCAATTTTAAAGCTAAATAAACCTTCAAATTTCTGTGCCTGGCAATGATATCTCTAGATCAAAGTGAAAGAACATTTTAGTCACTTACTTCCCCCACCCCTTCTTTTAAAAGAAATGTATTATTTATTTTTAAATTTTGAGTTCTAAATTCTCTCCTTCCCTTCCACCCCCTACCTTAACCACTGAGAAGTCAAGCAATACCAAATTATACATGTAAAGACATGCAAAGTTAATTTTCATATTAGTTATATTTTCCCCCCAAAAGCAAGAAAAACAAAAGAAGAGAAAGAATTATACATCAATTTGTCCTCGGAGTTCATTAGTTCTCTCTCTGGAGTTGGATAGTTTGTTTTTTTTCTTCATGAGTCCTTTGGAATTGTCTTGGATTGTACTATTGATCAGAGTAATCAGATCTTTAAAGCACAGTTGATCATTCTTAAAACATTGTTGTTACTGGGTACAATGATCTCCTGGTTCTTCTCATTTCACTTTGTATCAGTCCATATAGGTCTTCCCATGTTATTCTGAACACATCTCCCTCATCATTTCTTCTAGCATGATAGTACTCCATCACAATTATATGCCACAACTTGTTCAGTCATTCTCCAACTAATATACATTGCCTTGATTTACAATTATTTGCCACCAGAAAAAAAGGTGCCATAAATTATTTTTTTTTTACATATAAGTCCTTTTCCTTTTTCTTTGATTTCTTTGGGAAACAGACATAGTAGTGGTATTGAAAAGTCAAAGGGTATGCACAGTTTGTAGCTCTTTGGGGTGATTTTTGCACATCAGCTATGGGGGGGGAAATCAGGGGGTGAAGGGGAAAGTAAGAACATGAATCACGTAACCATGGATAACTTTTCTAAACAATAAAAATTATTATAGCTCTTTGGGCCTATTTTTCCCACATCCCTTCCACAATTTGTCATTTCTGCATTGTGTGAAGTGAAACCTCAGAATTGTTTTAATTGGCTTTTCACTAATGAAAAGAGATTTAGAAACTTTTTTCATAAGATTAGAGATAGTTTTGATTTCTTCTTCTGAAAACTGCCTGTTTATATCCTTGGACCATTTATCAGCTATGAAATAGTTCATATTTTTGTAAATTGACTCAGTTCCATAGTCAGTATATATTTGAGAAATGAGGCTTTTATTAGAGTAACTTGCTATAATTTTTCTTTTGTATTACTTCATTTGTCTATGGTACCTTTTAGTAAAAATGTAGTTTCCCTGATTATATTTTTAAATTAGATTTCTTTTTGCTTTTGTTTTGTCTGAAATCATGATTAATATCCCTCCCATTTTTTATTTCAGCTGAAATGTATTAGATAACTATTCCTGCTCTTTATTTTAACTCTATGTGTGTCCTTCTGTTTCATGAGTCTCTTGTAAACAACATATTGTTGGATTCTGGTTTCTAATCCATTCTGCTCTCTGCTTTTGTTTTGGGGCTAAGCTGATTTCATCCACATTTAGTTATGATTATTATATATTTCCTTCCATCCCACTATAATCTAGTTTATCTTCTCTTTTTATCTTGTCCCTCCTGGAAAGTCTATTTTGCTTCTAATCACTGCTTCTCTTAATGTACCCTCCCCTTCATGATTCTTTCCCCCCCAACTCAGTTCTCTTATCCTCTTCCTCTCTTATTTCCTTAATGGGCAAGTTACATTTCTATACACCGCTGACTGTGTATATATTTTCTTCCATCTTTGAGCCAAAACTGATGAGAGTGAGTTTCAATCATTGTCTAGCACCTTCATCATTTTCCCTTCTATTATAAAAGTTCTCCTTTGTATGCCGCTTTCATGTGAGAAAAATTTCTCCATTCTACTTCTTGCTTTTGCCTTCTCCTTGTCCATCCCTTTTTTTCACCTTTTCATTTTTTGGGGAGATTTTTCTAACAATCAAATCACACCATGCCCTTTGTCTATGTAAATTTCCTTGAAAAGTCTTTAAAATGATTAAATTCTTATGAGTAACATTATCTTTCCATTTAGGGATATAAATAGTTTAACTTTATCAAGTTCCTTATGAATACTATTTGATGTTTACCTTGTTCACTTGAGTCTTGTATTTGAATGTCAAATTTTCTATTCAACTTGAGTCTTTTTATTAGGAATGCTGGAAATAAAGGATTTTTCTCTTTTACTTGGTAGTTCTGGAATTTAGCTAAAACTTTTCTGAGTTTTCATTTTGCAATCTCTTTCAGGAAGTGATTAGTAGATTCTTTCACTTTCTATTTTCCCACATGGATCTTCAATACGGGGGCAGTTTTCCTTGATAATTTAATGATGTCTAAGCTCTTTCTTCAATCATGGCTTCCATGCAATTCAATTATTCTTAAATTATGTCTCTTGGATCTATTTTCCAAGCTAATTATTTTTTTCTAATGATATATTTTATGCTTCCTTTTATTTTTCATTCTTTTGACTTTGTTTTATTGTTTCTTGATGTTTCATGAAGCCAATATCTTCTACTTGCCCAATTCTAATGTTTAATTGTGAGATTTTGTATAGTCTCCATTTGGCTTCTTTTGTTTTTTAAAAAAGTTCTTCAGTGATTTTTGTTTCTCTTTTACCTTTAGATCAATTTAGTTGTTTGATGTATTATTTTCTTCAGTACTTTTTTTTATCCCTTTTATGAAGTCATTAGGTCTCTTTTCATAATTTTTTTTCATCTTTTTCATTTCTTTTCCAAATTTTTCCTCGACAGTCTTATATCTTTAACTCTTCTTAGAAATTTTATTAGGCCTGGATTCAAATGGCATTTTCCTTTGAGTCTTTTAGTGTATCTGTTTTTGCAATACTATACACTTCTGAGTTTATGTCTTATTCTTCCCTAAGTAGCTTTTTTTTATTTTCTCATTTTCTAAGTCCATTTCTTTCCTTTGAACTTTATGTTAAAGTTGGGTCATGTTCACTTTGGAGTCAGGAAGAACTGTATCAAGCTTCAGGTTTTTTGTTTTTTTTTTTTTGGTTTTTTCTTTAATACCGCTCTTTTCAGAGTTAGTGGTCAAGTTTTCAGTGATTCCAAGGTGATATGACTCTGGGACATGTATGATCACTGATTTCCTGGTCTAAGCTCTATTATTTATCATAGAAGGGTCTCTGTTTCCCTGTAGCTGCACAGGCTCCTCTTTGTCTTAGAACTGTGACTACAGCCCATACTTCCTTGTAACAAACCCCCCCAGTGCTCCTCTCTGCCCTGGAACTTTGACTCAGAACTGCATATGGGGAGTAAAAGTTGGCAATCAGCTCCAGCTATACCCAGTTCCAACACATGGTCCTATGTAATTTCTTTCTGATAAGTTGTCCAACCTCTTTATTGTCTCTGGGCTAAAAGCTACTGCTTCCACACCCACTTTTGCTGCCACTATCTATGTGGGCTCTAGACAGACCTCTGCCCCAATGTAATGAATTTCTTCTGCTGGCAAAATAATCTTTCAAATGGTTGTTAATAGTTTAAAATTATTTGGAATCTATTTACTCCTTTTAACCATTTATAAATTGGGAAATAACTTGTGGTTTTATATACTTTTTTATGCCCCTAAACATCAGATCATTTTCAGAGTAAAAAGATTTTTTCCAAAGTTGATCAGTTCTCTTCTTATTCTAGTTGTGCTAATTTTGTTTCTCTAAAAGCTTTTCAATTTAATGCAATCAAAACTAACCTTTTAATTTTGGGTATCACTTTTATATTTTGTTTGGTCAAGCATTTTCCACCTAGCTATAGCTATGAAATATACTTGGTCTTCTTCTCTTCTAATTTCTGTATATATGACATTTAATATTCAGACCTTATGTCCATTTTGAGCTTGTTATGTTATTCTTTATAAATAATATTTATAAACCTAATATATGCCCAACTGTTTTCTAGTTTTCCACCCAATTCAAATCAAGAGTTCTTCAAGTGATGTATTTTCTTGAATTGATCATAGACTGAAGTTTTCTAATTATCTATTTTTTCTTTTTTATATTCAGAACTAAATAAATTAATGATAGGATAAATTGAGGTCAGGAAGTGCTACTTTCATTTTATTTCTACATTTTTCATTATTTCTCTTTCTCTTTTTTGTTCCTTCATATTATTTTGTCCAGCTATATTATTTTGTCCAGCTCCTTAAAGTATTCCATGGGTAGGCTGACTGATATAGTACTAAGTCCTAGTAACTTCCTCAATGATTGATTGGTATCTGGGCCTGAGCATGCTGAAAAATACTGTTTTTTCCTTGATTATCCTATTCTTACTACCCCTTTGATATTCTTGGATGAGCCCCTTCATCTTTTGGAGTCTCCATTTCCTGCAAAATGAAGATTTATACTAATTAATTGCTATGATACCTTATAGCTTTATACCCCTTGATTCTATTATCTAAAGTGCCAAAGTGATGTCCCAACAAGGAATTATGTTAAATGTGAGGATTAATCATTTTTTACTGGAAAAATCTGGGAAGAATTTAGGGAAGAAGCAATATTATTTCTATTGGGTCTTAAATGAAGGGAAGGACTAATCAGGCAAAAACTGGGGGAGAGTGGTAAGATAGAGAAGTTAATTCTATGCTTTGAGACTAAGATAAACTGAATAATAGAAACAAGTATGGGCAGGCCAGGATTGGCAAATAGAAATTGTCTCTTGTTTGCTATACAATATGACTAGGTGAAGGAAAATAAAATAAGGCTGGAAAGATAGGTTGGAAACACATTATGGAGGGCTTTGAATGCCAGAACCAGGAATTTATATGTTATTTGAGAAGCAACAGGAAACACAGAAGGGTTTTATTTTGCTCTTAATAGAGGAGTGACACCATAGCATTAATATAACTCCAACATACAAGATAGAGACAGTAATACAATGATGGTAGGAGATTTTAATGTCTCTCTCTCTCAGTTTTGGAAAAATTAGCAAGAAGCAAATGGGGAAATAAAGAATTGCATACATTGCTATATAAACTAAAGATTAGGGGCTAATAGTATTCTCCAAATGATGAAAGAGAGAGGGGGGTATCATTTAGAAAGCAGTATCAAAATATATATATTTTTAGCACTATATTGAACTTTCACAAAAAAAACTAACAATTCATTAAAGTACAGAGGTATCACAAATAAATGTACAAAATAAAACAGAATTACTACAAACAGACATTAGAAATAATAATGCAAAAAAATTAGTCATTTTCTCAGGGAACACAAACCCAAATACATAGATCCAAATGGAGACTTAAGAATGAAATTCCCATTTATAAGTGGATTAAAGAATGAATCAACAGAATAATTAATAATTATAAAGAAAATCATAATGACTGAACCACATATCTACATTTTTGGAATGTAGACAAAGCAGTCCTTCAGGGAAAAAAGCACAGCCCTACAAACAAACATTTAAAATTAGAAAAATAGAGTATTAAGGGACTAAATATGCATTTGTAGAACTTAAAATTTAGTTTTAAAAGTAAAAATCAAACACATAAATAAAACTGAAGTATGCAGGAAATAATAAATACTAAAAATTAGATGGGAAACAAAATAGAACCCCTCAAAGAAACTTAGAGAAAAAAATTAATGAACCTAAAAATTGGTTCTCTGAAAATAGAAATAAAATTAATATTAATTATTAATAATGTTAGCCAGACTGGTTTTTAAAAAGGATAGAAAATCAAATAAAAAATAACAACAAAAAATCATGAAGATGAAATCTCTGTAAAACCAAAAGAAATAGAAAAAATTATCAGAAACTATGTAATGTTTCTTTAAAAATATAAAATAATTAAATTAACAGAAGACTAAACAGAAAAAACAAATAATCCAGTCTCAGAAAAGGAAATAATACTTTCTCCAATGGAACTGCAAAAGAAGAAATCCATGGTCCTAATGGATTCACAAGAGAATTCTATCAAACTTTTGAAAAAGCAATTCATACCCATACGAAACAAAATTTTTCTCTAGAATTAAGGAAAACAACACCTACCAGTCTCCTTTTCCAAGATAAATATAGTGATCATACCTTAACCAAAGAAGTATAAAGCACAGAACTATAGACCTATATCAAGAATGAAAATTGATTCAGAAATTTAAGTAAAATTTTTTCAAATATATAGCAATTCATTCAAGAAATCAATTGCCCTGACCAAGCTGGATTTACATGAAGAAGATAAGGACAGTTCAGCATTATGGAAATGATCAACATAATCACATTAAAAAATGAAAACAACAAATTATATGATTATGTCAATAGATGCAGAAAAAGACTTTGACAAAGAACATTTATACTTTTTGTATTATCTATTTAAAACCAAAAATAAGCATCATAGACAATAGAAAGCTTTCCCAATAAAAAAAGGGGAAAAGTAAGAATGTCCCCTTTCCACATTATTATTTAATATAGTTCTGGAAATGCTAGCAATAGCAATAAGACAAGTTAAAAAAAATTAAAGGCATATGGATAAAGAAGAGATTAAACTCTCCCCATTTGCGGACACCATGATGGTTTACTTAGAAAATCCACAGAAACACCCCTTCTTTGGCCACTACCCTCTTCCTCCATGCAATGGGGAGTGGAGACACAAAGCAATTGATAGATGGACTTTTCAGGAATGATAGTGTTGGTTTTTGTTCTCAAAAGTTGAAGGACCTAGGATAGTTCAGCAAAATACTAGCTTGATTTAGCATTTAGAACACAGAAGTATAGTATGAAAATGGCCTAGAAATAGCTGGGTGGGAATATGCATGGAAAATGCATGAATTAGGAATGGCCAAGATTTATCAAGAACAGGGAGAATATGAATAAAAGGAATGGTAAAAAATGACTATAAACACAAGTAAGGAAGTCATAATGATGATGACTTCTTTATGGAAAGGTTAAGTGGTTTTCTATATGAGAACAGAAAGGGAATGTGTGAAATAGTGATAAAATTGAACATAGTAACATATGGGAAAACGTTATGAAGAGTCTTGGATAATATAGGATCATAGATTTATAATCAAAAGGAACTTCAATGGTTATTGAGTCTAAACCCTTGATTTTATAGTCAAGGAAGCTGAAGCCCAGAAATACAGAGTGATTTGCCAAAAGTCACCAAAAGTGCACAGTGGCAGAGCTTGAATAGGAACCCATACCCTCTGGCTCTGAATCAAATAGTCTAACCTTATCACATTGCCTCCAAGTAGAGGAAGAATCTGAATGTAATGTAGGTAATATTTTTATTTGTAATTGATTATTCCAATGATATTAGCTTAAAATTTGGCAAATTTGAGAAAGATTTCTCATCTCCTTGAAACTTTTTTGTCTACTCCATTTGTCTTCTATCAACTCATAGAATTTTGATTTGAAAGAAGCCCTCTAGATCATCACCTCCAAACCCTTCAGGACCACCACAGCTATAAGTAATTTCTTCCACCTGTTAACTACTTTTGCATTTACTGTTGTACCACTCATTTGGCAAACAGGAAGATTAACATGATATCTTGATGTAGCCAAGTGTAGTGGTTAGATTAGGAAGAGATGGATTGTAGTTATCCTCTGACAAATACTAGCTATGTGACTATGGGAAGGTAACAGTGTCCTAGATAACTGACTAAAACTATAAAATTACCTAAAAGCTGTCAGTCAGCATTGGCAGGAATTTTAAAATTTTGTGTTCCTTAATCAGTAACGCAAAAGACAAGCATTGATTTTGGGTTCTTCACTATGCAAAACTTTGGAGATATGAAGCAAAAGCAGTCAAGGAGCTTGCATTGTAACGGAGAAAAATATGCATATAAATTGATATATTGATATATACAAAACATGAGGAGATGAAAGATAACTATAGAGAGGAAGTCACTACCCACTGGGACCTAGAAAGACCTACTGAAGAACATAGAAGTTAAGCTGAGGCTTGAAAGAAACCAGGGACTCTAAAAGATGGTGATGAGTAGATAATATTACAGCTTTAAGGGATAGTCAAGGAAAAGATATAGAAATTGGGGGGGGTGATTAGGCTCATGTGTAAGGGCTAGCAAATAGACAAGAAGGGCTAGCTAGATATATGGGGTATTAAGGGGAAAATAGCATCTCTGGTATGAGGACTTACTGATCCCTTTTCAAGGCTGCTTTCTGCTTTTGGTGTCTACCTGCCACCCAACTCTGACCTATGGCTCCAAGAGCTGGAAGAGAAAGTGAGATCAATGACTATGGACAATTCTGCCTCTTTTAAATCCAATATATGCTCCAGTCAAAAGATACCAAGTGATGTAATATTGATTCTCTTCAAGTACGAAGGGCAAACAAACAAACAACTAACCAACGGCTGGTCCATAGAGTATATGGATGGGAGTGTAAGAAGACTGAAAAGGTAAGAAGAAGATATATTGTGAAGAGCTTTAAATGTCAGAAAAATGAGTTTCTATTTGATCTGACAGGTAATTGGAACCCAGCAGAGTTCATGGAGTAGGGAGATGACAGGAAGAAGTGCGAGTTTTAGGAAAAACACTTTGGCATCTATGCAGAAGATGAATTTGGGGAGTATTCAGAGGCAAGACAAGGAGACTAGTTAGAAGGATATTATTAGAATATACCAAAAGAGAGGTGATAAGGCTCTGAACTAGGATTAGTGAGGAGGAAACATGTTATAGATGTCATAGAGGTAAGAAATATGACATTACAACTGATCGAATGTATGGGATGAGTAAGGCTAAGGCATTAAAAAATGTTACTGAGTTGCAAAGTTGGTTAATTAGGCAGATTGTTGTGCCCTTCATAGCAATAGGAAAATTGAATAGAAGAGATGGTTTGGGGGGTGAGGTGAAATTACGAATTCCATTTTGAAATGTCTGTGAAACATCCAATTCAAAATATCTAATAGGTTGAGAAACTATGGCTGAGTATATAAATCTAAGACTTGATTGCAATAATATCATCACTGAACCTATGGGAACTGATAAAAACAACAAGTAATGTTATTAAAAGAGAAGAAAGCCAAGAACTGAAGAATACCTCTGGTCAGTGAAGATGACATGATTTAAGGTTCAGCAAAGGAGATTGAGAAAGAGTGGGGCAGGTGGGCATTATTATGAGGATCCAGAGAGGAGGGAAGTGATAAACTGTATTAAACACTGCAGAGAAGTTAAAAAGATTAAATGGTTTTTAGATCTGGTCATTAAAAAATCATTAGTAAATCATGAGAAATAGTTTTAGCTGAATGCTGAAATTGGAAGTCAGAATTTAGAAGGGAGTAGAGAGGAAGTAGAAGTAGGAAGCATAGAAGGCTTTTTCATGGAATTTAGCTACATAGGGGAGGAGAGAGATAAGTTCATATTTAGTGAGAATGCTAGGACTTTGTGAAGGAGTTCTATAGGTAGAGGAGACATAGAAATGTGTGATTATTGCGATGGCCTGCTGGTTGGTCAGTCTGCCACAAGCTTCTCTCCCCTCTGGACCACCTCTGGAGCATATTCATGCTCCAAAATGATTTTCCCCACGACTGACCACATTCCCTATTATCCCCAAAATCAAATATAGAATCCAAATATAGAATTTGGTGTTCAAAGATCTTCATTACCTAGTCCCATCCCCCTTTTTTCTAGTCTTCTTACACTTTAATATCTTTCATCTGCTCTTTGATCTAGTGACATTGACCTTCTTGCAGTTCTTTGCATGAACCTTCACCTCCCAATTTTCATTACTATCCCTTAATCATGTAATGTTTTCCCTCTTCAGCTTTGAATTCTGACTTCCTTGTCTTCCTTAAAGCTCTAGTTAAATCTTACCTTCTTTAGAAAGCATTTCCTGTACCTTCTTAACTCTAGTGCCTGTCTTCTGTTGGTTATTTCCCACTGATCCTTTAGGTAGTTTGCACATAATTGTTTGTACATGTTCTCCCCCATAAGATTGTGAACTCATCATGGGCAAGGACTGTGTTTGCGACTTCCTTTCTATCCCCATCTCTTAGCAAAGTACTTGGCATATAATTAGCTTTTAATAATCATCTATTGACTAATGAACTCACTCCCAAAATAAAAGGCATAATAAAATTAAAAACCTAAACATCATTAACAATTTTTTTCTTTTGGTCCATTCATTATCTATTGTCTTAAATAATTCTTCTACATTAATTGTTCTATTCCATTTATTGTAGCAGCTCTCCTACACCTTTTCTTCCCCCCATAAAAATCCCATAGCACTGCCTTCCCTCACTTTTCTTTTCTGCTAAAGAACTTACACCTCAGACTTCACGGAAGAATTTGAGGCCATTTCCTGAGAAATCCCTCTTCTCCCCTCCTCATCTCCTATATTTTGGGGCATCATCACCTACTATCTCCTCCTATGTTCTAAACAAAAAGTTTACCTTTCTCCTTGACAAGGCCAGCCTCATTACATGTATCTTTGATCTCATCAGCTCCTATCTTCTGCAGAAGATTTCCCCATTATCATCTCTAGGATCTCTGTAACCTTCAATCTCTTTCTGTCTAGTAGTTACTTGCAGTTTAGAAGAGTCTGGGTACAGAATCAATAATGCAAACTGAAAAGCATTGATAAGAAGCACTAGCTCCTGTAATCATTTGTTTGGGAGGATAGATGGAGTGAAAAGAGAGAGAACAATGGAACTCTAGAAAAAATATATTTTTTTTATTGTCACTCTCAAAAGATCTCAGAGAAAGAATTCCAGGCGATGTAGAAAGCTAAGCAGTTCCTCATTTTGTCCTTGTTGAGTTTTTATAAGCTATGACTTTATATGTCAATTACTTAATCAACTCAAAAATGATATACACAAACCTACCAAGATGCATGTAATCTCCAATGCTAAATCACACAGAATTCATTACAATTTTGTCAGTGTTATTATATTGCCTTCAATTTCCCCTGAGCTGTCTTGGACAGTAATCATTTCATTTTTTTCTGCTTTATCATCTCAGGAAGCAATAATGTCCCTTTTGTAACTGTGGGATGAAAATCCCCCACCCCCATCCAACTTCAATATTCGGATACAGCAATTACACAATCAACAGGCATTACTAAACAGCTTACACCCACACGCACATCCTCTTCAATCCAGTGACACTGGCATTCTTGCTGTTCCCATCTCCTGACTCCAGGGTATTTTTACTGATTGTCCCCTGCATGGAATGCTCTCCCACCCCTTTTCCAAACCTGGCTTCCCTGGCTACTTTCAAGTCCCAGCTAAAATTCTACTTTTAGGGGAAGATAGACAGCTCAGTGGATAATGAACCAGGCTTGAAAATGGGAGGTCTATGTTGCAATCTAGCCTTAGACCGTTCCCATCTGTGTGACCATGGGCAAGTCACTTACCTCCAATTTCCTAGCCCTAGCAGTAAGCTCTTCTGCCTTGGAACTGATACTTAGTATTAGTTCCAAAAAAGAAGATAAGGGTTTTAAAATAAATTAATTTAAATCAAATCAAATCCTACCTTCTAAAGCCTGTCCCAATCTGTCTTAATTCTAATGCCTTCTTTCTGTTGACTGTTGCAATTTATCTTTTATATAGCTTTATTTGTTCATAGTTATTTGCACATTGACTCCCCCATTAGATGGTTAGCACCTCAAGAGCAGAGACAATCATTTACCTTTCTTTGTGCTCCTAGCACTTAGCACAGTACCTAGAATATAGTAGATGTTTGATAAATGTTTATTGACTAACTGACAGGCACTCTGTTTGGTGCTGGTGTTCAAAGATAGAGCAGCATATTTTCTCATCCTAATATAAACTTAAAGAGGACTTTAAAAATCCTGGCTTCTGTGTAATTCCTCAGCTAGGTAAATCACGCCAATTGACCCTTCATTTAATTCCTATATTTAACATATTCCAGCATTTTACATCTACCATAGTCAAGCTTTGATTTTCCTTAATAGCATCCTGAAATCTTAGATCCTTGAAATATAAGTATTAATTATAATATTACTACTACCTCCACTACTCCTAATGACATTTGCTTACAGTATCAATAATTGTCTCTTGAGGATTCACATACCTTAAAAAGAGGACAAGCAGACATTCTCATGTCCTTGTATGTGCTCTTTAAGGATGAGTTGCACACCTGGTTAGGAACGGAATCCACAAGGGATCAACAAGGACCAGGGAGAGCAATATGGAACATGCTCCAATAGGATGGACATTAATTAAAGAAAAAAAAGTAATGATTAAGCTCTTTGTTTCCTTTAAATCTGAAGAGTAGTGACTGGAATCTTGTTTGATCTTGGTCCTTACTACTAACCCCTATACCATCGTTGTCCCCACAGAAGGATTCTGGACCAGACTGATATATCTCTGAAGGAAAACCCGATGGAATCTACCAAATAGTATAACTGTAGCAGGATTAATTTACATCCTTCCACTCTTCTCAACCTCAGGATAGAGAATCTTAATCAGAGGTAATTTTTGTTTGTTGCTGTTTTTTATCATTTTATTTTTTCTAGATTATATGTAAATACAGTTTTAATCATCTTTTTCTGACATTTTACCATCCATATTCTTTTCCTCCTTCCCACCACTTTTCTTCTCCAAGATAGCAGATAATATATATATTGGTTGTACATGTGCTATCATGCAATACTTATTTCCATATTTGTCATATTATGAAATAAGACACTTTCTTTTAACTTACACTAGTGAAAAATTCCTGAAGGAAATAAAATAGAAGAATGAGATGCTTTGATCTACTTTCAGACTCCACCAGTTCCTTCTTTGGTTGTGGATCACCTTTTTCGTCATGAGTCCCTTGGACTTGTCCTGGAGAGTCATTCACAGATGATCATTGTACATAATGCTATTGCTATGTATAATATTTTCCTGGTTCTGCTCCCTTAGTTTTGTATCATTTCATAAAAGTCTTTCAAAAGCTTGTTTGGTGATTTTCCTGGTCATTATTTCTTATGGCTAGAGGCAATTTTTAAAATGGAGTCACTATGATACTGGCAGAGTTGGTGTTTTTAGAGAGAAGAAATGGAGGACAAGGATAAATGGTCACTTTTCTTGCATGTAAAGAGTAAGTGTGACAATAAGTTTCCCTGGGTCTAAGTACACTGACTGAGCATGTTTGAGTATTTTAAAAAATGATCTGAATTTATATAAATCTGAATTTATATAAAATAAAGAGGATTGTTTATATAAAATTAGATAATAAAACAATAACAAACAAAAAAATTCATCTGACTAATATTCTCTACTCTAGGATTGAGAAGAGTGAAAGGATGTAAAATAATTATAGGCAAGAAATGAAGGAAGTCTAATTTTTAAAAATTTACCCCTTTGAATGAATTTCAAAGGTTCATGGCAAACTGATATTATCTTTCACTCTGTTAATATGAGATGAAAACTGAGGCAAAGATTTAGTCTATGACCTCGAACAGAGCTACATAAGACAAAAACATAAACACAATATTTATCTACCATTGTTAATGAGGTGGCCTTCCCATCCCAAGTCACCTTCAAAGTCTAAAATTCCAACAAGAGTTATACCTTTGGACCAAGAGACTGATCCCAAAATGCAACTGTTGAAATGCAAATATTTCCACTGGGTAGAAAATGCATTCAAACTCCTATTACCCATTTTGGTGTTCCCAGGAATATGTTTATCAGTTCCCTAGCAGAGTTCAGGGCTCACAGGGAGTAGGAATAGTTTATGTAAGCTCTGATGGTGACAGGGGAATGGGACATATTCAAAGCACATGGCTCTACCCTATAAGGCCCCCTATCCCAGGACCCAGAATAGCCAGAAGGCAGTATGAAGATAATGGGGAGAAGGCAAAAGAGAAAAGTGTTTACAGGAAATACTGGGGAGCACAGGAGACAAATTTTGCCTATTTCATCATTTTGCCTAGAGCTAGCCCTGCAGGGAGCAGATGACATTCCTGAACATTTTGGCTCAATCTGTGTTTTTTTTTCCCCAATGTATTCGGCTTTCCACTTATACGCAGCTTTCAATTTATAAACAGGTTGTGTTGTGCTGTATATCAAAAATCTATTGGATGTTTGGAACTCAGATGAGAGTTTTCTAAAGAAATGATGTCATAAATGATGGTTAGTTTCCCAAGTTAGCAGACAAAAAGCCCATTATTTTGTCCCCTGGGAGATGGGAGAACTAGACCTGTGATTTCATGGCTATAAGAAACTCCTGGTGTGAAAATGTGAAAACTTCCTGTTCTGATGCCATATAGAGATCTTTCCAAAACATAGAGAGTTGCCTGGGAGCACTAAGGGACTTTCCCCTAGTTATGCTAAGAAGGATTTGAACCTAGACCTTTCTGACCAGAAGTCAAGAAGTCAGCTTCAATGTACTATACTGACTCTACATTTTCAAGAGGAAAATAATAGGAAATAACAGTACTATAATATTATTAATTTTTAAAGGATACAATATAATCGAATAGATATCTATTCTATTTGCTTTAAATGCTGGCACCGGAACACCCCAGTTCTTGAAGCTCCTCAGTTCTGATTACCTCCATCTCTGCTTCACTAAAATTATAAACAGTATGAAAATGTCATAGATCTCAACTGAATTCTATTGATTTATTCCTAAATCTAGGCACTACCCAGGAATCCCTTGTCTATCTGACCAGCTGTCACCATTAGATCACCCTCTCTTGCTCCTGGGCTAAGCACTGTGAGAGAAAGGCATGGAATCAAGTTTATTTCTCTCACTATAAATTTACAATGCATAACTTCTGAATTGAACAGGAAGAAGAGAGTGGGCTGGATTGCCTTTGAAAAATCACAAAGTTCTTTTAATGACTCTCAGCTATCCCTTGAAATAAAGGCCCCTATTTTTAATGCTAATATTCTTTCAGTGACATTGAACCTAAAAATTATGGGACACTACCATATCTCAAGAATTTAAGGTGTTGATTGCCCAAAGGGCAATAAGGAGGTGCATGATAGGCATGGGCAAACTTCCATCTACAACACAAAAGGAATTACAAAGAAGAAGCAAGTAAATATCATCAAAGAAGTAGATGACCTAAAAAGAGAGGCTGGTTATTTCACCAGAGTGAGGGATAACTGATGTACAGCTGACAGATTTCATTGGATCCTTGGCAAAGTCAAGAAAATTCAGGGACTTTTCATGCCTAATCTAATTCCCTTAACTGATTGATTAATTGACTGATTGATTGATAGACTTCCCAAACCTAGTCTAATGCCTTTGTTGGATTTATTGTTTCCATATAGATATTTTGCCCTTGTTCACACTTAATTCATACTTACCTTAAGTGGAATGGGGGGATTGATTGATGAATTGGAAGTATCATCATCTGATACAGATATTGCGGCAGAGTAGGAAAGGGTGACTGATCCCTGGAGACAGCAGCCATTTTATATTTAATCCCAGAAGTATCCTAGTGCCTAGCACAGTGCTGTATGTAACAAAGGTGCTTAAATGGAGCTGGTTCTTTATTATATCTAATTAAAAACTTAAGACCTTTTCAAAGTTGTTTCCAAATCCTATTTCTACATTTACCTATCAAATAAATCCCCTCTTTGTAGGAAGATGGTGAAGTAGGGCTAGAGAGCACTATCCCAGTTCCCCCCAAAACAATCAGAAATAACGCCATGGAATAAGTTAGAAGGGGAAAAAACAGAAAAGAATTAGGAGTGAAACAGAGCAACCAGGGATAATTCGGAAGAGTAGGTCTCTACATAGCTTTGGTCTTGGCATCCCCTGCTAGAACAATAACCTGGGACAAACACTGAGGAATCCAAAAGCTAAAAGTTCTGGGAGCAAGGCTTTACCTGAGAGTTGGGATCCCAGTGGTGGATACCAGTAGAGTCCACAGTTAGTGAGCACTGGGAACACCTGGGTTGACTGAAACCTTGGCTCATCCGCAGGTAGGGGGTGATGGCTGAACATGGAAGGACTTCAGGAGCCTTAGCACCCTGACCAGATTCTGGCTCTGTCCCAGGCAATGGCTTCAGGAGAGGAAGAACAATGAGAACATACATCAGTGGGTGCCATTGCCCTGCTGGCTCTGGTCACTTTCAGCAGAGTCAAGTCCTTGACTGCCATCCCAGGAGGAAGATGAGCTGTCTGCTTGTAGTAGCAGGAGTATGAGGGAAGAGATCTAGTTGGAGTATCTGAAATCAATCCAAGACCAGGGTTTGAGCTGGAGTGGGGAACAGAGACTATACCTGTCCCTGGATTACAGAAATCTGAAGAACTAAGTAGGGCCATGGAAATAACAAACACAAAATAATCTTGAAATCTGAGGCATCACCCTCCACATACCATTCTCCCCATCCCCCCACCAAAAGCAGAACCCATCTCAAACATAAAACTAACAGTTAAACCTATTGGTTTGGCCACTAAATTTTGAAGAAAAAAAAGAAAGAACTCAAGTATAGATGTCTATCACAGACTCAGAAAAGACCTCGGTTCAAATTCAGAGGACAGTGAAATTACCTACTTCTGAAATAGCAAAGCAAAAGACCAAAAGGTCACAAGCCCAAAAAGAGTTTTTGGAAGAGCTTAAAAAAGATTTCAAAAAGCAAATTGCAGAGGTTGAGGAAAAACTAGAAAAAAAAAAGCAATGCAAGAACAAGAAAATCATGAAATAAGGATCACTCCATTGGAAAAAGAGATCCCAAAACTCATGGGGAAAAAAATTCACTAAGAATTAGAATTCGATCTGGGGAAGCTAATGACTTCCTGAGACAGTAAGAAATAACAAAGCAAAATCAAAAGAATCAAATAATAGAAGAGAATATAAATCCCCTCTACTCATAAGACTTTGTTGAGTTGTTTCACTCATGTCTGACTTTTTGGGATCACAGTTAGGGTTTTCTTGGAAAAGATACTGCAGTGCTGTTGACATTTCCTTTTCCTGCTCATTTTACAGATAAGGAACTTAGGCAAATGTGGCTAAGTGACTTGCCTAGGGTCAGAAAGGTAGTAATTGTCTGAGGCCAGATTTGAACTCAAGAAGATAAGTCTTCAGACTTAAGAGAGGACTCTCTCTATTCATGATTCCATTTAGCTTTGGAAGAGAAATGGAAAGGATAAGATTTGAACCACATTGTGTAGAGCACCATGGATTAGAAGTCTTAACCATAGGGCTATCTCAGAACGCCACCACATCTCTCACCTGGACTATTGAAAAAGCCTCTTTTTTGGTCTCTGTGTCTGAAGCATTTCCCCACTCAATCTGTCCTTCATTCAGTCACCAAAATGATTTTGCTAAAGCATAGATGCAATTATGTCACTTCCTTGTTCAAAAAATTCTGATGACTCCCCAATGTCTCTAGAATCAAGTAAAAATGCCATTATTTGGCATTTGGATCTGTGACTTTAGAACCTGGCCCATACTTCTTCAGTACTGAGACACATTATTTTGTTCCCTCCCTCTGTGACCCAGCCATTCTGGTTGCCTTATTGTTCTGTATTCACTACACTCCATCTCCCTTATGTTTGTGCCTTTGTACTGACTGTTTCCCATAATCATATGTACTCCAATCAATCAACAATCAGTCATTATTATTAAATACTTACAAAGTACCAGGCACTGTGCTCAGCCATAGGAATACAAAAAGAAGCAAGAAACAGTTCCTGCTCTCCAAGCGCTTATAGTCTAATGGAGGAAACAACTTGCAAACAAATACTTACAAATTGTAAATAAAACAAAGGCATAAATAAAGAATTGATTAACAGAGGGAAGACTCTATAAGTAGAAGGGGTCGGGGAAGACTTTCAGTAAGAGATGGGATTTGATTCATCCTCCCACATTCAATCTGTTACCAAGGTCTAATAACTTCACCCTAAACACATCTCTGAATTTACCCATTTCTCTCCTTTGTGTTGCCACCACTCTAGAGGGGGCTCTCATCACCTGACAACTGCATTATTTCAATATCCTGCTAGTGAATTTGCCTGCCTCCAATCTCTCCTTACCTTCAGTCCATTCTCCATTCAGGCACTAAAATAATTTTCCTAAATAACAGGAATGATCAAGGCACCTCCCCACTCTCTGCCCCAGTCAATAAACTCTAGTGAGTCTCTATTGTCCCCAGGATTATTATATAAGATGTTCTGTTTGGCACTCAAAGACCTTCATAATGTACCCTACCTCTGCCTTTCCTTTCTGTTTTCTTATATTTTATTCTCTGACAGGTACTTTTCTATCCAATGACACTGACCTCTTGCCTCTTCCCAAATAAGACACTCCATCTCTAGGATCTTAGCCTTTTATCTGAATGTTGCACATGCCTGGCATGTTCTGTCTCTTCTGGTTGGTCTACAGTACTGACCTTTCTGGCTTTCTCTAAGTCCCAATTAAAATCTTATCTTTTACTGGAAACCTTCTCTTTGTTTTCCCTCTGTTAAACACCTCCTATTTATCCTGTTTATAGCTTGTTTGTTTTTTGTCTCTTCCATTAGATTGTAAGCTCCTGGAAGGCAAGAACTATCTTTTCTCTTTTTATAGAAAGCTGAGCTTCAGGACTGAGCAATAAAACATATTTATTTAAAGAGGGGGGGAGGGAGGGAGGGAGAGGGAGAAAGGGAGGGAGGGAGATACCAAACAGTGAAAGAGAAGACAAAAAGGGTCAATAAATTTTCCTGAGATAACTAGGCTAATGTTGGAGAAAGAAGAGAAAGGGGTTAAAATAATTTTTTTTAAAAATATGGCATGAAATAGAATTAACTATAATGTGAGCAAAAAAAGACAAGAAAGGTAGGGAGCATCTTTCCTCTGAGGGCAAAGGAAAGAAGTGATGAGGAGAGAATTTGAGTCAGACAACTGAAGTAACCACTAACCTAGTACTGGTTGCCTCCTGAAGTGATATGACTTAAAATGACTTTTGAAATGATTTAAAAATGGCAGAATGGGTCAGAACATAATGAGTTCATACATTGAAGATATGAACAAGTCAGTTTTAATTCAGGGAGCATCTATATCTGTTGTTTAGGATGAATAATAAAGTGGTGCTGATATGGTGAAATTTAATAGGAATAAATATAAAATCCTGCATTTGATTTCCAGAAATAAACTGTATAAGATAAAGATACCCTGATGTTTATTGGAACCCAGAAAGGAGGTCAAGTGGGGGGGGGAAGGATAATCATGGTTTTAGTTAACTGTAAACTCAAATTAGAATAACAATTAGAAGAGAGAGCCAAAAAAGCTAATGTTATCTTTCAGATGAAGTAACAGAAATATAGTGAGAGGAACAAGGGAGGTACTAATTATATTTTACAATGCCTTATGAGACCACATCTGGAGTATTATTTTTATTTCTAGGTGTTATAATTAGGAATAATTAGGAAGGACATTGTCTAGAGATTGATCAAAGCAGGCTGCTTGAAGGAACTGGGGACCATATCATATGAAGACTAGTTTTAAAAATTGATGATATGTCTCTGGACTCTGGAGAAGGCTGAGGGGATGTGATCACTATTTTTAAATATTTAAATGATTGTTCGTTTATAGCTTGTTTGTATATATTTGTTTATTTGTTGTCTTCCCTATTAGATTGTCAGCTCCTGGAGGGCAGGAACTATCTTTTCTCTTTTTGTCTCTCTTTAGCCCAGTGCTAAAGAAATATGAGAAAAGTATAAGACTTTTTCTGGCCGAATCCAAAATGCTGAATAAGGAGCAAGGAATAGAAGAAAGAGAAGCAAATTTCACCTCAAGATACATTTTCTTCCTTTATTAAAAATTTTTTGAACCCTTACCTTCCATCTTGGAGTCAATATTGGCTCCAAGGCAGAAGAGTGGTAAGGGTAGGCAATGGGGGTCCAGTGACTTGCCCAGGGTCACACGGCTGGGAGTGTCTGAGGCCAAATTTGAACCTAGGACCTTGGCTCTCAATCCACTGAGCTACCCAGCTGCCCCCACGAGGTAAATTTTCTAACAATTAGACTAACCAAAAATATAAATATCTGCCTCTATAAATATTGTCTTCTCCAAGCATGCTGGGAAGGCTAACACCGGAATTATTTTAATTGAGGTTGAGTCACAATATCAGAGAGGTAATGTGCAGACTTCATTCATTGACTAGCAATTAGATACCTGACATCTTATAATTCTGATATTCAATTTTGTTTTAATTCACTGGGTATAAACAAGACAGGAAGGGGAGATGGTGGTGACTTGGGAACTGGGAGGAACTAGAAAGAAATTCTAAAGGGTTTAAGGGGTATCCACAATGTGGACTGATTTACAGATACTTGAGAGTAGTCTATGATTTGTATTGGGGTAAAACATTTCTTTATGTGATCTTTTTTTTTTAAACCCTTACCTTCCGTCTTTTGAAGTCAATACTGTGTATTGGATCCAAGGCAGAAGAATGGTAAGGATAGGCAATGGGGGTCAAGTGACTTGCCCAGAGTCACACAGCTGGGAAGTGTCTGAGGCCAGATTTGAACCCAGGACCTCCTGTCTCTAGACCTGGCTCTCAATCCACTGAGCTACCCAGCTGCCCCCCTTTATGTGATCTTTTAATTCACACATCAACCAAAACATTAAAGCTGTATTGTACAAACACTTGTTGTTAAATAAGGATATATGGTTGTACAGGAAAGGCCAGATGGATATAAAAGGAAGAATTGGTCTCCAAATTTAGAAACAAACTATTTTGGTTAAGGAGGGCTTCATTAAGTCTCTGAATACAAAATCAGCCATTCCTCAGGCTTGTTTTCTGTATTCCAGTATTTCTTTTCTTCTATTATTCTCTAGGTGTTTGTCTTTACAAGTTTGACTAGTAAATGTTAAAATTGGCTATGGACATTTTTTTCCTTAAACTCTTTATCTTCTGTCTTAGAATTAACATTGTGAATTGGTTTTATGGCAGAAAAGCTATAAGAAATAGGCAATGGGGGTTAAGTGACTTGCCCAAGGTCCCACAGTTAGGAAGTATCTGGGGTCAAATTTGAACCCAGGACCTCCCATCTCTGGGTCTGGCTCTCAATCCACTGAACCACCTAGCTGCCTTCACCATGGAAATTTCAATAAGTATTTCCTACTCTTTAAAGTTCTGTTTTTTTCCCCTCAAATTACTCAGTTCCATAGGGTTTCTTGAATACATTACCTTCTGATCCAGTGTTTAATATGCAGGAAATACTAAGGATTTCATTTTATTTAAAGATATTTTTAAAAACCACTAATAGGTCCTGAGGGAAGAGGGCACTGTGCCCACTTGGTCTCAACTCTATATCCAGACATGTGGTCTGAAAGGGTTCAGTCTCAGGGGAGCCTTGACCTCTAAGGAGAGGGAATTCATTCCCTTTTTTCACATGCTTCAGCTTATTACATCCAAACTCCCAAACTATGTCTTCTATCAATCCAAGGCAGAGTCTAGACCCCATCTTGCTAGTAGTCATCTTCACCAAAAAGTTCTGCAATTGTTGTCTGTGCTCCTTCCAAAAGATCCAGGAACTCAGAACCTCTTGCATTTACAAGATAGCCTCCAAACCTGGGCTATCTGCTAACAATGCTTATTTATCCAAGATTAAGAAATAACCAGCACAGGAGAGGCAGCCCTAAACACAGGACTGGGCTCATCAGGCATTTAGCTGCCAGTTGCTTATGTTTTCCATAAATACCAAGTGGGAGGTGGAAGGAGCTACCTCCACCTGAAGGACCAGAGCAACATGATGCTACCTACAGGGTAGCAGAAAGAGACTCAAGTTGAGTCATTCTCTTTTCTAAAGGTTCTCTGAGTAATGAATGGCTCTTCCTGATCAGTGACCAACAAGGGGATAGATGCTTCATCATCTCAAAAGGTTAGGAAATAGTGCTGAGTCACTTGAGGCCAATAGGAATCAGGGAAAGGAGTTCAGCCTCCTCAAAAGACCAAGGTCCCTCACTGCTGAGGCAATACATGTGGTCAGTCTGAAGCAAGAAAGTCAGTTTTGGATGTGTTCTGTTCTACCCACATACATCTTAAATTTACAGACTCACACAGAAAGGGAGAGAGAAAGAGAGAGAGAGAGAGAGAGAGAGAGAGAGAGAGAGAGAGAATAACAGAATTTAATATATTCATATATAAAATAGTCACAGATTATATGTAACATGTCTATTCTTAAATCTGCATTAAATAATTATATATTTCAAATATTCATCTATATAAAATATATTCGAACTGAAAAGCAAGCAGAAATATTTAATGCTGAAAATCCCATTTTTCCTACTATGCCGTACCTCCTAATTTTGACAGTTTTCAAAAGAAAAGTGTTGTTGCATTAAAACGGAGTGGGTTTAATTTATGCTTTTGTGATACATTTCTCTCAGAAATTGAAAACACACAATTTTCACCAACATTAACAATTCACACTATGTTCATAATTCTTTATTCTTCTATAATGTGACATGACAACATGAGTTTATAGTATATTAAAATTTTTTTTACCTAAGAAAACCTCCTTCAGTACTAACAGGGTTAAAACTTCCAAAGTTTCAAAAGAAAATCCTGACTACCTTTTCCTCCCCGGGGTTGTGAAATTGGCTGGGAAATTTTAAAGAGGGGGGAACCTTTTTATACCAAAGTAGAAGATGATTAGGACCCCCATTGTTTTATTTTTTAAGGGCACAAAAGCTCAAGGGTTGGCTAATACAAGGCTTCTCTGGTGTTTCCACTTTCATTGTTAATTATGCTTAAAGAAAGGTAATTCCTTTTCTGTCTGTCAACATTTCTTCTGCTTCTTGTCCTTTCAAATAATATGAATGCAGAACAGGAGTGATTTGAACATTGAAATGTTGCTATAACCTATGCTCCTTTGACTTTGTTCCTTAAGACTGGGGGCTGGGGGTGGAACATACAAATAAAATGTGGGCTATATTAAAATAATACTAGCAAGCCATCCTAACAGGAAGGAGCAGGAAGTACTGTTTTGGGGGCAACTCTTGGAAGGAGTAGGGAAATTAACACTTGAACCAAACTATTTCCCCTTCATCCATTTTCTTTTAGAGGTGATGCAAATTTTTCCAACCTCTACTATGCCAAATCATGCTTCAAAATTAAAAAAAAAACACAGATAAGTCATATTTGTTTGGAATCATGGCTCCTTTATCAAAGGAGAAGATATAATAAAGATGATAATGATGATGGTATCTAACTTTTAAAGGGTGTCTATTATGTGCCAGGAATGGTGCTAAGTATCACGAATTGTCTCATTTGATACTTATAACAATCCTGGGAGGTAAGTATTATTATTATCCCCATATGGCACCTTTGAGGTCATCCATGGCAGTCAAAAAAAATAGATGGAATTGTTCAAGGTCACCCAGATAATAAGAAGCTGCCCTTTAATTTAAATTCAAACCTTCTGACTCCAAACCCAATATTTCTTCCATGATACCACTCTATATTCTATGATAACTTGAGAGATGGGTGGAATCCTAACTAGTAATTTTGTGTTTTAAGGAAAACTGTTGTGGGTATGCTCAGAACCTGGGAGAGGATCTACCAGAAGGCAGCCCCCTGAAAGGTGGAGGAAAGAACTACCAACATTCTGATTGCTTCTCATTTTAAAATAATTATACTGTACGTGCTAACCAGATGCTAAATTCAATTCTTTCTATGCTGCTATAAGAAGCAAGTGCTCTAAATCAGGAATTCTTAAACTAAGATCTGATTTTTTTTTATGACTGTATTTAAATACTGGGTAGGTTAGGTGGCACAGCGGATAGAGTGACAGTCCTGGAGTCAGCAAGACTTGTCCTCTTGAGTTTAAATCTGACCTCCGATACTTACTAGTTATGTAACCCTGAATAAGTCACTTAACTCTGTTTTTCTTAGTTTCCTCTCTTATAAAATGAACCAGAGAAGGAAATTGCAAACTAATCTTAGCCAAGAAAAATCAAATTGGGTCACAAAGAACTGGATACAACCGAAATGTCTGAACAACAATTAAAATACAATTAATTGGTTTTCTTTGTGATCCTAGGCATTTTATTTTAGGAATTTAAAAATATTATCCCGAGAGGGGGTCTGTAGGCTTCATCAGACTGTAAAAGGGATCTAAGGCAAATGAAAAATTAAAACTCCCTGCTCTAAATGATTGCTTTTAAAGATCACATTTGAGTTTCAGTTTTTGTTTGAGTTATCGTTTCGTTTTCCTTTTTATTGATTGATTGATTGATTGATTGATTGATTTGGCTGCTGCACCACATAACTGCCTCATTTTGAGTTTATAGTCAATTAACATTTCTATATTTTAGGGATAAGAGATCCTGCAAACCCACCGTGGTTGTGGAGCTAGAGGCAAGCTCTCCTAGTGTAATTATTTCAACTTCAACTCAACTTTCTGCAAATAAATGAGGTAAATCAGACTCTGAGGTAGGTCAATATAGGCAGGGGTGACCATATATTATAATCCTTGAAAGAAAAAGTCCCCCCATTTCTATTATGGTACCTGAAATTCCACCATTAAAGATTCATTCCTTTAGATTTTCAAGGCATTTGAGTCTTCAAGAGATTCCTATTAAAATGCAAATACCTTTGCAAGGAACAAGCCTTTCTTGCTAATAGCCAGGTTCAGTTGACAGCTAATTGATAGAAAGATAGGCACCTCCAGGGTACCTATATATTAGAAGATATGGAGGTACAGGAGGTTTGGTTACACCAAAGTTATACTCTGTACCACTTCATAGCCTTGTTTGAGGAAGACCTGGACAGTGGCATTTTTAAAAAAATACAGAACTAGAATAAGTTGTCCAGATCAGATACTTATTTCACGTGACTCTTCCCCACCTCGGGTTTCAAGACAAGACGTTTGGCAGTTACTTACTATATCTCCCATTTGAATTGATTATTAATGATGCACAAAGCTGAATCAGAACTCTAGTCCAGCCGGTGAGAATGATAAAGATAAACCAAAGTGCTTTATGCTGTTAGGACATCAGTCTGAAACTTTGTCATTTACTTAGATGTCTTCTCTACCCAAAAATGTATAAAAACAATGGGGATAGCAGCAAAAGGGGGATGTCAGAGCTACGCAAATAGAATATGGTAGAATTCTGAATTTTTCTCAGGTAGACCTGGATTTGGTCAAAAATATTCTTTAGCACTGAGCTTGACTGATGTAATGTGACTTTAGTTTTGATCCATTTTAATGAGAATAGGTCCTAAAGCATGGCAAAATGTCCTGAAGGCCTCCAGGAGGTTATAGAATTACTGTTAGGAACAGTTTCCAAGGCATATCGCATAGTTAGCATTTAAGAAAAAGAACAAGATCCCAAGGAACATAATAAACCCAAAGAGAGAAATTAAATATATTTGGAAGTCCCAAATTTCCCTGAATAGATCTTAATGGGAGAATACAAGTTATCCCTCTCTGAACACAACCCAGTAAAGTTTCATTCACAATCCCTTTACCCTGAAGACTTGATTTGATGTATAGAGCAAAATATCACCTAAAGGGAAAAGAAAAAAAAAAGAAAAAACAAGCTTCCTGTTGGGTTTCCAATCTCCCTGGCCAACAATTTATAATTGTAAAGAATCTCATTCTGTCTTTAATCACAGAGTTGCCCTGAAAAAGTGAAGACATTATCCAGGTTCTCAACATGATGTCCTCAGCTAGATAATTCAATTATTGTAGAAAATTATTTTAAACATTAAGATGCACAAAGTTCAGTTTTCCTCTGTTTCTGCTACTATCACCAAGCTATTGATAAGATGTCTAAATTTATTGCAGAATAATTCTGCAGGAAAAGAGATAAAAGGTTCCTGAATAAAATATGAGGCGAGAGCTGTAAATTGTAGCAATGCATATCATTT
>NC_058132.1:269439659-269449659 GCF_016433145.1 Gracilinanus agilis | reverse complement strand
AACACCAATTTTCTTCTCTCAAACTTGGAAGCTCAAAAGCAGCCAGGTGGAATTTTGTTAAAATTTGCCCCTACTTCCCATATACACACACGCGCACTCACGCACACACACACACAAGCTTTAAACTGTGATCAAATCTCTACCGTTCCAGGCCCAGAAGTGCTGGTATTATAGAGAACATGACTAATGACTAAAAATAGACAAGCTCAACTAGACTAGCAAGATGACAGCGATGCTATGATTTAGAGCAATGACTGATAAGTCAAAGTTATAAGTGCCAGGCTGTCTTCTGTTGTTGCTCCCATGTGGCATGGCTCCCATGTTTGTTCAGCTGCAGACAATTTAGGAGGCTTTCCTGGCAACAAGGAGGGCTTCGTTTTGAAATGGCATTTGTTTACCTCTAGAGCGAGCACTCTGCAGTAATCACTCTAAAGATGCACTTCAGTGACTGTCCAGGAACTTAGTACCCTCCACATGCCAATGTGAAGGGTATAGGGGTAATAATAATAATAGATTCAGGTTGATATTTGTGGTGGTGATGTTCAGTCAAGTCTGACACTTTTTGACCCTCTGGACCACACTGTTCATGGGATTTTCTTGGTGAAGCTACTGGAATAGTTTGCCATTTTCTTTTCTAGTGGATTAAGGCAATAAGAGGCTAAAAGACTTGCCCAGGGTCATACAACTGGCAAGTTTCTGAGGTCAGATTTGAAATTTAGGTCTTTCTGACTTCAAGTCCAGTGCTCTTTATCCACTGAGCCACCTCGCTATTTTTTCTTACCAAAGCCCAATTTATTTACAAAGGACTTGCTGACAATAACTCTGTAAGGATAATGGTAAAATGAATGAATGAATGAATTTTAAAATCATTTATTAAGTGACCACTACATGTCAGCCAATAATTAAACATTTCGTTAAAAAATTTAATCATTTCCTTCTGTCTTAGGATAGATACTAATTATTTATTTGAAGCAGAAGAGTGATAAGAGCTAGGCAGTTGGGGTCATACATCTAAAAAGTGTCTGAGGGTGAATTTGAACCCAAGACATCCCATCTCCAGATCTGGCTCATTAGTAAATATTTATGAAATGTTTATCATGTTCCAGACACAGTGCTAAGTGCTGAGTATATAAATATGAAAAAAGAAAGATAGTTCTTGCTCTTAAGGAACTAAAGAAACAAAGATCAATTTAACAATGCCCTGAGAGAGTTTATTTTCTAAAAGCAAGAAACAATTCACATGGGAGAGGGGTAGCCTAAGAAAAAAGTAGTATTGATTTGATTACTGTTCTGAGGACAAGAGTTAGGAGGGACATGCAACATGGTCTGGGTTCAGTTAATGTAGCCCTTTAGGTTTGTACTCATCCAATGGTCAATCAAGTTCATCCTTGGGGTGGAATTCCATAAAAGGATCATGTCATTGTGTCAAAAGAAGGGAGTTTTGTAGGACATATACAACAAAAGAGATCCTTTGGAAATTTTAACCCAATTCACTAAATTTCAAATCCATAGTACTAATCATTTCATCATGTCATGTATTATATCCATGTGTCAGCCTCCTTAGCAACTTGATGGCACAGTAGACAGAGTGCCAGGCCTGGAGTCAACAAGTCTTTTCTTTCTGAGTTCAAATTGGATACTCGTATACCCTGGGCAAGTCAATTAACCTTACTTGCCCCAGTTTTGAAGAAGGAAATAGCAAATCACTCCTTTTTCCTTACCAAAGCCCAAATAAGGTCACAAAGAGTGAGACATAACTAAGAAAGAACTCAAGGACAATTAAAGTTGTGTCAGTAAAAGAACATATGCAGCCCTTAAGTTTTGACCTTTTCAGTGAAGGAAACTAAGCTAGAACATTCAGGTAGGTCATCCCACCTGGTGATGCTAACATATAAGTTACTTGGTCAAAGTTTCCCACATGTACATATATATGCTAGACACCGACATAGAGATATACTTTTGAGTTTTCAGGAACTGCTATCCTAAAGACCATGGGGCTAGACTTTTCCTTATCTTCTTTCATTTTAACTTTTATTATTCATGTCTAGATTTAGCATTGGGAAAAACTTAGTTGGAGTTCTTATCTCTTGGTGCCAGCTTAGTAGGAGGTCTTATCTTTTCGTGCCAGCTTAGTAGCATGTCTTATCTTATCTTTTGGTGCCAGCCTTTGGTATACTTACAGGAGGTGGTCTTGCCTTTGGAGATGCAACATCTAGGTGGATTTATAACATAATGAGTGGTCAGGGTCAGAGTCTCAATTAACAGAACAATGCCAGTCAGGAAAAAGATTTGTAATGGTATACAGGGTTGCATCCTTGGACTCACCTAACACTTTAATCAATTATTTTGTGTGATGATTTATATGAGATTCTTGTTAAATTTGTGGATAATGAGAAGGTAGAACTAATAGCTTATATGTTAGCAGAACTGAGATCCAAAAGGATTTTGACAGGAGGGAAAGACAGACTGAATTTAACAAACAGAAATTTGACACCAATAAAAAATTAAGTCCTACATTTATGTTAAAATCAATGGCATAAATAATAACAGTTAATATTTATATAGAACTCACTATGTGCCAGGCACTGTGTTAAGCATGTATAGTTATTATCTTATTAGGAAACTGAGGTAAACAGAGGCTAAATGAGTTATTCAGGGTCACACAGCTACTAAGTTTCTAAGGCCAGATTTAATTTGGGTTGTCCTGACTCCACCCTCAGAACTCGATCTACCATACACCTACCTGCCCAGGAGAGATGTAGGGAAGATATAACTAGTTAACTTAATACTTTTTTTAAAAAGTTGGAGTTTTAGCTCAAGAAGAATCAGTAGAATAATAGAGAAACCAATAAAAGCAAATGAGATCTATCCAAGGCTATATTCAGAGAAGCATAGTGTGTGTGTGACCTGAGAAGTTATCATCAAACTTACTAAACTTTGACCTAGTCAAATCCCATCTGAAATATTTTATTCAGTTCCTAATGCCATATTTTAGAAAGAATACTGATAAGGAGGAAAGAGCCTGCAAGAGGAGGAAATGTAGGACAGCAAAAGAATTCTAGAGCATGTTATATGAACACCTGTTGAAGAACCTAAGAATGTTTATCCCAGAAAGTATTTAGAGGAGAAATGATAGCCTGTTAGGTCAGGAGTTTGAAGGCCTGACAACCAGGCGAGAGTGGATTCAACACTTTTGTTTGGTCCTCCAAGGACAAAAGATGCAAATGTAGGCTTAATGCAAGGAAAATTTTTTTTAATAATTAAAACTATTCTTCATCCTTTGACCCAGCATTACCTCTACTATATCTGTATCTCAAAGAAATTAAGGATAGGGGAAAAGGATCTCATTGTACAAAAATATTTATCGCAGTTCTTTTTATGGTGATAAAGAACTGGTAACTGAAGATGTTCATCAACTGGGTATGCCTGAACAAGTTGTAATATATAATTATAATGGAATATTATTATGCCATAAGAAATGACAAAGAAGATGGTCACAAAAACCCTGTAAAGATTAACATGAAGTGATGCAAAGTGACATGAACAGAACCAAGACAACATTGCACACAATTACAACAATAACGTATTTTGAATAAGGCAAGGATCCGGACTCATGATGAAAATGGCTATCCACCATCATAGAAGGAATTAATGGAGTCTGAATGCAGAATGAAACATACTTTTCTTCACTTTATTTCTCCTTTAAATTTTTCTCAAGTGTAAGCAACATGTGTCTTGTTTCACAACATGATGAACATGGAAGTAGGAATCAAATGATAGTATATGTACAAATTACAGCATAAATTTGTCCTCTTTGGGAGGGGTGACAGAGATAACATGGATTGAAAAATGTTAGATTAAAAATTGTATTAACAAGTAAACTGGAAAAAATAAAAATAATATATTAAAAAAACTACTCAGAATTAAAATGAATTGTTTCCTAAGGTAGTAGGTTCCTCCTCACTTAAACTTTCCACCCAAAGGTGGATGGCCATTTGTCAGACAAATTAAATCTGGCCTTGCCCTAGTTTTTTTTGTTGTTGTTAGTTTTGTTTTATAATATGTCTACTGATCCATCTCATGGATATGACTCAGTAATATATGAAACATCAAAACAAGTCTTATATAATTTGTTAAGTAAAGAAATCTTGCCAAATCTATTCTAATAATAGCCTTCTCTCTTCATCATGTAAACCCACCTACCCTGGCTTATCTTCCATTTTTCATATTAGATTTTCAGGTATATGATATTTTTCATGAGGGAATAAATGACAGCAGCAAGGTGGTTCAGTGGGAAAAAATATTGGACATTCAGTCAGTAAAACCTGAGTTTAAATTCAGCCTCAGATATTTCCTAGCTGTATAAAGGTGGGCAAATCACTTAACCTCAGTTTGCCTCAGTTTTTTTGGTCTTTAAAATGGGATGATGATAATGATGATGATGATGATAATAATACCTACCCCACAGAGTTGTTGTAAGGATCAAATGAGATAATTATAATTAAATTATAATTAAATTATAATTAAAATAGCACAGTGCCTTATACATAGAAAGTGCAACATAAATTTTAACTATTACTTTTATTAGAAGAGGGGTTATCAGTATCCTTTCCCCACCTGAGATTACTCACAAAAGCAAAAAACATACAGACATTTTTTAAGAAATTACTTGGATTATCTTTGTTTTTATAATTTAATAAAATAATTGTGTTCTCTGAATGTGTGTTTGTGCAATTTTACTATTGTTTTTATGTGATATTTTTTCTTTTGCTAAGCAATAAAAGAGCAAATCATTCTCCTTCTTCCCACCTTTGGCAAGAGGGAAAAAAACTTATAGATCCCTGTCCTTGCCTTATTTGCCTTGATTTTCCTTATTTAAAAAATCTTACTTTGGTTTTTTGATGAAATGGTCTAAATTCAGAGCACTGGGTGAGCAAGTTGGTGATTCCAATTGCTTAGAGCCTTGTTTTTACAAACAGTTACTAAAAGTGTAAAATACTAATGACTTTACAATATATTTATAAGGTTTATTGATAGATGGACTTGCATTGGAATATGGAGAGAATGTTTATACATGTGAGTGTATATTGATCTATTGGACTGGACCCAATGATTTCAGTAATGGAGGTAACTCCTTGATGAGGAAACTTCTACCAAAGGAAGTTAATACTTTCTCTGTGACTTCTCATCTAAAATTGCTGTCTAGAACACTGAAACTATAAGACAAATGCCCAGGATCTCATGGAATATGGGAGCAGGAAGTCTAGAACTCAGATCTTCTTGGCCTTAAAACTCATTCTCTATCCATCATTCCAAACTGCTTCTTTTGCTTAGAGAGATAATAGATAGATGGAGTGATAGAGATTAGATAGATTAGAGAAAACAAATGGATAGAGAGATAGATGATAGGTATCTACATAAATAAATATAAATCTATTATTATTATTATTATTATTGTTATTATTATTATTATTGTTATTATTGTTGTTATTATTATTATTATTCCTGTTGACTCCCTAGGAGCATAGGGCCGCAACCATCTCATGCCAGCGGACTCTGTTCTGGGCAACTTCCCCCAGCTGGGCCCATGTCATTCCGACTGTTTTTGTTTCATTTTCGGCAGATCTTCACCAGGTCTGTTTTGGTCTTCCGACTTTCCTCCTCCCTGAAGGGTTCCAGCTCAATACTTGTCTGGCTACGTTGTCTTCCGGTTTTCGTAGCTTATGTCCTATCCATCTCCACTTACGTTTCTTTATGTCCTGACTAATGGGATACTGGATTGTTCTTTCCCAGAGTCTGGCATTGGAGATCTTTTCAGGCCATCTGATGTTCAAGATGTGGCGTAGACATCTATTAACAAAGACCTGGAGTTTGTTGGTGTTAGCGCTCGTCACTCTCCAGCTTTCTGATCCATATAGGAGGACGGCCTTTACGTTGGTATTGAAGATTCAGAGCTTAGTGACGAGGGACAGTGCTTTGGAGATCCAGACAGACCGCAGGGTGTTAAATGCCTGTCTGGCTTTGTTGATTCAGTTTCTGATGTCCTCATCTGCTCCACTGTCCTTACTGAGGATGCTACCCAAATAGGTGAAGTGGTCCGTCTTCTTGATGTTTTCTCCCTGTAGTTGGATTGGCAGGTCCTGTCTGCTGTTGACTGTGATCACCTGGTCTTCTTCTTGTTGATCTTCAGACCTGTCTTCTCCGCTTCTTCAGAGAGTCGCGCAAGTTTGGCTTGCGCATCCTGCTGCTTGTGAGAAAGGAGACAGATGTCATCCGTGAAGTCAAGGTCCTCAAGCTGTTTGGTGTGAGTCCATTGGATACCCGCGTTGCTGTCCTTGGTAATTCTTCTCATGGTCCAATCTATGACCATCAAGAAGATAAGGGGCGAAAGCATGCAGCCTTGCTTCACTCCGGTCTTCACTGTGAAGGGAGCCGTCCGTTTCCCATTATGGATGACCTGGCAGGTAAAGTCTTCATACAACCGCTGGATGATGTTGATGAGCTTCGGGGGAATCCCGTAATGCTGCATCAATCTCCAGATGATGTTCCTGTCTACGCTGTCAAATGCCTTCGCAAAATCCACGAAAGTCATTTAGAGGGGAGACTGCCATTAGATGGACTGTTTGATGATGATTCTTAGGGTGACGATTTGGTCGGTGCACGATCTGTGCTGACGAAACCCTGCTCAGCTTCTTGTCCAAAGCCTCCTTCAGTCTTTCTAAGATGACTCTGGTCAGGATTTTGCTGGGAGTGGGTAGAAGCATGATTCCTCGCCAGTTGCTGCATTGGGATAGGTCACCTTTCTTGGGTAGCTTCACCAGGTAGCCTAGTTTCCAGTCTGTCGGGACTTGTTCTTGTTCCCAGATCTTCTGCAGGAGGGGTTGTAGCATCTCCGCTGACATTTCTGGGTCTGCCTTGAGTGCCTCAGGGGGGATGCCATCTGGACCTGCAGCCTTACCATTTTTCATGGTCTTGATGATCTCAACTTTGGCAGGTGGGCCTGTGTTCACCTGAAGCAGTTCGGTGGCTGGTGGTATGTCCAGAACAGTTGGTGGAGGCGGTCGGTTCAGGATTTCTTCGAAATGCTCTGCCCATCGGGCTCTCTACCCTGCATCACTTGTTATTGTCTTGCCAGTCTTGTCCTTCACTGGCTTGCTAGGGTTGTAATTCTTTCCCGATAGAGTTCTTGTTATTTCGTATAGCCTCTTCATGTTCCCCTGCCCAGCTGCTGTTTCTGCTTCTTCAGTCATATCGTGAATGAACCGTCTCTTGTCATATCTTGTGCTCTTCTTGACTTGATGGTTAATTTCCCAGTACTGTGTTCAAAGTTCTTCTTTCTTCTGTTGATCTTGGCACTGGCTGATCTTCTGTTTCAAATCTCTTCTCTGTTGTATCTTGGCCCATGTCTCTTGTGTTAACCATTCCTTGCACTTTCTCTCTCTCTTTCTCAGGACTTCTCCACAGGTGGTCTTCCAGGTCTGCTGGAGTTTGGTCCAGTGGTTTTCAACTGTCTCTCCCATGAGTCCTGTCAAGGCTGCGAACCTTTTCTTGATTTCGCAATTGAATGCTTCTTTTTCCTCTCTGGTCTTTAGATCTTGCATGTTGAACTTATGGTGTAATCTGCCTGAAAGGTTGTTGAATGATTTCAACTTGGTTCTAAAAGTTGCCACCAGGAGTTGGTGGTCCGAGGCCACCTCTGCACCACGTCTTGCTCTAACATCTAGAAGGCTTCTTCTCCACTTGCGGGAAACTGTGATGTGATCTATCTGATTTTAGGTCCTTCTGATGAGAAAGTAAATTAAAATAAAGAGTTAAAATATCAGGCATGCAGGAGCTCATTTTGGCTTCCTATGAAATGTATAAAAAGTTTGGGTAGGAAACTTCCATTTGTTTTCTCTACCTTTTTAAGACAACAGTCTTTATAATATATATCATCCATTCAGAAGTTATTATAAAATCCTAAAGTCAATTTTTAATACATATTATAAAATTACAATTTAAATTCTCAAGGCATCATAGTCTTCAAGGTTGTATGCAATTTTCTAAATAGAATAAAAAATGTTAAGGCAACAAACATGTGATCTCCAATAGTTGAGATAACAAATTCAGTATACATAGGACTTATGTGCTTTTACAACTTAAAAAAATGTTTGTGTAAGATGTTCATGGTCTTTTTACAATGATACGTTGTTCAGCAAAATCATAGGGAAATAGTACAGATAAAGAATCATATAACAGAATTAGATGAATACAGGTAAAATTTAAAAAATTTAAACCTTAAAGAAATCAGGAAGTGCAATAATATAAGCAACAAATTACAAGCAGTGTAGTGAAAACCTTTCTACCAATCAGAATAAAGTTGTCCACTATTAAGGAGTTACAATAAAATTATGAATAGAATTTATCGAGCAAATAAAAACTTAGCTTAAAATGATTCAGTGTAACAGAAAGATATTGATCAGATTAATATATGAACTTAAAACAGCAAATTTAAATTATTAAACAACAATCAGCAAAATACAATAAGATACAGAGACTTTCAAAAAACCATGGAGTCTGAGGAGGCTTACTAATTTTACCTCAAAACTTTTAAAAGTTCCATTTAAGTTCTCTTGGCCAAAATAATCAGCATGTGTAGGGGAATGAATCTTTCCCTTGAATTTCAGGCAAGATGATTTCAAGGAATGATAGGAAGAGAAAAACATCCCAGAATTGGGGTCTGCTAGATCCCACGTACTCAGTCTCCTCCCCCAAAGGCAGAGCATGGAAGCCAACTGGGCCACATGGAGTAGGCTCATGGGGGGAGGGGGGAGTAGTAGACAAGCAGCTATATCAGGTTTGGAAAAACCGCATGGGCTTGTGGGCGTAGAAGCTCCCTTTAAGTTAAAAGTCATTAATGTCTATGAGAGAACACCTGGGAAATTCTCCAGTATACCCAATGAGAAAGAAGGGGTTTATACCTTCCAAGTCTCAAGCAGTGGCAGCAGCAGTTCCAGGAGCTCTGGGAGGTGGCTGGTGTTGGTCAGTGCTCAAACCAAAGCATTAGTAGATTGGCAGCAGGAGTTCAGGTGGGGGTCTGGCAATGGAATCAGGAAAGGCAGGGAACTGCTAGGAATTGGGATCAGCACTTCGAGCGAGAGGAGAGGGTCTGAAGGGTAGGGAGTTGGCATTGGCTGGAGCAGCATCCATGGGGAATATAAATATCAGGAGCCAGGAAGAGGCTGCTGGAGTTATCAGCAAAAGCATGGCATTTGCCAGAAAAGTAACTTTCTCCTTTCAAAAAGTCACTCAAAAGAACTGAGCAAAGTGGCCAAAAATAGAAGCACAAAAATGGTAGAAGCAAGTCTGAAGCTCCAGAGAGGATCTGGAGTTGTCTCAGAGTTCTACCACACAAATGCAACTAACAACAATTTGGAAATAGGTCTTGATCAATGACACATGTTAAAACCAGTGGAAATGTGCATCAGCTATGGGTGGGGGAAGTGCGGGGGGGTTGAAAGGGAAAGTAGCATGAATCATGTAACCATGTTAAAAATGAATATTAATAAATGTTTTAAAAAATAAGAGGATAGATTTAAAAATATTAAAAAGGGTTTTAAAGGGTTTATTGATAGTCATTTAGGAAAATGAAGCCACATGCCTATAAAGAATTAGTTTAAAGGGACCTGCCATTACCTGCTCCTTCCCTCCTTGCTCCTGCTCCACAATCACAAAAAAGGAAGTATCGATCCAGTCCTCTGTCTTTATGCTTTTCTCTACATGATTATGCTTCCTGCCCATGTGATTATGCAAGACAGGAAGCCAGTTGGCTCTTGGGAAATGTAGTTTGAAAGAGTCCTAAATGTCCACAGGAAGTTTAGATCAGGGACTTCAAAATTAATTCAAGGACTCCTAAATTTCCAGTATTACAGAGAAAAAGAAAGACAGAGAGAGAAGGAGGAAAAGAGAGAAACAGTGAGGGGGGGAAAGAGAGAAGAAGAAGAAGAAGAAGGAGAAGAAG
>NC_058132.1:269385232-269425406 GCF_016433145.1 Gracilinanus agilis | reverse complement strand
TTCTTATCTCCTCAGTTTCTTGTTGCTGTATTATTACCATAGCTAGTACTTCTAACACTGTTTCAAATAAAAATTACTGTATCAACCCAGTCTCATTATTAAAATTTCCAGTACTTCTCCATTACAAATAATAATAGCTTTTCATCTTCTTTTATTATCTTAATGAAAATTTATTTTATTCCTATGATTTTAAAGCATATTTAAAATAAATAAGCTGTATTTCATTGAGGCTTTTTCTATATTTATTTATATATCCTATTTATCATTATCACTATTTATAATGTTTCTAATATTAAACCATCATTATGTTCATGATTATAATGAATCATTTATTTATATTAAAATAGATAGACAGTACCTCTTTGCTATTATATTTTTAATATATTTGCTCCATTATACATTAGAAGTATTCATCTATAATTTTCTTTCTCTGCATTACCTGACCTAGTTTTGCTATCAAGGCCATTTTTTGTTAAAGAGTTTGTTAAATTATTTTCTTTTGGAATTAAAAAAATACTTTACATAGCATAGGAGTTATTTGTATTTTAAATGTTTCATAAAATCAATATACAAATACATCTTGATCAGAATTTGTTTTTATTTTTCTTTAGGAATTCATTTGCAGTTTTTTAAAATTCTCTTTCTGAAATTGACTTGCTTAGACTTTCTATTTCCTATTTTGTTCAGGAGATTATTTCAGATATATATAGTATTAATTCAATTCAGGTATATATATATATATATATACATATATATAGTATTAATTCAATTCAATTTTTCATTTTATGGTTATGGAATTCTGCATGAATATTTGTTACAATTTCCCTTATTTTTTTATAATTTATTGTGTATTACTTCTAGTTTTAAATTTTGATTTTAAACCCTCTTCATAAAAAAAATTAGCTAATGGTAGTTTCATGTTTAATTTTTTAAAAATAGTTCTTTGGACTATTTGTCATTTATAGGCTTTTTATTTTCCTTTTTAAAATTTATATTCTATGTAGGTGGTTCCATGATGGCCAGTAGATACACAGAAAGCTCAAACTTCTCTGAGAATCCTCTCCAATTAACTTTAAAAGAATCCTGGAGTGATAGAACCAACAAGGGGACATGGCAAACCAATTTTCCTGCAGAAAACAACTTGGAAGGTAGGCAAAGAAGGTCATTATCACTGCACTTAGAGAGAAGCATGGCCTGTAACAAGGCCACACAAAGGAGCACAGGCAAAAACCAACAGCAAGCCTCTTACCCTGCTCATACTCCTCAAAGTTGTAAACCTGCACATAAGGCAACACCAAGATTCCAAGATCCTACCTAAGCCAATAGCAAAGCATCCCCACATCCATCCCAGGAAGTTCCAAGCCCTAATGTGAGCCTGTATTGAGTCTCCAAAACCCAGTATAAGACTGTCCATAGTGTGTGCTTACATGGGGCAAGCTTAGGGAGACAACCAGAGCTCCTACCCACGCCAGCACTGAGGACCCAAATCACAATTCAAGGGTAGACTGCATAGTCCCTGGTCAGTGTAAGCCCAGAGTGAGACCAGAGCCCATGCCCAAGCCTCAGGTGAGGACCTAGCCCCAGCACAAGGTTGCTTGTAGTGCTCTGAGCCCTGAAAGTCTTCAGTAGGTCCTGGGGAAAACTGAATTAGCAGTGAGAGGTGACTTTCAGAACTTCCATCCCACAGGCCATCATACAATCGTGGAATAGCTTAAAGTTACAGAAACTCAAAACCAGAGCTAAGTGTAATAGCAAAATAAAACTGAAGTTCAGAAGGGAGGATCAGTGGAATAGACTTGGGGTTGATGACATCAACAAGACAGTGTATGATAAACCCAAAGAGCCCAACTTTTGGGACAGGAATCCACTATTTGACAAAAACTGCTGGGAAATTTAGAAAACAATATGGGAGAGATTAGGTTTAGATCAACATCTCACACCCTACACCAAGATAAATTCAGAATGGGTGAATGACTTGAATATTAAGAGGGAAACTATAAATAAGTTAAGTGAACACAAAATAGTATACCTGTCATATCTCTGGGAAAGGAAAGATTTTAAAACCAAGAAAGAGTTAGAGAAAATTACAAAATGCAAATTAAATGGTTTTGATTATATTAAGCTAAAAAGCTTTTGTACAAACAAAAACAATGCAGCCAAAATCAGAAGGGAAACAACAAATTGGGAAAAAATCTTTATAAAAAAAACTCTGACAGGGGTCTAATTACTCAAATATACAAGTAGTTAAATCAATTGTATAAAAAAATCAATCCATTTCCCAATTCATAAATGGGCAGGGACATGAATAGGCAATTTTCAGATAAAGAAATCAAAAGTATCAGTAAGCACATGAGAAAGTGTTCTAAATCTCTATTTAGAGAAATGCAAATCAAAACAACTCTGAGGTATCACCTTACACCTAGCAGATTGGCTAAAATGAAAGAAGGGGAGAGTAATGAATGTTGGAGGGGATATGGCAAAATTGGGACATTAATGCATTGCTGGTGGAGTTGTGAACTGATCCAACCATTCTGGCTGGCAATTTAGAACTATGCTCAAAGGGCTATAAAAGAATGCCTGCCCTTTGATCCAGCCATACCATTGTTGGGTTTGTACCCCAAAGAGATCATAGATAAACAGACTTGTATGAAAATATTTATAGCTGCGCTTTTTGTGGTGTCAAAGAACTGGAAAAGGAGGGTATGTCCTTCAATTGGGGAATGGCTGAACAAATTGTGGTATATGCTGGTGATGGAATACTATTGTGCTCAAAGGAATAATAAACTAGAGGAGTTCCAGGTGAACTGGAAAGACCTCCAGGAACTGATGCAGAGCGAAAGGAGCAGAGCCAGAAGAACACTGTACACAGAGACTGATATACTATGGTAAAATTGAATGTAATGGACTTCTGAACCAGCAGAAAGCAATGACACAGGACAGCTCTGAGGGATTTATGGTAAAGAACACTACCCACATTCAGAGGAAGGACTGCAGGAGAGGAAACATATAAGAAAAACAACTGCTTGAATGCATGGGTTGAGACAAACATGATTGGAGATGTAGACTCGAAACTACCACACCAATGCAACTATCAACAATTTGGAAATAGGTTTTGATCAATGACACATGATAAAACCAGTGGAAGTATGCATCAGCCATGGGTGGGGGGGCACGGGGGGTGAAGGGGAAAGTAGGAGCATAAATCATGTAACCATGTTAAAAATGATTATTAATAAATGTTTAAAAATTAAAAAAAATAAAACTGAAGTTAAGAGAGTGACCTCTCTATTTTGAGAACAGAGCAAACCTTTAAGAAATCAAGAAAAGCCTAGGAAAATAAGGAAATATCCCCAAAACCCCAACTAACCATGAAAATCCTTATGGAGACAAAGAAGAACAAAGCACCAATTCAGAAGAGGACAGTGAGAGTAAAGCTGTTGATACAAAACTTCAAAGAAAACTGAGAATTGGTCATAGGCTCTGGAAGAGTTCAAAAAATAATTTAGATAATCAAATTAGAGAGAATAAAAAATATGGAAGAGAAATTAAAACAATGCCAGAAGAAAATAACATCGTAAAAAGCAGATTTGGCCAAATGGAAAAAAGAGCCACAAATCCAATGAAGAACAGAGTTACTTTAAAAGTAGAACTGGCCAAATGGAAAAGGAAATTCAAAAGTTCATGGAAGAAAATAATGCCTTAAAAGTTATAATTGGGCAAGTGGAAATTAATGATTTCAAGAGACATCAAAAAAGAATAAAAAATCAAAAGAATGAAAAAATAAAATATTAAGTATCTTTGTAGAAAAACAACTGACGTGGAAAATAGATCCAGGAGAAACAATTTAAGAGTTAATGGATTACCTAAAAGGCATGAAAAAATATCTTGGCATCATATTACAAGAAACAATCAAAGAAAACTGCCCTGATATTCTTGGACAAGAGAATTAAATAGAAATTGAAAGACTCCACTATGTAACCTTCTGAAATAAATCCCCAAATGACATCTCCCAGGAAAATTATGGCCAAATTCAAGAGCTCCTACACTAGGGAGAAAATACCAGAAGCAGTCAGAAAGAAACAATACAAATATCATGAGCCCACAGTCAAGATTGCATATTACTTAGTAGTTTCTACATTAAAGGATAAGAAGGTATAGAATATGATATTCTTGAAGGCAAAGAATTAGGTTTATAACAAAGAATTACCTACTCAGCAAAACTGAGTATATTTTCATTGGAAAAATATACAATAGAAGATTTCTGAGCATTCATAATGAAAAAACAGATATTAATAGAAAATATGGTATTCAGATTTAAGACTCAAGAAAAACATAAAAAGGTAAACCATAAAGAGAAAATTTAAGAGATTCAATAATATCAAACTATTTCTATTTCTATATGGGGAAAATGACATCATTATTAAGGCATTTAGAAGGAGTATACATAGAGGGTGTGAGAGTATAATGATTAGGATGACATGAAATCCAAAAAACATCAAAGAATGAAAAAGAGGATTGCACTGAGAAAAAATGGAAGGGCGAGTCAAAATGAGGTAAATTATCTCACCTAAGGAAGCACATAAAATTATTACAATGTGGGGGGGGAGGATAAGAGGTGAGAGGAAATGCATAAATCTTACTCTCATTGGAACTGACTGAGAGGGAAAAACAATCTTACTCTTTTGAGTATAGAAATTGGTTGTACCCTATAAAGTAGGAGGGAAATAAGAAAAATGGAGAATGGGTTTAATAGAAAAGAGGGTAAATAAAGTATGAGAGGCGGTGGTTAATAGTAAACACTTATGAGGAGGGACAGAGCAAAAGGAGAGAGAAAGGGCAAGATCAAAAGGGAAAAATAAGAATGAGGGGAATACACAGTAATCATAACTTGAATGTAAATGGGATAAACTCATCCATAAAATAGAAGTGGAAAGCAGAATGGATTATAAAATAGAATCCTACAGTGTTATTCACAAGAAACATATTTGAAATAGGGAAACACACATAGAATAAAGGTAAGGGGCTAGAGTAGAATTTATTATGCTTCAGCTGACACAAAATAAAGCAGGGTTGGCAATGATGATCTCAGACAATGTTAGAGCAAAAATAGATCTAATTAAAAGAGCAAAGGAAGGAAATTACATCTTGATAAAAGGTACCATAAATAATGAAGTGAACTAAACATAAATGCACCAAATGGTATAGCCTCCAAATTTTTAAAGTAGAAATTAAATGGGCTACAAGAGGAAATAGACAGTAAAATTTAATGGCAATAGAGCACAACTTTCCCCTACCAGGACTAGATAACCAAGTAAACAAGAAAGAAGCTAAGGAAGCAAATAGAATTTTAGAAAAGTTATATTTAGTAGCTTTAGTGAAAACTGAGTGGGAATAGATTGGTATATAGATATGCCATCTCAGCAGAACATGGCAGTTAGACAAAAATTAACTATGTATCCAGGGACAAAAAATCTTTTCAAATCCTAATACAATACAAATTGCAAAAATTATAAACAATAAGGGTCCATGTAAAGACAAAAATTAATTGGAAACTAAAGAATCTTATTCTAAAAACAGGTGAGTCAAAGAATAAATTATGGAAACAATAATTTAGTTAAAGAGAAGAAAAATGAGTAGACAATGTATTAAAATTTATGGGGTACAGACCAAGCAGTACCTGGGAGAAATTTATTGTACAACTAAAAAAGCTCAAATTTAAAATCCCCAATTGAAGACTCGATTGGAAATTCTTAAAATTGAAAGAAAAATTAATAATATTGAAAGTAAGAGAACCAGTGAAATAACAAATAAGAGAAGTTGGTTTTTATCAAAAAATAAATAAAATAGAGCATCGATTGATTTGATTTAAAAAGGAAAGAAGAAAATAAAATTATCAGTATCAAAAATGAAAAGGAAATGAAAGCAATCATTAGATGTTATTTTGCCCAATTATATGCAAATAAATCTGACAATCTAAGTCAAATGGATAAATATTTACAAAAATATAAATTGCCCAGATTTAAAAAAAAAAGGAATGCGATACTTAAAAAATCCCATATCAGAAAAAAGAAATTGAACAAGCCACCAATAAACTCCTTAAGAAAAAAATTATCAGGGCCAGGTGGATTCATGAATTCGATCAAAGATTTAAAGAACAATTAATCCCAATACTATCTAAACTATTTGGAAAGATGCCAAATTCCTTTTAAGACCCTTGAGACTGGAGGCGCTGGTTTGGGAACAGCTTACTCAGGTGGGGCCTTAGGGCTCTGCTGCTAAAATTAAAACAGCTGTGTTGAGTTGAGGTTTACAAAGTGAAAGAAGAGTCAAGAAAATTTAAGAAGATTGAGGGTAGTCCCACAACTTTCTAGTTGCTAAATGTAAGGGGTAAAAAGGGGTTTTGGTTGGGTGAATATTAAAAGGAATGGTCACCAGGGAATTGAATAAATATCAATCCCCAATAAAAAATCCTCAAGTCAAAATTACTTTTATGGTAGTTTACTTACAAATGAGAAGAGGCAGAGAAAGCAAGAAAATCAGAGAGAGGATAGAGTAGGATAAGTAATCTAACAGACTGAGTAATTTGCTCCGGCACCTGGTTCAACCCAGCCAGTTTTAACCAGTCCTCAATCAGAGAAGGCTGAGCCAAGAGTCCCTGAGGCCCAAGGGCTGAGGATAAATGAAGCAAAAGCTTCAGTCTCTGGTCCTCTCTTGAAAAGAGAGTTCTTTCAGAGAAATTCAGGAAGATTTATTTAGTCATTACAGTCACCACGTGCAATTCCAAGGGAAAGATTAAGAGCAGTCTCACCTAGTCCAAGGTCTCAGCCAGAGCTCCTCCAAGTCCAAGACATGAACAAGAAGAGACTCCTTCAGGTCCAAGACACAAACAAGAAGAGAGCTACAGGAAGTTGTCACTCTCTTTCAAAGGTGCTTCTTTCACATCACTTCTTGTGCCTTCCTTGTAGTTTAGGTGTCCAATCACAACAGATGCTTTGCTTAGGACTGCCCAGTCAGTTCTGATTCATCACCCATTTTTGCACAGGTGGGTCACAGACCTTCCCACTTGTGAATCAAGTGGTAGTGTTTACATCTTTGGTGATTAAATCTGAGCAGGGTAGATTTAATCTCATTATCATATTAGGAATATTATTAGGAATACAATCAGCAAAATTGAGCATCTCAGTAACAAAACTAATAGAAATCTCATCATTATCTCAATGGACCAGAAAAAGCCTTTGACAAACTACATAATTATTGTAGTATCATCTTTATGATGATACACTATTGTATTATTATCTATTAAAAACACTAGAAAGCACAGGAATAAATGGGCCATTCATTAAAGTGATAAGTGGTATTTATCTAAAATCATTAGTAAGAATCATTTATAATGCAGATAAACTAGAAGCCTTCCCAAGAAGATTCAGGGGTGAAGCAAGGATGCCCATTATCACCAATATTATTTAATATTCTGCTAGAAATGCTAGCATTAGCAATAAGAGAAGAAAAAAGAATAAAGTAGGCAGTAAAAAAGCTAAACTATAACTCTTTGAAGATAATATGATGATATACTTAAAAGAATCCTAGAGAATCAACTAAAAATTTGTTGAAATACTTAGTAAATTAGCAAAGTTGCAGGATATAAAATAGACTCACATAAATCATCAGCATTTCTACATGGTGACAACAAAGTCCAGCAGAGAAAGATAGAAAAAGAAATTCCATTTAAAATAACTCTAGACAGGATAAAATACCTGGGAATCTACCTGCCAAGACAACAGAGAAATTATATGAAGATAATTACAAAACACTTTCACACAAATAAAGTCACATCTTAACAATTGGAAAATATTAATTGCTCATGGGTAAGCCAATCTAATATAATAAAAATGTCATTTCTCTGTAAATAAATTTATCTATTCAGTGCCATACAAATCAAACCACCAAAAATTTATAGAACTGGAAAAATATAATTCATCTGAAAGAACAAAAGGTCAAGAATATCTAGAAGCTTAATGAAAAAAAATGTGAAGGAAGTTGGCCTAGTAGTACCAGATCTCAAACTGTACTATAAAGCCAAAATCTTCAGAATAATATGATACTGGCTAAGAAATAGAATGGTAGATCAGTGGTATATCTTAGATGCACAATATACAAGGGTAAATGACTTAAGCAACTCAGTGTTTGATAAACCTAAAGATCCCAACTTTTGGGATAAAAATTCATTATCTGGGAATCAAAAAAATCAAAATCTGGGAAAATTAGAGAACAGTATGCAGAAACTAGGTCTAGACCAATATCTTACAACCAATACCAAGATAAGGTATGATTTAGATATAAAGGGTGTTACCATAAGTAAATTAGGGGATTATAGAATAGTTTACCTATCAGAACAATGGAAAAGGGAAGAATCTATGATCAAACAAAAAAGAGATAATTTTATGATATATAAAATGATTTTGATTATATTAAATTAAAAAGGTTTTGTGCAAACAAAACTACTGTAACCAAGATTAGGAGGGAAACAAAAACTGGGGAGGGGGTAAATTTTGTAGTAAATTTCTCTGATAAAGGTCTCATTTCTTAAATCTATAGAGAACTGAGTTAAATTTATAAGAACACAAATCATTCCCCAATTGACAAATGGTCAAAAAATATGAACAATTTTTTCAGATGAAGGAATCAAGGATTTCAATAATATGGAAAAATGTTCCAAATCACTTTTGATTAGAGAAATGCAAATTAAAACAACTCTGAGGTACTACTACCTCACACCTATCAGATTGGTCAATATGACAGTATAGGGAAATGATAAATGTTGGGGGGATGTGGCAAAATTATGACATGGTGGAGTTGTGAACTGATCCAGCCATTCTAGAAGGCAATTTGGAATTATGCCCAAAGGGCTATAAAAGACCACATACACTTTGATCCAGTAATACCATTATTAGTTCAGTGTCCCAAAGAGACAGAAAAGATAGGGAAAGGCCCTGATTGAATAAAAATATTTATAGCAGCTCTTTTTGTGGTGGCAAAAAATTGGAAATTGAGAGGGTACCCACTAATTGGAGAAATGGATGAACAAATTGTTGTATATGATAGTGATGGAATACTCTTCTGCTTTGAGTAATGATTAACAGAGTGATTTCAGAAAAAAACTGGAAAGACAACTTGAACTGATGCAGATTGAAATAAATAGAATCAGAACATTGTACACAATAACAAGACTATTGTATGATGATCGATCAGCCATGAAAAACTTAGCTACTCTCAGCAATACCTCAATCAAAGACAATTCTGAAGGTCTTATGACAAAGAATGCTATCCTAACAGAACTGTTGGGAGTCAGAAGAGAGCTCAAAGCATACTGTTTTTCACTTTAGTTTATTTGTATTTGTATTTTAGGATTTTGGTTTTATATGAGTATTCTCTTACAAAATCAATATGGAAACATGTTTTACATGATAATACATGTAAAACCCAGATCAAATTGCTTACCATATCTGGGACTGGGGCAGCAAAAGGAGGGAAGGTGACAATTTAGATCTTATAATTTCCATAAATGTATATTGAAAATTGTTTTTTAAATTGTATACTTCATATTTGTTTATATTTCATATTTGAGATTATTAACTTATTATTTTCTATGTTGTTTTAATTGCATGTTCATTCATTCCTTCTTCTTTTATTTTATTAATATGTGTTCAGAGATATACAAAGATACAAAGAAATTTAGCTTCAAGTCCCAAATTTGGTTATATTATTTCTGAGTTATAATTCTATCAAATACAATTATTTCATTTTCTATGATTTGTTCTTGTTTTTTTTTTTTTTTTTTTTTTACATTTTTAAAACCCTTAACTTCTGTGTATTGGGTCCTAGGTGGAAGAGTGGTAAGGGTGGGCAATGGGGGTCAAGTGACTTGCCCAGGGTCACACAGCTGGGAAGTGTCTGAGGCTGGATTTGAACCTAGGACCTCCCGTCTCTAGGCCTGACTCTCAATCCACTGAGCTACCCAGGTGCCCCTATGATTTGTTCTTTGAAGCACTAATTATTTAGTCTCTACCTAAGTTCAAGTTCTTCATTCATATTTCTGTTATTGTTTGTAATTTAATTGCATTATCATCTATAAATTATGCATTTAATCATTTTGGGATGGGGTACTTCCTGGGTCTATCCAGGCATTTCTTTTCTTTTTTAAATTTAAATTTATTTATTTATTTATTTATTTATTTTTATATTAAAATTCCTAGGTATCTCCATCTCTCCCTCTCCTACCCACACTAAAGAAGGCATCATTTAACAACAAAAACAAAACAAAACAAAACAAAAAAACCATATCTATATGTGAAACTATGTCTTGCTAGTTTCTATTTAGCATTTCTTTCTCTGGAAGTGAATATACACAAGCCATTCTTCAACCAATATTTCTGTTGCTGTACATAATGTTCTCTTGGTTCTGCTCCTTTTGGTCTTCATAATTTCATGTAGGTCTTTCCATGTTCTTAATAAATTAACCTGTTCATCATTTCTTACTTTCTGCATTAATTTCTGTTTTTATACCCAGCCACATGAGCAATTACTGTAAAAGTATCATAGGATACTGAAAAATACATATGCCTCTTAAAATTTCCATTCAAGGATCACCAAAGTTCTATCATATTTGTTTTTTCTAATTTTTCTCTATAGAGCTTTAATTTCTTTCATTTATCTTTTTGATTCATTGAAGAAACACATTGAAAATACAATTGTTGTCTTACAAATTTTGTTTTGTCTTCTTTTAATTCAGTGAACTTTTCCTTTAAGTATTCAGAAGCTATGTTATTTGGTGACTTTAAACCCAAGATATTTTCTCTCTGTGTTTCTCTTAATCATATCTAAAATATAAACTCCTCTATTTAAGATTTAAAATTCTTCACAACTTGACTCTCACCTTCCTTTTCAGCATATATTATTCTCTTCCATTTTATTATAGTTCAGCCAAAATGGCACCTTTACTATTACTCTCAGATGATATTCCATCTCTCATTTTTGTGCCTTTCAACTGGTGGTTTACCTATGGGTAGAATTTACTCCCTCTTTACCTCCATCTCTTTGAATCCCTGGTTTCCTTCAAGGCTCAGGTCAAGCATCATCTATACGGTCACTTTCATGATTCTAATTGCTAGTGTCCTGCCCCCAAAGCACCTTGTATATATTCTTCATATACTTATTATGTGTGTGTTGTTTTTCTGTAAGATTGATTCAGATTCATAATGGTTGGCAATGGAGTCAGTACAAAAGATCAAGCAGGCTATCCTAGCAAGGTGGAGGGGTGAGAGTCAATAGAATTCTTTCTCCTCCCCCTCCTCAGGCAGTTGAAGCTGAAGGGATAACAGTTTTAACTGAATACCCTTTAGATCAAGAAATGGAGACTATTTAGGCTTGGTTTATCCAGGGCTGTATTGTTAGACAGATAGGCAATAATCCCACTAAGAATAGCAACTTTCACAGTTAAAGATCATTTCCCTGAACCCTATGAAAGATAAAAGTTCAAGATGCCTTCTAAATACAGCAGACTTGCCCTCTGGATAATAGCTATTCCAGTGCTTGAGATGACTGTATGACACAGGTCACACTATGCATCATTCTCCCAATAAAAATCTGATTCTCTTAAAGGAGCATAAATATATCAAGTATTTAGCCTAATGGTGGTAAGTAAGGCAGAATTTCAACAAAGCTCAGTATTGATACTTGAGAGGCATGAGGCAGAGTTCACCTGACACATATCTATAAAATGTTATTATCTCTCTTTTACAGATGAAGAAACTAAGGTTCAGTGAAATTAAATGCTTGACCTCTAATTGTCATAGCCAATAAATATCAGAGACAGAATTTGAACCCAGGCCTCATATTTTAAGTAATAAGGACATGTTTATACTTCTATATTTATACTTAAGGGCCAGTATTATAGCTGTGCTTCACTTAAATACTTTACAATCAGTATTTCAAGGTTTACCTTGTGTGCTCCAGGCATGGGGAAGACATTTTTATTCATCGATGTGTTCAGAATTGTGATCTTTAAGTGGAACTGTGCAAACAACCATGAAGTTCTAATATCACCCCTGAAATGCAAAAAAGTTGATCTTTCTTTTCAGAATTCAAATTGCTTATCTGATCCTACAAAAGACAAAGTAAAGATCATAAAAACAAACATATGGCGTTGTTATCTACGGATGAAGAAGTAGGAAGGGGGAAAAAAAAAACACAACACAATTTTGTCAGCAAACATCCCTCTGAAATTCATCTCCAGACTCATTTTTGCATGCTTATTCACCTCCTCTTTTGTTCTGATGTCCTCTTCCTCCAACACAGACCACTAATTTAAAAATATAAATAAGGGCATAGATAGCTATTCTGGAGGCATAAATAAAATAACCAGAAAATTTTAAATAGGAGAAAATAAAAACTATAATGTTTGACCAGACATTTGTAATATCCAGAAAAAGTCATTAAAATTAAGAATAATAAAGTCCTTCATTTAGGATAGTACACGGCCACTGTAAGCAACATGTTTTCAAATTGTAGTTGTGTCCCATATTTACAAAATGGCAGTATCAGGTTGTATTTCCCTTTCCACTCAGTGCAGTTCAATTCACTATCAGTTAATATGTGGTCACTATGGTCTAGTGAAAAAACAGCGAATAAAAAGACAGAGAATTTGAGGTCAAGTCCTGGCTCTGCCACCTGTGTGACCTAAGACAAGTAATTACTTCTCTGGCTCTCAGTTTCTTCATCAGTAAAATGAGGAAGTTGGGCTAGGTGATCTCTAATGTCCTTTCTAACAAACTCTATAACTAAGTTCCCATTCTTGCTTCAAAAAAATCTGTCATTTCAACAATGTGGATAATCATTCTGCTGGCACAGATCACAATCCCTCCAAATCTTAGCATATCGGTCATTCAGTAGTGCCTATTGTGCCAGGCATTATGCTAAGCACATATGATTTTCATGAGTTGTTATCCCTAAAAAATATAGTGTGTATCTATGTCTACATATGCATATCTAGTTGTATACTGTACTTGGTGAGAATTTTAGCACTAACCTGCATCCCTTTTCTTCTTGGCACCCTAACATTAGTCTTGGATTTTAAAAGGAGAGTTTTGACACTAAATATGTTTGGATTGGATTGATCTCAATTGGATAAAGCTGAATCAAATCAAGACAGTTGGGGAAAAGAAAAGCAGACAAGAATGGGGACTCTAGGAGAAGACCCTTGCCTCTTGTCCCATGTGATGATGCTCATATCTAGATGACCTGCCTCTTGCCCAGAGGGAGATCAGAGACCTACGATTGGAGGGGCTGGGAAAAGGAGACATCACTCAGAGTATAAGTTTAGCTATGGAGAAGAAATAGAGTCTTTTTTGGATGGGAATTCAGAGTGAGAAGGTGGAGAAGGCTCCTGAGCTCTGTGGATTCTAAGTAAGGAAATGGCCAGTCACACATGGAAAGAGGCCTTTTCTTTCTCTGATCTGCTCTTTTAATTTAAATAATTATAAAGTAAGATACTGTCTCTAGAGAATTTTAATCTTATCAGTTCCTATTCATCACCTATTGGCCAGGCTCCATCTTTGAGTGATAGTCAATTGCCAGATTTTTATTCCAAACCTCTCCTCCTTGGTAGAACCTTCTGGAAGCCAAAGTCATCTCCACTGATAAGGATAAGGAGGAGCCCTCCCTTTGTCTTGTTAATATACATTTACTTATCAGAATACCCTGCATTCAGCTCACTTCCAATTGGGCTATATTCTTATTTCTTTTTGACAATTAAATGGATGGGCAAGTAGGTGCATAGTAGGACCTCATTTTATGCAAACACAACAAACACGAATTCAAGTATATACAATTGGCAATCAAAAAAATAGCAGCAAGAAAAAATACATAAAATAAAAATTTTAGTTAAACACTAAATAGGTACCATTTTCCCAAGTAGCATAAAATCTCACCCAATCATGCTCACTTTGCCCTGAGAAGTAATTAATGTGAGCCATTATGTTGCTTTGCATCAACCATTCCCTCTCACAGGCCTTTATTCAGTTCTCACTTTGTGACGTCATGTCCACATCAGAGCAGTACTATTTTTTATTTCATTAATGCTATTTAGTTATTAATAATAGCCCTAATGTTCACGAGTAATGATGCTAGCATCTCTAATAAGCCTAAGAAGAGTCATAAAGTGGTCTAGATATGTTGGTATAAGAAATAACATTAAAAATGGAGTCAACTATTATGTATGATTTTCAGCTTACATGAAGGGTCTTGAAATGTATTGGTCATGTAAAATGAGGTACTACTGTAATGTATTTTAAATGAATTTGTCTTTACTGTCAAAAAATTGCATTGAATAAGGCCTCAGTATTTCTGTATATTTCTGTACCAACCTATAAATAGCATGGGTAAATAAAGTCTATTTAGTGATAGCTTAGTTACAGTAAAGAGAGAAGGAAGATAATCAGTTGAATAAATGAGAAAGAGTGTCTAGCCAGGAATACAATATTGAGACACTTAATTAAGACACTTCTGAAAGTATCACTCAGGATCATTCAGAAGATAAGGGGAAGTACTCACTTTCTTTATCTATACTTCTATTCCTCTGCCCACCTTCTACCACATAATGCTAACTTCTTCCTTTGGCAAATATACAAGTTTTATGCTTTATTTGTATCCTAGTATTTGTCACATCTCTCCCCATTAAGATATTTCTAACACATACTTTTCTATTTAATGTGGCCAAGATGTTCTTTTCTCTAAGGTTCTACTTGGATTCCTGTGAATTTCTTTTCTTACCCCTTAGACTTCTGTTAGTCTAAAGTATTTCTTCACTGTTTGGGGTGGTTATTTCTTCCTCTTTTAGTCATACTTTTCTCTCATTTTCCTTCTTGAGCTTGAGTCAAATTCTGCTTTGTCACTTCTGAATGGTGTGGCTATTTGATTCCAAATTTGGTGATTAAGATGAAAGTCCACCTTATGTAGGAATTACCCGGCCTTCCATCTTTCTGGAGTTCAAGACCAAGCTGTCTAGGTGCTGGGCTGGACACTGGCTACTCATTTGTTAGATCAATTAGGCTTGTCTCCTACTATGGATGTTCATGGTTCTGATGGGTCATCATCCCTCCCACACTGAGAGCAAGTCTCTCCCAATCTCCCACTAAAGGGAGTGGGTCACACCAATCCTTATTTTCCACCATTGTGCCCTCTTGTGGAATCTTGGCTATCTTGTGCAATGCTAGACCAAATGGAGTTTGCAGCTGATTCTTTTTGATTTTCTTTATCTTGTTCCTCTTGGTACATTTTTAGAATTTTATTGAGTTGTTTGTAGGGTGACTGAACTCCTCTAGGTCCTAACCCATGGGGCACACCTTCCCACAAGCCTCTCTTCTCCATTATGTTCTAAGTCAGATCTTCTATTTCCTTTAAAACACTAAGCCCCACTGTATAATAGAAAGCAAAGACCTGAGTTCAGATTCTGCTTTGGATTGAGTGACTTTGGACAAGATGCTTTAACTCTTGAGTCTCAGTTTCCTCATCTGTTAAAAAAAAAAGGAGTTAATAATAGCATTCATGAAGCAGATAACTGTTTAGCCTAGAATTGTTATTGATTAAAGGAGATAATACAAAAAAGCATTTTGAACATCTTAAAATCTTATGGAAATTTCAATTAGTATTATTCATATAATCAACTACTCATGGGGCCTCTAAGAATGTAAACATAGTACACACTCAGTAAATTGTGTATATCAAATAAGTGCTCTCGATCCTACAGCAATGTCTACATTGCAGAAGACATGCAAATGATTACAAACCATTTTGCCAAGTCAACACAGCCCTGAGAACTGACAATAAGCCTGACTAAGACTGGTTGTGTACCAGCCTGTGCTACTCAGTCAGTCAACAACAGTCAAGATGCCCAGGCAGCTGCTACATCATGAACCCCAGCGGAACGACTGTAAGCAAGGAGAGAGAACAGAAGGAACGCTTTAAGAGCTCACTAAAACACAGCTTCCAATAACACAGCAGCACTGAACACGACTAGGAAGCCACAGGGGCACAGATTTCAGGATGATTTGCTTGAAAAAGCCCATTTTAATCAATCTGCAAATGCTGTATGGGGTCCTGCAAGAGATACAGCAGACTTCCATAGTCCTTGTCCTCAGGGAGACTACCATCTAGTTGAAGAAATTAAAACAAAAGCAGAAGAAAAAATTGGAAGAGAGAACAAGACAACATAGAAGTGAAAATTCATGGCTCTACAGGCTATATTTCATGAGTTCAGATGTTCAGGTTTAGGTGTTTGGGAAAGACAGGATGTCCAACATGTGACAAGATCTGCGACTTAAAGAAGGATAGGACTTCTACTGATGAAAGGAAGAAGAGAAGATACAGAGTGATGAGGTGGGATGACAAGACACGTAGATGATGACATGGATTGACAATGTGGATTTGGAAATGAGTATGAATGCAGTACAAAAGGAAATGGCCTTCCTGTAGAAGAATGTGTAAATTGGGAAATGGTCCTAGAATGAAGTCAGAAGGGGCTGCCAAGTGGCTCAGTGGATTGAGAGCTAGGCTTAAATATAGGACGTCCTAGGTTTATTTTTTTAATTTTAATTTTTAATATTTTCCCATAGTTACATATTTCATGTTCTTTCCCTCTCCCCAAAATCCCCCTAACCTCCCTTAGCCAACACGCAATTCCACTGGGTTTTACACGTATCATTAATCAAGACCTAATTCCATATTACTGATAGTTGGACTAGAGTTATCGTTTAGTGTCTACATCCCCAATAATTTCTCCATCAGCCCATGTGTTCAAGCAGTTATTTTTCTTCTGTGTTTCTCCTCCCACAGTTCAGGAAGTCCTAGGTTTAATCTGGCCTCACACGCTTCGCAGCTGTGTGACCCTGGGCAAGTCACTTGATTCCTATTGCCTGTCACTTACCCCTCTTCTGCCTTGGAACCAATATACAGTGTTGATTCTAAGATTGAAGGTAAGGGTTTTTAAAAAATGACATTAGATCCTTAATATAGGTCCAATTACAGAAGTTCTTCAAAAATAAATAGAAGATTTTAGATAGAAAAGAATAGAAACTAAAGCTTTGTTAACAATTTGGGAGCAGGGCAATGATAAAATCAAATTTGAGCATAAAGAAAACTTGATATGCAAGATGGTTAAGAGGAGAAGGCGAACAGGGTCAGAGAGGACAGCTAAGTGGCTACTATAGCAATCCAGGTGTAAAATGACAAAGGACAGGACTAGGGTGATGGTTCTGGGTATAGAAATCCAATTAAACAAACCAATAAGCATTTACTATGCACAAGTCAGGGTGGTAAGTGATAGAAATACAAAGATTTTTTTAAATTGCATATAGACCTTACAGTCTATTAGGAGGATAAGGCATGTGCATAAAAAACCACAATATAAGACTATATAATAAGGGACATCCTCATGGTGCAATGAATAGAGTGCCGGACCTGAAAGTCAGGATTTAACTTCCTGAATTCAAATCTGGCCTCAAACACTTACTAGCTGTGTGACCCTGGGCATGTCATTGAATCCCATTTGCCTCAGTTTCCTCATCTATAAAAATGTGCTAGATGAAGAAATGGCAAACTGCTCCAGCATCTTTGCCAAGAAAATCCCCAATTGGGTCATAGGCAGTCAGATATGACTGAAATGACTGAACAACAACAAAGACTATGATGAAGTTCATGGGAAGATATCAAGCAAAAGGCATGTGAGGTTTAAAGGAAGATATATCTTTTAACTGTGAAAAGATGGGAAGAAATTATATAATAGGCAACCTTTGAGCTTGAAAGAGAAGAATGTCAAAAGTTGGGGACAGTAAAGGGCAGAAAGAGAATTGGAAACAGTGGGTGGTCCAATTTATCTGAAAATTGAGTGAACAGAACTACTGGAGAAAAAAAGAAAGAAAAAGCTGAAAAGGTAAGATAGAGCCAAATTATGGAGAAATTTGGAAATGAGACTATGGAGATATGAGGACTTTGAGTGGGTAATCAGGAGTCATTGATTAATGTGCAGGGGAAAGAAATGATCAAACCTTAATGGAATAGCCTTGGACTTGGAGTTAGATGATATGGATTATGAATGCTGGTTCTCCTGTGTTCTGCCTATGTGAAATATGTGATTAAAAGATATGATCTAAAATAGAAAAATCACCTATGGAAATCTTCTTCTGGTATACTCAGATCTTCATGAATGATATTTTCCATAACTATGTATCATATTCACATTCATAAAGATTTGGAAGTAAAAAGTTGGCACACAGTAATTGTCTTCTTTATCATCTTTTTAATGTAATAATACAAATTGTAATTGCTTCCATTTATTTAGTGTCTTCCAAATAACAATGAGATATGATTTTTCCATTGATGTGATCATGAAATATGCCATTACGAAGATATGCCAGATTCAAACAAGGATGGCCATTATCACCAATAATATTTAATACTGTATGAGAAATACTTGCAATAGCAATAAAAGAAGAAAAAATCGAAGGAATCAGAATGAACAAAGAGAATAAAACTATGTCTTTTGTAGATTATATGATGATATATATGGAAAATCCCAGAGATTTAACTAAAAATAAGCTTAAGATATCAATAAATTCAGCAAGATATCAGGATATAAAATAAACTCACATAAATCATCAGTATTTCCACTATTGAAAGAATTTGTTTTTCTTGACCATGCATATTTATTATGAGAAATGTTTTCCCCTTCAGTGATGTAGTAGGAGATGGGGGAGAGGGAGAGAAAATAGATGCCTATTAATTAAAAAAAGAGGTGAGAGTCGCTATGAACTTGAAATGGTACATACATTTTCAGATGAAGTCACTGAAAATTATTTTTACTTGACCAATGAAATCATAGGCCCAATCACCTCCACTATTCTCTTGGCATCTTTTACTTTTTAAGCCATCTTGAAATTTAATCCTTCAATAATCATATCATGTATGGCCTGGGTTTCTTCTCTGTATACTTGGTCTTGCATTTATTTCTTGTATTTTGGTTTCTAAATCTACCATTTTATTAAAACTGCTTTCTCAAAGCTTATCAGAGGTAATTTCAGTGCTAAATCTGAAGATCTTTTCACAATTCCCATTCCCCCTGGAATTTTAAATATTGTTTGCCATTTTTTCCTCCTGGATACTCTCTCCTTCCTTGATTTCCTGGATATTGATCTTTCTTCCTTTTTCCTCCCCCCCCTTTCTGATCACTTCTCAGTTTTCCTTATTGAATCATCATCCATCTATGTCCAAAACACTAACATTTTTTTCCTCTCTACTCTTTCTCCCTGGATGACCTTATAACCCCTATGGGTTTTGTTATGTCTATATAGATTACTGAAAAATCTATTTATCCAAATATAATCTCTTGTGAAATCTAGTCATACATCTTAGTGTCACAATGGATAGAGTGCAAGAATTTAAGCCAGGAAGAACTGAGTTCAAATATTACATCACATACTTAACAGCTACGTCACCTTGGTTAAAAGTCAATTAACCATTCTCATCCTCAGTTCCCTTATTTGTAAAATGGGGAAAATAACAAGAAAATAGGAAAATAATAGCATACTAGCTACTGATATTATTATTAGTCTTTTATGTAGCTTCTAAAATAATTTCACGAAAACAATATAAAATTAACATGTGACAATGTCACAGCCCTATTCAAGGTCTTTCAGTATATCCTTATAGCTTCTTAGAAATATGAATTCCTCAGCTTACACATGTAATCCCCTGTGTAGATTGTCCCCCACTTAAATCTCCAGCCTTTTTTATACTTTTCTATTTCCTTCTCTCTACCTTCTTCTACTTCGCAGACAAACTGGACTACTGCCGCCTGTAGTCACCATTCTCCCCAACACCATCGTGAGTTGCCAAAGCTGCCTTTTGTGTAATTAGAATTTTGTACCCTCGAACTCCATTTCCCAGCACCCCACTCTCCTCCTGTCATTACGTGCTGATGTAGACAGAATATAAATTCTGGGTAGTTCCACCTCTTGCTCTCTTCTCTTCCTGTGATGGCAGTTGTGGATGCAGGGTTTTTGAGCAGGTAGAAAAGCTTGATTACGTGGTTTTATTTTGTTAGATAATTACCTTTTTATTCCTTTGCTTCAAATGATTATTAATAAATCTTATAAAATATAATACTTGGAGTTATTGTATATTAATTTTAATATTATACTTTCATACTTGGGAAGTGCCCACTCTACCTTTCCAAATCCCTAACCATCTTCAGTTTTGTTTGAATCTTCTTAAATTAAAATAAAATGTCTCGAGTGACATCATGTGTGCTTTGAATTTTACTTCTATGGACCTATGACCTGATTGAATTAGGAATGCCATTAGATCATAACACATCCATTTCTACCTCTCCTAGAAGTCTCTAGAGTCTGTATCATCCCAGATACAGACTATCTATCTAACATGCTTGGGCCCTTGCTAACATACTCTTGACATTATTTACCAAGTTTTCAGTGCTTCCTCCCAGTTTCACTGGCCAAATTATCTTACATGTATTTTGTATATATTCCATTATTTACTTCTCATCTGCCCCTTACCCCCCAATACCACACCCATAAATTGTAAATACCCTGAAGACAGGGAGACTTTGCTTTTCTCTTCACATCTCCAGTGCCTGACATAGTAGGTACTTAATAAAAGCTTACTGCTAGACAATTCAGGGCTCAGTTCAACTGTAATCTTATCAATGAAACCTTCCCTACCTCACTTTTTATGCACACCACATTCCCCCTATCAGACTGAAAGAACCTCCAGGGTAAGAACCATTTGGCTTCTTGTCTTTGTATCTCCCTCATCCTAGGTTGAATAGAATGTGTTGCCTCATAAAGTACTAAACTCCCCTTCACTGGAAATATTTAAGCAGAAGATAGATGACCATCCGTCAAAGATGCCCATCTGTTATAGAAGGGATGCTATGTTGGGTAAATTGGACTAGAGGATCTCCAAGAGCTCTTCCAGTTCTAGGATTCTATAATTTCTCCAAAACTTTGTATCAGAGCCAATAATATAAGAATGGAAACAAGATCTCTCAATAAGGAATGCCTAGCTTTAATTGAAGCTAAAGGTTCTTATTATAATCAACAGTGCTCAGGACTTTCTGAACATTTCTTAAAAGCTTGATGCTCATCCCTTCAAGCAATCTTTCTGTTAATTGGTCTTAATATAGAGTTTTTGTTTAACCTTTACCTTCTTGGAATAGATACTAAGTAATAGTTCCAAGTCAGAAGAGTGTTAATGGGGTTGAGTGGCTTGCTGAGGGTCATATAGCTAAGAAGTGTGTGAGGGCACATTTGAATCTGGGACCTCCCATCTGCAACCCTGGCTTTCTATCCACTATGCCACCCAGCTGCCCCTATTGATTTATTTGTAAGAAAGTTACTCTATCAAACCTCAGGTAGCTTATTATTTGACCAGAGAACTTAATAAAGACTTTTACTTCAATACATCTACTATTTCTATATTATTTGTAGATTTAGAGCATAATCTGTCTCTAGGGGCATCAGTGAGGTGCTGTGGATAGAGCACTGGGTTTGTAATCAGGAAGTCTCATTTGCATGAATTGAAATCCAGGCCCATACACTTTGTAGCTATATGACCCTGTACAAGTCACTTGACCCTGTTTGCCTCCACTTTCTCATCTGTAAAATGAGCTAGAGAAGGAAATAGTAAACTGCTCTAGTATCTTTGCCAAGAAAACCCGAGGGGGCAGCAAAGTGTTTCAGTGGATTGAGAGCCAGGCTTAAGGATGGGAAGTCCTGAGTTCAAATCTGATTTCAGATACTTCCTAGTTGCATGGCCCTAGGCAAGTCACTTAACCTTCATTGCTTAGCCCTTACCACTATTGGAAGCAGTACACAGTATTAATTCTAAGACAGAAGGTCAGGATTAAAAAAAAAAAAAGAAATCCCAAATGGGGTCACAAAGAGCCTGAAATGACTGAACACTACAGTCTCTTTTTCTTTAAAAATTAAATAATTTGCACTCTGCTTTTCCAGATCTGTCTTTTTCCTCTCCTTTAACAGAGTGTTTGAAAATGTTTTATTTTTGAAATCCATCCAATTGCCTAGGACTCTCACATGAACTGCAGGAAGATGTATGAAAAGAACAGCAGTCTCCTTAGAAGTTAGTTCACACAATATTCACTGGACAACCACAGAAAACCTTCTCATGTGCATGGAAGAGGGAACTTTACTCAGGTGAAAATCCACCATTAAAAGAGACAGAAAGATATAAAACCTTACTTTGCCTTTGCTTGGGTCATTAGCCCAATGGGTTAATTTCACAGTAAATGACCATTCTAGATACTATCTAACCATCCTGCTCTTTTTTCAACTACCTGGAAAGCTAATTCTTAATGTGGATGTGTAATAAATACTATTCAATGAGGCAAAAGAGCACCAGAGTGTAAGTCAGAAGACTTGGGTTTGAGTCCATATTTTCTCACATTGTTGTAGCCTTTACACAATTAATTGTTGGATTATTTTCTCTTTTAACACAATGTATAAGTAAAAATGAAAATCATTTCTGTGCATGAACTCTGGTTTTACCATAATGCCTCAGTGCTTAAAAGTGGAGAGAGGATTATTTATGTGAGCCCCAAATAGCATAATTTAAAATAAGCCTATTTAGTCATTTAATCAGCTTTGTGAGCCTGGCAACATCACATCAGTTCTTTGAGCCTTAGTGTTCTCACCTATAGAATGGGGGGGATAAAGATGTTTTTACTAACAACCATGCTGGGATATTACAAAGGGAGAACCCTTTTTAAGCTATAAAGAACTACAAATGTGAGTTATTGGTGAAGATTTCCTACTTTTCACATTAAGGATAGCAAACATTTATATGAGATGTCCCAAAAGTCTTAGTGCAATTTGAAGCTTTAATAGCTTAAAATCACACTAAGACTTTTGGAACACCACTAAATAGTGGGGGTGGGGGTTGTTTTGTTTTATTGGCAATGAAATTGAGGAAAGCACTGAAAATTAGATAAATAACGCCAAGAGTATATTAGCAAAGGCCCCAACATGTTGGATGGATTTCCTGGGAGTATTAAGACTCCAGAGTATTATAAGATGAATGGACCTGGTTGGTTTGGGGGATACCTCATATAGCACCTTGAAGTTTGCATGGTATTGTTCAGTCATTTTTCAGTCATACATGACTCTTTATCTTGGCAGAGATACTGAAGTGGTTTGCCATTTCCTTCTCCAGCTCAATTTTAAGATGAGAAAACTGAGGCAAATGGTATAAGTGACTTACCCAGGTTCACAAATCTATTAAGTGTCTGAGGGCAGATTTGGACTCAGAAAGGTGAATCTTCTTGACTCCAGGCTGGCACTCTATCCACTGTGCCACCTAGCTACCCTTTAAACACACACCAAGTGCCAAATGCCAAATCTTCCATGGCTGGAATTTAGGAAAATCCAATGTATTGAAGCCAAATGTGGCAATGAGAATAATTTTCTTGGAATGAACAGAGACTATGATTCAGGAACACCACATGTTAAAGTTCTTTTTCAGTGCAAACTTGTCCCCCATCCCTGTCAATTCGGAATGGCCACCATATTGTAGGAGTAGTATGAGACACAGCCTTATTGAAAATCTGTATCCCATTCCTCCCCACAAAACTTTACTTATTTATGCAGAGAAAACAAAACAAAATAACTATCATTTCCTTTCTATTCAATAATATTTAGCAAAACCTATCACAATTTAAGTTCCCTGACCCTTCACTATTAGTTCATTGTCTTACTATCATGACAAAATTTTCCACCAAAGATCTCCCCCATCACCTCAAAATAATGATTGGTCTACAAAGAACTTGCTATTCAGTTGCATGTCTCCACTTTCTGTGGGTTGGCTCAGAATGAAGTTTTCCTCACTCTACTTTTCTCCTCCTGCCTCTTCACTCCCTGGCTAACTGTCATCATTGCCCTCCAGCATCTCCTGCTCTGTTTAAACATTGTTTATTTGCTGCCAGTACTGCTGTAAAGGGATTTGTATCCAGATAAAGCTACGTCAGAGAGCCAAGGAGGCAGAGTGAATAGGATGCCGGGCCTGGAGTCAGGAAGACCTGAATTAAAATCAGGTCTCATATACTGAATGACTATGGGATCTTGGCTAAGTTACTCTGTAAAATGAGCTGAAGAAGGAAATGGCAAAACTAGTATCTTTTCCTGGAAAACCCCAAAAGGGGCCACAAAGAATTGGGCAGGACTAAAGAGACTGAACAACAACATCAAAAAAAGATGTCAATTTTGGATGCATTCTAAGAAAGTGTTTGTTACAAAGAAATGGACCATGAAAGGAAGTGAAGGTAAAGAGGAAACCCAAGATCAACTACTTTAAACTTACCCACTGGCCTGAATTAAGTTCCCTAAAAACTATACAGAGGGGTGTTAATTTTAAAAGTTTTAGACAAACATCCACATAATGTTGAAAAGTGTTACTTTTCCCTAACTTAAATTGTCCAATTGCCTTGATGCTCTAACTCACCTTGTTAATGTAGACTAGACTCTCGACTTCAGTAATATTTCCAGGCTAAATGATTTCCATAGCTAGATACTTGAATATAATTTTTCTTATTGCTCTATATTCAAATGTGTTTATTGTTCAAAAATCCCAGCTGTGTAGTCAAACACTGCATCTGGTCTACCAAGATTACTTTATAATTAACAACATCATCACCATTGGGTTGGCAAATATCAAATTAGGAGAAATTTGCAGCAGGATCTGGCAAGTCTTTCACTTCTAAAACTATATAAAACTAGGAGAGACATTCAATACCCATATTACTTTATAAAAGTAGCTACTTGGTCTAATATATAGATTGGGAGCTTTTCCTGGAATCAGAAGGATCTGAGTCAAATATGACTTTAGGTGCTTACTAGCTGTGTAACCCAGGACATGTCATTTAACCTCCGTCCGTCTCCAGTTTCTTCAGGTGTAAAATGGGAATGATAATAACAATTTTTCTTATAAGTTTTGCTTAAATCTGTTTGTTTCATGAGAAGCAAAATAAATTTAGTTTGTGGATCAATATAGTAAGTATTTGGGGCCCTGAGATAGAGATAGCATGTAAGTGGAGCCACAGAAATAGCAAAAGAACAAATAAAAATATAAGCAATTCAGTTGGGAAGAGAGAAGTGCTAGATTTCCAGTTGGGACGATGAAGCAGTATATCCAAATATCTCAGAGTAGTTATGACTATACTTGTACAATGGCACTAAAACCAACTTCCTGTTTGTTTGGGTTTTTTTTTTGGTAGCTTAGAAACCACAAACTTTATCAAGGTCCCCAATATGGAAAATATATTTTCCCAGACAGTCTCCCATATAAAACTTACCAACAGAGTTAAAGTGGCTAATTATACAATCTAACGGTCTATAGGCGACAGAAAGCAAAAACAGACCTTTCAAGTCTGAACTTCTTTAAAGTCTGCAAGGAAAAAAAATATGTAAGTGCAAATACAAGCAGCACAATTCTTCTCTCTTCCTACATGGGCAGATATACTACCCACTAAGAAAGCTATGAAGAAATGAAATGGCTTTGTGTTAATTCTCTTAATTTAATCACATAAAATGTCAGTGCAATGTCATCTCAAAACCTTTAATGATTTTAAAACAAATGCTCCCTGAGGCAGGAAAATAGTTCTACTAACATTGCTAAAATTAATTTAATTTCTTTGAAATTGAAATATTAAATGGGCCTATTCTAGCCCATTTACTTTTAAAATGATATTAAAAAATATCTGAGGACCTCTTAGCAAAAATCAAAAAGAATCTTTTACCCCTTCTATGAATTCCACGGAAATATGACTCTCAGCTAAGCTGGACAGTTCTATTGGGCACTTGGAAAAAAGAACCGATTTGTCATAGTACACAATTCTCTACAATTTCTTTTGTGAAAAATCTAGGCCTGATTCATCAGCACAAGAAGTCTACTTAGTATGGTTGCATAGTTCTATATATATTTTTTATTTTCAATGTTAATGTGAGTCATCATAGCATATCTCCTTAACCATATGTGCAAAAGCTAAGGACAGACAGTTATTTTAATATTCCTGGCCTAGAATCCTTCCCACAACAAACACATTTGATGCTCATACATGGTCCCTTCCTTGCCGACACTCATGCCTGTCAAAATGGCATTGTGCCTACTCACCATATGGCACTCTAGTTCGTCTCACTGGGGCACAGTTGCCAAGGAAAGATGGGTTCAGCTGGGCAGTCTGCGTAGCAGAGCAAGTGACAACGCTCCTGCCCTACTATGATGACAGCGATGCCGCATCAGCTTCAATCCTCTTCAAACCCCTCCTTATCAATGCCCAGCTTTGCAATGTGCAGGAGAATAAAAGGAAGCAGTCCAAGGCTATATAACCCTTTAGCTGCCCCTCAGACTCATTGTATCTAGTTCATTTGATCCCAATATTTTTATTCATGTTTAGAAAAATCGACCTTTTGTCAAAAATATTAATAAAGTCTTCAAAACTGCCAAGTTTGGTGGAACCTGAATAGTCAGCAAAGCAGAATATGTAGGTACATGTGCACTCGTGACTTTGGGGTCTTTCATCTGAGGTACCACATTTTCTACCTTCAGCAGCCTTGGGCAAAGCTATATCACAGATAGTTAAAGAGTTGAAGATAGAGCACAATTGTTTAAGCCTTACACAAATAAAACTTTCTCATTACGTTAATCCAGTGAATCATTTCCTCAAGAACTAGGCTGCATCCTGTTTGGTTTATAATTTACGTTTAAAAACTCCCAAATCATTTTTTTTTTTGCCCAAATGAGTTTGTTTTGGCAATGGCAGACAAGGATCAGATTTCCCCAAACAAAGATTTTTCCCATGTAACTTCGTCATGCAGTTAGTTGGAAACTTAAACAAGGTATACACTCTGGCTAGGACTTCACAGCACAGATGCCACAGCCATCTTCCTTTGACTGTTGCCAAATGTATATGGGCTGAACTAGTCCAAATGATGAATTAGGAGGAAAAGGTCTCCATTTTCTTAATGAAACTTCCATGAATGGTTTCCCAGATATCCAAGTGATGTCAGTGGGGACAATGTACTTGCTTAACTATCATTAAGTACCCTAATCGTTGCATTGAGCTGGGAGGACATTGGACCAAACTACTATGTCAATACAATAAATCAAATTGACCATTTTAGAATGCATGTTTGTATGTATGTGTAATTTGTTGCCCAAAAAAAACCATCAAAGGACAATGGATCACATCACTAAATATTCAGTCCCATTGATGAAGAAAACCAAAATCAACATTCCAATGCCAACAGTTATCCCCAGCAGGTATATAAAACATTGAAAGGGATCAAGTGCTGGCCCTAGAGTCAGAAAGAAGAGTTTGAATTCTGATTTGAACACTTATCTTTGTGAGCCCAGGCAACTCATTTCACTTCTTTTAGTCTTGGTTTCCTTATTTGCAAAATGAAGAATAATAGTAGCACCTTACCTAACAGGATTCTTGTGAGGATCAAATGAGCTAATATATGTAAACTCTTAAAATGCTATATAAGTATGATTTATCATTATTATATAAGACCAGTCTCAATTTCATATGATCTATTGCCAATGGCAAAAAAATGAAATGTTCACAACTACAATAGCTCTATGAAATCAAGAGTATCATCAAGCAAGTCTAAAATAACCCATACAAAGAGGGTCTAGCTAGCTCCTTTCTTCACAAGTCCCAAAGGCGATTTCTTCAAAGCTGGCTCATCAGTCCATAGGGAGCTAAGAATGCTGTTTCCTTTATCCCTTCATTACCTTCATCATTCTTTCCCACTAGATATTTACTAACTTATGAGCCTATGGTATAAAGTTTAAAATCTGTTACCCTGATATTCAAGATCTCCCATAAAGTAATCTCTATCTACACCTCCCTCCGATGCTATTTTCCATTTCTATCCAAGGAAAACCATCTTTTCAACAAAGCTATTGCATTGTCTTCCAAACCTGCTTTTCTTCTTCATTTCCTCCATTCTTCCTCTTTCTCTCAATCAACCTAAATGATATTTAGTCTTTAAGGCTGTGTTCAAAATTATCCCTGAAGCCTTTACCTGACTGCACTAAACCAGAATCATTTCTTCTTCCGTTAAATGATTGTTTCTTTTGTTGTTAATTCCACTCATTGGCTATTAATTGTCTGCAGATTTCATGCTCATGTCTTTTACCTTCCAAAATAAACTTTTGGTTTTTTTAGAAGAGGGCATATGTGAAACACTTTTATGTGTTACAGTGTCTGCTCAGTAAATCTTAGTGAGCCACATCTTTATTGGATTTTCAAATATTTCTGTCCATTCTTCATATTTTTCCTTCCTTTTTGCATCTGGAAGTCATAATGACTAAGCTTATGAAATGATCTAATAGACACTGATTTAATAAGTATTTATTAAGGTTTTACTAGGTGTCAGGCACTATGCTAAGTATTGGGAATATGAAGAAAGGTAAAAGACAATCTCTGTTCTCAAGAAGCTTATAGTCTAATGGAGAGGTAGCATATAAACAGCTATGGATAATAAAACTATATTCTGGATAAATTGAAATAATAAACAGAGAGAAGGCATTAGAATTAAGGAAAACTGGAAGAGACTTCCTATAAAAAAGTAGGATTTTAAGTGAAATCTCAAGGAAGTCAGCAGGCAGAGGTGAGGAGACAGAATAAGTATGGAATGAAGGACTGTCAGGGAAAATGCCCAGAGTTTGGAAGATGGACAGGATTGATGATGTTATTAAAAGACATTTTCCTAACTGGTTCCAACATCTTGTCACATTCTACTAAGACAGTAGAATGCAAAAAAAAAAAAAAAAAAAAAAAAAAAAAAAGATGGATCAATTTTAATTAAGCTATCTTTCCAAGTTGGTCTCACTCTAAAGTCATGTTTTCGGTGAAGGTTATTTTAGTTTCTTAATTTTTGTAAATGACTTATGCCAAGGAATAAAAGGACCTTATTAAGTTCATTGCATTAATTTAACATGAAATTTACTGTCACTTGCATAAATTAGAGAGATACCTAAAAAGTTTTATCGCATCATTCTCAACATGCAATGTTGTATGTCAAGTTTTTTGTTTTTACAAATAATTATTAAGTTCACTAATATAAATCTTCGCTGTTTTACATGGTAAATGCAAGTAGAATCTTGGTCAATAAGGAAAAAATAGTTGACTTTCTGAGATCTAGTATCTAGGCCTTTGATTCTATAATCCTGCAATTCTCTGACTCTAATTTCTTGTGTTTAAAGTCAGCCACTTTGATCTAATTCTCTCATATACTCTGGACTGTCTCCAGCATAAAACGTTACAACATATGTAGCCTACAAGCGGGGCGGGCATAAGAAACACCAGAAGGATACACTGAAGCAAACTTCAAGCTGTGGAATGCTGGGAAACAATTACAGGCAACACACCAATTTGGCACCAACCAGTGAATGAGGTGGCTCTTTTTGAGTAGAAGCATCATAGGCCTTTGAGACAGAGAGCGCAGGACTACATGGAGTAAAAGCTGAGACAGAGAGAGAGAGAGAGAGAGAGAGAGAGAGAGAGAGAGAGAGAGAGAGAGAGAGAGAGAGATGATCAATACATACAAACAAATACACATCGACATAGACTGGAGATATCCTCTCTATATGTGTAAGTAACCCCATTTCATCCTGTCCTATTCAGTGGATTTGGCCAGTTTATCACACCTACTCTCTCACTTATCTTAAATCTTTCCTTGCTTTTTGGTTTCCTTCTTCATCCCATTAAACGTTCCTGTGTTTCCTCTATCCTCAAAAACCCCTCACTTGAGCCATCCACTTCCCCTAACCATTGTCTCATATCTCTTACCACCTTTTGTGATTAATTTGTTCAGAAGTCTCTACAATATGTGCCTTCACTTCCTTCCCTCTTACTTTCTAGTTCTCTGTAATCAAGCTTCTGTCTTCATCATTCCTATGATTTACAAACAGGGGTGGAGGGAAAAGGATATCAGATCACACTTCTAAATGGTCAATCCCATCTATTAAGAAAACCAAAATAACAATCTAGGTCAAAAAGTCTTAGCAGTTATGTCAAACAATGTGCTGGGTTTGGAGTCAGCCAAAACTATTCTCTCCAAAGTTACAAATGATTTCTTTGTTAATAGCCCATGGCTTTTTCTCAGTCCTCATCCTTTTAGACTTCTCTCCATAGACTTTTGTCAATCCCTGTCAATCCCCATCTTCCACAACTTGGCTTTCTCCTGACTCTAATCTTATCAATCTGACCACTTTGGATCTTCATCCAAGTAACAACAAATAATTATGAGTGTCCCTCTTCCAACAAGGGTCTATCCTGGTCCCTCTTCTCTTCTCCCATTATACTATTGATGAAATAGTCATCTCATCATTTTAGACTCATTTATCATGTCAATGCAGATGATTCTCAGATCTATTTATCCCTAACCTCTTTCCTGACTTACAATCTCAAATTTCCAAATATCTATTGGATCCTTATCGATTCCAGGATGAAATATAAAATCCTTTTTTAGTCCCACCCTAAATTTCCAGTCTTCTTACATCTTCCTTTTCTCTACATTCTCTGTAATTCAAAGGCATTGGCTACTTTGATATTTCTAGCACAAAACATATCATCTCTTGTCCATGTATATTTTTCTGGCTGTCCCTCATTCTTTTCCCTCCTGTTTTCCTTCAAATATCAATTAAAACCTCACCTCCCTCAAGAATGTTAGAGCTTTCTCTCTGAGATAAATATAATTTTTACTATTTTGTCTGGGCATAGTTTTTTTTCTTGTAGTCTCTCCCATTAGATTGTGTTCTCCTATAGGGCAAGAATTGTTTTTGCTTTTGTATTCCCAGAGCACATAGTAGCAGCTTGATAACTGCTTGTTGACTTGACTTGTATCATCATTTTGTATCACCATATATGCTGGCAAATTACAGGGAAGAAGCAGCATCATTTCACAGATGGAAAGGTAATAATTTGAAAAAGGTCTCTTTAACCCTTAAGATTCCATGTGCTAAATCATCATTCATTGCTCAAACTGAGTCCAGGCAAAAAGAGAACCATAAAAGTTAATTTCTGTTTACATTCTAGCACCTGTAGCAAAGAATCAAGATATAGAGCAATCCCATGAAGAACTCAACAATCATCTCCAAAGCCAGTGAATGTCTGTTTTGTGTTATCTTTGTCATGGAACCATCCTCCTTTGAGTCCCTCCCTGGGCGACCTAAAGCAAGATGCCTCTCTGGTATTCATTTCTTTATCTATAAAATGAAGGTTTTTTGTGAATTGATCCCAAAGGTGTCTTCTAGCTCTGAAGGTCACCCTCTTATGATCAGGTGATCCTAATGTTTGATGGAAACTCCAGGGCTAGGAAGTCAAGTGCCACAGTGGATAGAGCACAAGGATTAGAATCAAGATGCTTTGGTTGAAATCCAGTTTCAAATACTTTCTAGTTCCCTAACTCGGAACAAGTTATTTCATTTCCTTGAATTTCAATTTCCTTATCTATAAAAAAGGGGGGCATTGGATTCTATGGCCTCTAAGGTCCATTCCATCTCCCAATGCAGTGGTGATATACTCAAATAGAAATGGGTACCACCACCATCATCTTGATTTAGAAAAATCACAAGTTAACATTACCTATGTTGTATTGTATTTTTGTTTATTTCATTTAACATTTCCCCAATTACATATTAATCTGGTCGTTGTCCCCATTCACGCCATGTGAGGCTTGCAGACCTTGAGTTTGACAACTCTGTTACCTAAACTAAAATCTTGTGATTAAAATAAAATAAAATAAAATAAACTTCAGGAAGAAGATACAATATGCTGAAGTGTGAAAGTACATGGTTTCATTTTTCTTTTGCCAAATATTTATTCATCTTAAAAAGATCATTTAGCACCAAAGTGTCTCAGTTTCTCAATTAATTCTCCATTATGTCTCTTTCAGTGATCCAGTTTCTAGATTATTGAGGACAATATTTTTGAGCCCACATCCCTATAACCCTAGCACACACCTATGCCAATCAATTCATTCATGCCACCAGCCAGACAGAAAATGGAAGCTCATTTCTATGTTAACTTGGAAACTTGCAAGAATTCAGAGGGGAAATATCTGAACTTAAAAACAAAATGTTTTTCAGAAGCAGATACACATAAGTATCTTCATGTCCTACAAAGAAGCCCATGCAACAAAGTTGAGTAAAAGTCAAGAAAGAATTTGCAGCTCTGAGTCAGTCTAGTGTGCCAAGTAGAAAGTTAGTCAGCTAGGTGGTCCAGTTGACAGGGTCAGGAAGACCTGATTTCAAATCCTATCTTAGACATTTATTTCCTATGATATCCAGGGCAAGTCACTTAACCTGTTTGCCTCAGTTTCCTTATCTATATAAAAAGGAATAACAATAGCACTTACCTCCTGGAGTTGTTAGGGTCAGATGAGATAATTGCAAAGCAATTGTATTGCAGTTGTATGCAAAAGCATACAAAAGCATACAAAGCATACAAAAGTTGCAAAGCAATTGTATGCAGTGCCTGGCACATAATAAGTATTATATATAAACATTAGCTATTATTAGAGCCTCGCCCTGAGCTCCATGTATTTTCCTTTTCTCTAAGTCAGACCAGCCTCCACTAAATCCATCTTCCACCGCCTCTCACTGGGCATGGAGGTGACTAGGAATGACTCATCCATGATCACATAACTATTTTGTAGCAAAGCAGACCTGAATTCAACTGAGTCCTATCTATTCCCTCTCCAATCCCCTCTGCCCAGAGATGTCAAAATGATTGTCCTAAAGCACAGGTCTGACAATGCCATTCACCTACTCAGTAAACTCCAGAAGCTCCCTATTATCTCAAGGATCAAATCCAAACTTCTCTGCTTTATATTTAAAGCTCTTCACAATCTGTCTCCAAACTCTTTTTAGTCTTCTTTTCGCCACTAGGGTCCAACGAATCTGGCTATTCCTCATGTATAAGTCCTTCTGCCTTGAATGAATTCCCTCCTTATCCCTGACTCTCGGAATCCTTATATTCCCTCTAAGAGCAGCTCAAATACCTTCAGAAGCCTTTCCTCAGGTTCCAAGCTAGTAGTCATCTCCCCAGCCCCCCACCCCCAAATGAGCTTGTATTTGTTCATATATATTCCGTAGATATTTAGTAGAGGGATTAGAATTTCCAAGTCACTCAAAAGACCAAACTATCAACCGTTGGGGTGTTCATAAGGCAAATAAAATAGTGGTAGGAGGACAAAAATTTTATTTAAAAATAAAATTATAATATCTGCTTATAATGATTTGCTTTTAAAGCATGTTTACACAGATAGAGTTTATGTTTATTCTCTCAGTGGAGTGAAATCCTTGAAGGAAGAGACAGTTTCAATTTTTTTTTTGTCTCTGCATCCCCAGTCCTAGCACAGTATGTTATATATAATAGGTGCTTACTATGTTTGTCAATTGACCAATTGATTGCCAACTTTGCAGATCTATTATAAGAGTAAATTAGATCATGCAAAAAAAGAGAGTTTAAGAAAAGCTACTAGCCATGAGCGGTAGGATAGTAGTAAGACCTTGAAGAGGGGAAACGTAAAAGAAGTACCAGATGCAACAACTAGAAAGGAGGGTCAGTCAGTCAGTGAATGGATATTTATTAAAATCCTCCTTTGTGCCGGGCACCATTTTATGTGCTGGGCACACAAAGATAGGCAAAATTAGCCTCTGCTCTCAGAGAGCTCACAGTCTAATGGGGGCAATAATACACAAAAAATAATGGCTATTGCCTATTGCCCAGTGACTATAGAAGCAACAAAGACATTACAAATCACCAGGAAAGGAACAACGAACACACCAATGACTAGGAAGGACCCAGAACTACTCAGAAAACAGACATTGAATGAATTCCAGGTGTTACTCCTGTATGATGATAGGAAAATGCAATAATAAAAATGGCTTATGTGATATTTGAAAATAACAGGCAACATAAAATTTGAAATAGTGTTTTAAAGTTCTTTATCCCTTGTTCAATCTCTCAGAAATTTAAAAAATAAAATTCCAAAGTATTTAATGACTCAGTGCCCACTCTCCTACTCATCTTTCCCACACCCACATCCCGGCTGATGCTTTTTAGAGGAGAGAACCAAAGCTGACTTCTACCCTGGGAAAGGTTTTATGCTCCCTTTCTTCATGTTTTTTTTTCTCTCTCTCTCCATCAGCTGTCATTACTTCTCGGTTCATAATACATAAAACTTAGAGGTTATTCATCTGCCATAAATACTTTTCTAACAAGGAAAAGAAAAAAGGCCTTTGGGAGTATGTTTTTGGCAGTGTCCTGTTCTCCTTTAGGTGCATGTTGAAATTTCTGTTGGTAGGAATTTCTGACCGTGATGAAATGCAATCCAAGTGATTTATCAACACTATCTACAATTAATGCAAGCGAGTGCCATTCTATGAGACTCTGTATCAGAGACCAGATTGAAAATGGTCAAGACCAACAGATCAGACATTCTCTGTGTGAAAAAGCATTCAGCAACCAACAGTAGGCAATGAAAGAAGTCCAGCTAGGCAAGGAGATCTACCTTTAAGCAAGATAATTCCATTTATAAAGAACATGTTTACTAATTCCTTCTTCCATCTAACCCTCATGTTAGAAGCCCCCTCTCGGCATGAAGGTCATGGGTACACTTTAGGGGACTTGTCACTTCTCTTGACATTTTGCCTCTACTCCTAGGAACCAGAAGGCGCTTCAGAGTCCAGTTAGTCCAAATGCCTCATTTTACAGGTGGGAAAACTGAAGCCAGGGATGTTATGTATTTGTTCAAGGTGATACAGATAATAAGCATCAGAGATGGGATTTGAAATCTATACTGTAACTATAAAGCAGTGGCATTTCATGGGAGCTATCGACATATCTACCCTCATCACCAAAGCTTCTTGCAATTGAAAAGTTCAAAAAATGAATACATTATATACAAAGCAATGGGAGAAAGGAAGCTAGGTGCCTCAGTGGATAAAGAACCAGCCCTGAAGATGGGAGATGCTGGGTTCAAATCTGGCCCCAAACACTTCTTAACTGTGTGACCCTAGGCAAATCATCCAACCCCAACTGCCCCAGCCTTTACTGTTCTTCTGTCTCAGAACCAATGCTTAGTGTCAATTTTTAAGATTGAAGGGAAGGGTTGTTGTTGTTGTTTTTTTTTAGCAATGAAAACAAAATCTATATTTAAGCCCATAGAAAGTAATGATGTGACCAGTAAGTAACCCTCTGCCAGAGAGCTAGATATACAATCTTTATGACATCCAGTACTATCCTGATCAGGGTTCTAGCCTACAATGATCAGTTTCTTCAGAATCCTTTCAGTGATGCTTCTTTCTAATCCGCTCTTTCTTCTCACTGCTCTCAACAGGTAACACCATTTCCTTCTCTAGCTCATTTTATAGATAAAGAAAATGAGGCAAACAGGGTTAAGTGATTTGCCCATGGTCACACAGGTAGTGTCTAAGGTCAGATTTGAATTAAAAAAAATGAGTCTTCCTGGTTCCAAACCTAGTCCCTTATCCACGGTGCCATCTAGCTGCCCCTCTCAATCCCTGTTCCAGCAGTTTTCTTCAGTTCCCAGTGGGTGCTCATTTAGTTTTCATATTCACACACTAATCTCCCACAATTATGCTATTTCCTTCACAATAAGGTACTGTTTCCTTCTTAATTCATTCCTTCACCAAGAGACCAGATCTTTAACAACTGGCTTTTATGGGGAAAAACAACAAAAACATCCAGGTTGGCTTACTGCTTGAGAATCTCAGATATTCTTAATTTTCCTTTGCAATTATCCTCACCCCAGTTCCACCTAAGCAATATCTAAGAGAAAAATTGTCTCTGTGCACCTTGCACCTTGCAGTGCTCCTTCTTTCCCCTCTTCAACTTATCCCATAGATATTTATGAGTTTTATCTCCCAAGTATAATATAAGCTCTCTGAAGCCAGGGACTATCATTTGATTTGCCTTGTATTTCTATCACCAAACTGAGTGCCTCACACATAATTTACTTAATAGATGCATTTGGGATTTAACTAGATCTTATTATGTGAATGAAAATGTGGTTTCAGGGAGAAAGGATGGAAATAGAAGCCTAAGAACTAGGACTCTGGGTCACGGGGAAGATTCTGTTCCCTAGAAGGATTGGACAGAATAGGTTCAACTCCAAGACTGTAGAGAACCAAAGTGGAGGCTCAAACAATGGTCAGCAGGACAGGGATTATTTACTCTAACTAGCGTACATGACAGGCAATTTGGTCACAAGGAACAAGGCAAGGGCCCAGTTACTGGAACTAGAGCACAAGGTCAGAATAGAAAGAGTAGCCAAGCTGATTAGATGTTGAAACTCCTAGGAATATAGGTGTAGGGATTCTTATAAACACTTTGTTTAAGATGAGCTGAATGTTGGAGTTAAATGGTTCCTACTGTGAACTACAGAGAACTACAGCGGCAGGAAACCAGACAAGTCCTTACTCTGAGACCAACAGAGTGTTTTTATTCAGTGAAAACTTGCCCATACCTTACATCTACCAATGCAGTTTTCAAAGGAAGTAAAGAAAATAAAAACCAAGTGGGAAAGGATGACAGGTAGAATATAGAAAATGAAAATAATTGTCCAACTTCATATCTGAATTTTCTGGCAATGATTGTTGCAAAAATGTATAAATAATATTTATCGATATATTTCTTTTATTCATCTTTCCTTAGGAAAATTTGATTTACCTTGTTCCTTCCACTTTGGAGATAAAAATACTTTTTAGTTAAGAAATTTGGTCATTTACAATATATTTTCATCATTAATAATGTTATGACTTTGTGGTTCATTAACTTCTCTATTTCCTGAAAAATCAGAAATAATTTATTGTGTGGTGATCATATTTGCTGATAAATTATTAACATGTTACCAAATTCTTCCTCTGGAATGTTTTATGTTCATTTTAAATTTTATAATAAAATAATAAACATTCCTACTCATATTTCTAATATACACAGGGGTGTAAATTTTAAAAAGTATCTATTATTGAACCAATTTTAATTCATCCCATTTTGTACATGCAGAGATATATGAGAGCTGGCACAGTATGGGAAAGAGAGAAATGGATTTTCAACAAAAGAAAGAAGACCTGGGTTCAAATTTTGCCTTTCTGTGAAAATTACTTGTCTTCTCAGTATCAGTGAAGACACTGATGAAGGAAGATCCTCATCTGGACTTATAACAATGAAAATTATAGGTCAAAATCTAATCTAGGATTCTATGTATAAATTGTAAAAAATGAAACAAACAAACAAACAAACAAAAAACCTCCCAACATTCCTGAAGTGCAGAACTATAGGTATAAAACTTTTAGAATATTTCTATTACTCCTAGATTATTCTGCCACATCCTTTTGGAGTATATGTCAAAGACTACATTGATTGTGGTGATGCTTAAATATAATACCATTTCTATAGCATTTTAGGTTTACAAAAAGTTTCCCTTTTGAAAACCTTTTGAAGTAAGGGTGCAATTATTATCCAATTTGGCAGATGAGAAAATTGAGTTGCTGAGTGATTAAATGGCTGGTCCAAGGTAAAGCAGATAATAAACATAAGAGCAAGTTGAGAGTCAAATCAGACCTTTGAATTTTATAGAGCCTAGTGGTACATCTTAAGCCCCTACCATCTTGGGGAATGGTGATGGCAAGTTGGTTTGAGACCTGGGGACTCGGATATTTATTGACATCCAAATAGTGTTCTCTGCTGGCTATAATCACTGCCAATTCCCCCAATTTCCCAGCATTTGGAGGTATGAATCATGAAAACTAATGTTTCCACCCCCACATAGATACTATGCCACAGGACTCTATCATTGGACTGCTGGGTAGAGGGATGGATGAAGTGAAAAAATATTGTGAGGAATGGTGGAGAGGGGGAGGGAAGCAGCTCAAGTCCCTCTGCCTTTCTAGTAATGAACTCTGGGGTTGGGGGTGGTGGAAGGGAGGGCAGCACACATGCCCATAGAGAGCACTCTGCATGCCATCTTTGGCATTCATGCCATAAGTTCACCATCATTGTCTAAATCCTTTCAGGATTATGTAAAATCACATGCAAGAATAAAAAGAGCAAGGAATAGCAGGTTGGGGGCCAGACTTGGTTTTAGAAAGAACTGACTTTATTACCATCCTTTTAGTAAATAGGATTGGCCTGGATTTCCAAGAATTCATGAGTAGGAATGATTTATCTCACCAGGTTATTCTGGGAACAGAATTATCTGGGATACATCCAGGTTACCACCCTTTAAGATGCTAGAAACGCATGAAACTGTGTTATACTAGGAACTTTGGTGTATAAGGCTTGAAAAGTAAAAATTAAATAGAATTTGAAACCTTGACTTTAGGCATCATATTTTCCAACACATTATTCTGTTATAACCTGTTATAAAGTACCCTGAATCTTTACACCCTCCCAGCTCCTTCTCCTTAAAGATCCCTGAAAGCATAGGGGACTTTGGGGAACTGAAGTATGAAGCTTCCTTCCATATAACCATAGACTGGTTGTCAATAGAGAAGAAAAGGTACAAAATTCTAGTGGTAGTTCAGCAGTGGGAACCTCTCCTCCTGGGCTTCCTTTGGCACTTTCTTTCCCTGCACCATCTTTCAGCTAGGCTCCCCTCCCTCTCTGCCACTATGGAGCCACCCTCACTGAAACACAGCTTTAGAGATTCTCCATGATCTCTGACTGCCATTCACTCCTGAGAGACAGATAAAGAACATGTACAAATTTACCCTGAAAGCGGTCTGTCAGTCAGACATGTTAATAGTTTTTTCCTCCTACAATACTAGGTCTCGATAATGATATTTTTTTTCAGAAAAATATCACTTTTGGTAGTTTTGTGATCCAGTGTCTTCTTCTTTTCCCCTCTTCAGTTTAGACCTGGATTTTTATTGATAGAGGGAACTCCCTCCACTTATACAGTGTGTAAATGGAATTAGTTCAACCCCCATTCATAGTTAAAACTCTAGCCACCAGAGATAATGTCATCCCCACCTCCCTTAGTGGGGAGGGGAGATGAGTTACCCTCACGTCATAATAAGTAACAAATCAAGAACAAGGAACTGCCCTTTGGGCAGTCCAAAGCAGTATTGAGGCTGCCATTTGTCCACTTGAATTAGAGGTGGACCTCCAGGAAGTGAAGAAAGTTTCTGTCCTTCAAATATGATGGTAACTTCCTGTTGAGGCAGTTCGAGCTTTGAACTTGGTGCTGAAGGATCTCTACTGAGACCTCAGGCAGCTTCCCCTCTGAATTGTCACGTGGATAAGTTAGGCTGGCTCCCTTTTGCCTACCTTGGGGTTTCTAGAGTCTTTAACTCAATAAGGTTTCTTTGCCTCTCTAATTGCTAAGGCCTTGTGACTAGTAGCCTAGTTTAATTAGCCTTTTAACCCTCCCTCAGTCTGGACCTCTGCTGGTCCGGGCCAGCCTCTCCCTCTATTTCCCCACCTTCTACCTTCCCAATTGTAAATAAACTACCATAAAACCCATCCTGACTTGGGTCTATTTTAATTATGGAATCAATCTAGATCTGATTGATTCCTGCCGACTACACCTTAAATATATATATATATATATATATATATATATATATATATATATATATATACATATAAGTTTCCCCTCTTACAACAGATCAGAATCTGTTTTCTTAAGTTTTATCATGTCTTAAGGAGTTGCCTAGGGGGCAATGAACAATCAAGATAATTGTCCAAGGTCACTGAACCAGAGGCAAAACTTGAATCCAGATTTTCCTGGATTCTATGAAAAGCTTGCAATCCATTATTCTCTTACAAGGGAACATGGGCATTGGACACTATGCCAAGGTAACCACTGAATCAAAAAGGTAAACATATATATATATATATGTATATATATATATACACACACACACATATATATGCAGTTACGTCTCATTTCTCAGTTTTTAGGATACTAAGTATTACTTGATGCTACATGGGAACCAACAATTTTAATATACAGCACAGTAAAAAACCTGTCTCCAACCTCCACTCTTGGGA
>NC_058132.1:269363362-269375688 GCF_016433145.1 Gracilinanus agilis | reverse complement strand
TTTTGTACAAACAAAAACAATGTAGTCAAAATCAGAAGGGAAACAACAAATTGGGAAAAAATCTTTATAACGAAAAACTCTGACAGGGGTCTAATCACTCAAATATACAAGGAGTTAAAGCAATTGTATAAAAAATCAAGCCATTCCCCAATTGATAAATGGGCAAGAGACATGAATAGGCAATTTTCAGGTAAAGAAATCAAAAGTATCAATAAGCACATGAGAAAGTGTTCCAAATCTCTAATAATTCGAGAAATGCAAATCAAAACAACTCTGAGGTATCACCTCACACCTAGCAGATTGGCTAAAATGAAAGAAGGGGAGAGTAATAAATGTTGGAGGGGATGTGGCAAAATTGGGACATTAATGCATGCTGGTGGAGCTGCGAACTGATCCAGCCATTCTGGCTGGCAATTTGGAATCATGCTCAAAGGGCTATAAAAGAATGCCTGCCCTTTGATCCAGCCATACCATTGCTGGGTTTGTACCCCAAAGAGATCATAGATAAACAGACTTGTACGAAAATATTTATAGCTGCGCTTTTTATAGTGGCAACAAACTGGAAAAGGAGGGTATGTCCTTCAATTGGGGAATGGCTGAACAAACTGTGGTATATGTGGGTGATGGAATACTATTGTGCTAAAAGGAATAATAAACTGGAGGAATTCCATGTGAACTGGAGAGACCTCCAGGAACAGATGCAGAGCGAAAGGAGCAGAGCCAGAAGAACTCTGTACACAGAGACTGATATACTATGGTAAAATTGAATGTAATGGACCTCTGTACCAGCAGCAATACAGTGACCCAGGACAGCTCTGAGGGATTTATGGAAAAGACGCTACCCACATTCAGAGGAAAGACTGCAGGAGAGGAAACATATAAGAAAAACAACTGCTTGAATGCATGGACTGAGGAGGACATGATTGAGGGTGTGGACTCGAAACTACCACACCAATGCAACTACCAACAATTTGGAAATTGGTCTTCATCAAGGACACATGACAAAACTAGTGGAAATGTGCATCGGCCATGGGTGGGGGTGTGCGGGGGGTAAAGGGGAAAGGAGGAGCATGAATCATATAACCATGTTAAAATGAATATTAATAAATGTTTGAAAAAAAAAACCAATTTCCTAGAACCTAGTTTAAGAACCTCTACTCTGAGTTAGAATGTAAACTGCTTTGGCATTTAAATTCCTTCACAACTTTCACCCAGCTTACATTTTAAACTTTGTTGTAAATTATTACTTTTCCCACATTTTATAATCAGAATCAATTGGCCCTCTTTTTAAAGACTCAGTTCATATACTACCTTTCCTGAAGTCTTTCTGGATCCTCAAATCAGAACCAAATAACTACTAGTGACCTTCTTTTCAAAATTATCCTTTATTTTGAATACTTTCTGTATATAAATGCATATATTTACATAAAAGCTCTGTTGTTATTCAATCATTTTTCAGTCTCATCTGACTCTTCCTGACCCTATTTGGGATTTTCTTGACAAAAATACTGGAGTAGTTTGCCATTTTCTTCTCTATCTCATTTACATATGAGGAAATGAGGCAAATAGGGTTAAATGACTGGCCTAGGTCACACAGTGAATATTTGAAGCCATATTTGAACTCAGGAAGATGATTCTTACTAGATCCAGGCTTTACACACTATCTGTCCCCTACATAGATGCTATCTATCTGTCCCCTACCTACATGTTCTTGTTTCAGAAAGAACACAATTTCCCTGTGGATAACACTTTCATTTTTATCTTTGTACCAACTACACAATTCCTGACACATAGAAAGAAGTTAACAAATAGTTTTTATTGATTTATTCCATTATTATAATAAAAAATTATAATGTTGATAATAGCTAACATTCTTAGTACTTTGTGGTCATCAAGGTGTTTAATACCAGACCACGTTGTCATTTGATTCTCACAACAATCCTGTGCTATCATATCCTCATTTACAAATGAAATTCTGAGAGATGGTTCCTTATCCAGTGTAATTGGCTAGAAATATAAGGGGTAAAAATGAAAGGGTTGGACTAAATTTATCAGAGTGTGGTCACTAAGAATTACTTAATTCCAAATGATTTTATTATGGTAGTTTATTTTCAAAAGGAGAAAGAAAGAAAGTAAGAAAATCAGAGTGAGTAGATATTTACTCTAGCCCAGTCTGAACCAGGCAGGGCTTAAGAGGCCCCAGGAAAGGGGGCCCAGAGGTAAATTAAATAAAGGTTTTAGCCATGAGGCCTCCTCTGAAATGAGGGGTCCTTTTCAGCGGCTAATACCTCCAGAAAAAAACTAAGGAAGGGACTCAGCCTTTTTTCACTTGCCCACATGGTAGCTCTAAGGGAAAATAGAAAGAAGTCCAAGGTCCTTAGCCAGAGCTCCTCCAGGGTCAAGTTGAAGGTGAAAGACCTCCTCATGGGAAGTTCTTGCCACTTATAAAGACCATTCCTTTCATTATTTCCTGCGCCTTCCTCCCACTTTATGTGTACCAATTACAGCTAAAACTTTGCTTAGGACTGCCCATGGGGCAGTCAGTCAATTCTTTGATTCGTCACCCACGTGGGTGACGTGGGTGACATGGGTGACCCACCACACATGGGTCACAGACCTCTCCCACTTAAGGATAAGTGGAGTGTATAACTTCTGGTGATTAAATTTTAAAATGGGCAGAGGAGAGTTAATCCCATCTTCACACCAGGGTCAAATAACCATTAAGTATCAGAACATGGATTTGAATTCATGTCATCTCTGCTTCAGAGTCCAACAACCTTCTTGGTCATCCCCATCTATGTTACTTCCCTAATCATCCTAGATATAGAGAAGAAAGTTTTTTGTTTTGTTTTGTTTTAATCCAATATTCCTCCAGGTGTACTGAAAGACCTCAATATGAAAAAGTCACTCACTATTACCACCCCTGGATTGCCATAGTACCTAAAATCCCCATTTTAATTAGCTATTTGGGCCAACATATTGAAAGTCTCCATCAAAATCAATCCAATAATCCATAAGCCCTTGTCAAATGTTAAGCATTGCGTTGGTGGTCCCCAATAAAAAGACAAAAGCTAAACAGTCTTTGACCTTCAGGAACTTACATTTGAACAGGAGAAATGGCATGCATATGTAAATATATATATATAATAGACATAAAAAAGAGATGCAAGGTAGCCCTGGATGGGGAAAGAGTTAGCAGCTGAGGAACCTAGGAAAGGCAATTATGCTATTTTAAAGAGAGAGTATATTAAGCTATTTACCATCTAGTAACACCTCAGTGAAGAATAGATGATATCTCATTCACTAGTTAGTGATTAAGCAAAGATCTAGGGGGATGGGACACATTTCAGGTAAAGTTTAATGTGGAAAATAAAAAGAGAAAAGTCCAGAAAAGAAGGTATCTCTAGGTGCAGGTTAGCAGTAGGGAGTAGTGGAGGAGGTTAAACAATTAGTTGTAGCATGAGGACACTAAAGGAGAAAAAAAGAGGACTATAAAACACCTTTGGCAGATAAGAACAAACCTTGTTTACTTCACAGTGTTGACTATGAACCATCCTTGCAGAATGAGCAGGAAGGAACCAACTTTCAGTTCTTCAGAGGGTCCACCTCCAATTCCAGTTCATAAAATAAAATAATTCAGTTAAATAACATAATTTAGCATTTGGGATCATGAAAATAACAGAAAGGTTAAAATTCACTTTGTTAAGCAAAATAGCATGACAAAGAATATCGGAAGTAACTTTTTTAATGTTTTAAGCATTTTAAAATTGTTGAGTCAAAAACTTATTAGTAATCTATTTCTCTGTAAAGTGTTGATTGGCTAATTACAAATCATCTCTCCACTAAGAAGGGAGGCCTAGAAGAAGGAGCCACGGGAGACTAAAAATCAGCACCCCTGGACCTGCTATTGGGTCTTCCAATAATTTATATAGCTCTCAGCCTTGGTTTTTCCATTTCTTAAAATGAGAACCTACATGATCTAGGAAATTTCCAGGGGCCTGGGCAAGGGACTGGCCCTTCGCTATTTAATATTTTTATCAGTAACTTGATGTGGATAATGATACAGATGACATGGTTATAAAATATGAAAATAACACAAAGCTTAGGGAGAGAGAACATAATGGATCATAGAGTCAGGATTCAAAAAGATCTGAATAGCCTAGATCCTAGAACATGGGAAAGAACTTAATATGAAGAAATATAATTGGGATAAATGTAGCCTTATACTTGAAATGAAAAACAATCAGACTCATTATATAGACTGGTCCAAAAAGAGATACAGGGGAATGAAAGCCCAAATTAAGTCAACGGCAGAATGTGTGTGTATGTATGTGTGTGTAAAAAGTACCTCAGAGAATTATTATGAGGACCAAATGAGCCAATATATATATACAGCACTTTACAAATCTTAAAGTACCAAATAGGCTATAATTTTTATAATTATTTATTTTATTTAATAGTATTTATTTAGAATGATTCTATTATTAAATTATTAAATTCAATTGTGTGATTTATTAATTCATCTTATTAATTTTATAAATTTATGAGTGTGATATAGTTCTAGAAAGTAACCAAATTATTTAATTAAATGAATTATTTTATAATAGTTATATTATTATTAAACTTGCTATTATTGTTAATAGCTAGAATAATATTCCTGGACATAGGAGTTTATTAGGCTATAATTAGGGTAAATATATGTGTGTATATGTGTGTCTGTGTATATATGTATGCATGCATGAATGTATATGTATGTGTGTGCAATCTATACATGCATGTACAATATACACATGTATATACACGTACAGTGTGATATATGGTGTATGTGACATATATCACTATTAATGTAATTGGGGCTTTCCTTTTAAGTATACAGATATAGGTATATATATATATATATATATCTCAGATTGTCTTAATTTTTATTGTGTATGTGTATGCATATATGGATATATCTACATCTACACATATATGCATACATACGGGCACATACATATAAACCTATACACATATGTGCATGCATGCATATATATGTGCATATATATATATATATATACATATATATATATATATACACTTAAGGCAGTCAGGCTGTCCTGAGAAACTCCCATATCCAGGAATATTATTCCAACTATTAATAATAATAGCAAGCATTTGAATACTACTTTAAGGTTTGCAAAGTGCTTTCCATTTATTAGTTCATTTACCCCTTGTAATAATTCTCTAAGTCTCATTATTTTCTAACACATATAGCATTTTATGTCTCACAGAGAGTTTTACAGTCATATATATATGCACATATATATTATTTATATATATATAGTGTGTAAGGCTCTCTATGTGTGCATACATAAAATGTGTGTGTGCCTATGTGTATATGTGTGTATCCTATTTGATCCTCACAATAATTTAAGGAAGGTGCTATTATCCCCATTTTATAGATGAGGACACAAAGCCCGAACCCATACAGACCATGCTTTCACAAGTGACTCTTTGACCCACTGGCTCACGCAGCATCCAGAGTTGGAGGGATGGAAGCAGTTGGCCAGAGGGGGCTGCCCCTTCAGTCTTACAAGATCCTCACCCTTACACAGGCTGCTGCCCTCAGGACAGAAGTCCCACCTATGGGAGAACCTAAAGGAGGCACAGAAAACTGGAGCCAAGTGCCACTGGGTCTGACTTTCATCATTTATCTCTGACTGCTAATGTTCATGTATCTTTTAATGATTTTAGTAAAGGTGAAATTGCTGCTCTTGTAGTGAGAGATTTATTCCCAGATGAATCCCGAATTTTAGTCTCCACAGGGCTAATTCAGAAGAGTTGAAGAAAGTAGGGATTTTTAGCCTGGAGAAGGCTTAGGTTGCATAAATAGCTGTCTTCAAGTATTTTAAGAGCTGTCAGGTGGAAGAAGGATTAGGCTTGTTTTACTCGTCCACAGAGGGTAGAAGTAGGAGGAATAGGAAGAGGTTGAAAATATGTAAAAAAAAATTTTTTTTTCTATCTAGGGGCAGCTAGGTAATGCAGTGAATAGAGCACAGAACTTGGAATCAGGAAGACCTGAGTTCAAATCAAGTCTCTGATACTTACATGCTATGTAACCCTTCACTTAACCCAGGTTTCCCTCAGTTTCCTCCTTTGTAAAATGAGCTGGAGAAGGAAATGGCAAACCAATCCAGTATCTTTGCCAAGAAAATCCCAAATGAGGTCCCAGTTAGATATGACTGAAATGATCAATAACAATCTTAATTATAGATGTCAAAATGAAATAAGCTGAACCCAGAGGTTCTTTAATTATTTTTATTTCACTTGAAGTCTTCCAGTAAGAGCAAGGTGACTACTTATCATATATTCCTTTGGTTTCTGGTGTCTCACTCAACTCCGAAAATCTTTGATTCTATGATTTCTATTCTAAAATCATATCATTTGGATATATATATATATGACCCCGTGGAATTGCTTCTCAGATCTGGGAAGTGGGGAAGAGGGATGGGAAAAATCATGAATCATGTAACCATGGGGAAAAAAATTCTAGAAAAATAAATAAATAATGACAAAAAATAATAATAATAAAATCATACCATTCTGATGATTTCTAATATTCTATGTATCTTAAATAATGAACAAATATTGTTTATTATTTTATTGTAATAATTTATTTGTTATTTTTATTATAATAAATAATTAATAACCTATTTAGTCCAATCCCTTCATTTTATAGCAATTAAAGAAACAAAGATCCATGGACACTAAGGCATCTGCCTTAATTCTTCTATCCAGTTAGCCAGAGCCAAGACTATGTCCTAATCCTTCTGCCTTTCCAGTATAATACATGACTTCTCAAAGCATGATATACTGACGTCCACAGCTGTATATCACTTTGATTAGACACATAATATAAGTGCAAAGTACTTAAGTTCTATGTAAAACAAATAGCTGGGATAGCCACAGCAATAGAAATTTCAATCACTTTTAGTTCAATAATCATTGAGGCAGTTAAGTAATATAGTGCAGTGATGGGCAAACTACAGCCCACAGGCAAGATGAGGCCCCCTGAAATGTTCTATCCTGCTGTGACATTATTCCTAATCTGACAAATACAATGAGTGGGATATAATACAATGAAACTTCAAAAGAGCTGCCTTAGAAACAGACTGATAGAGGAACATTTGCTTTCTTTTGGCCCCCTCTTTAAAAAGTTTGCCCATCACTGGTAGAGTGGATACAACCATGGACCAGGAATCAGGAAGAACTAAATTCAAATTCAGCCTCAAATGCTTATTAGCAGTAATTATTAATCCTAGGCAAACTACTCAATCTCTATTTGTCTTAATTTCCTTACCTATTAAATGGGGATAATAATATCATCTACCTCCCAGGGTTGTTGTGAAGATTCCATGAGATAATAATTGCAACCTGCTTAGCACAATGCCTGGCAATCAATCATAAGTACTATATAAATGTTAGTTGTTATTATTATTATTTTATTATTATTGTTATAATCATTATTATTAAGCACTTGCTATGTTCCTGATACTGAGGCCAAAAAAAAAAAACTAAAAAAAAAAAAGTAGAGTATACACTCTCAAAGAGTGTATACTCTACTGTGTAAAGACAACATATACAGAGATAAGTAAATAAAAGACATATAAGGTAAATATAGAATAATTTGATGTGGAAAGAGTAGTAATGACCAGGGAGATTAGAAAAGGTCTCATGCGGAAAGATGCATTTGAACTAAGTTTTTAAGGAAATTATAAAATTAAAAAGAAGAAATGGGGGAGTTGTGCTCTCCAGCCTGGTAGGTAGCCTGTGCAAATGCAGGATACCAGGCCTGGGGAGCAACAAGTGGGCTAGTTTGGCTAAAATGTAGATTGCACGATGGGGAGGAATGCTAGGATGGAACATTGAGCTGGATCTCAGTCTCTATTGGATATTAGGTGAAGTGATCTTGCTCCCAAAAGAATTAGAGAAGGCAACAATTAACAACAACAAAAAAAGCATTCCTTATAAATGTGACTATTTTTAAGCTCTACTCAGTGAAGGAATGAGGCTGACTCTGGCCCATTTACAGAATCTGCTTTAGAATTAAGAGTAAAGAGCCATAATACTGTGTAGAATCTATAATAAGTAACCACGATCCATATGAGGAAATCTCGGCTCTCATTCATAAAAACAGCATAAAACACTGTGTGGAACTTAACAGAAACCCCACCAAGACAAAAAAGGCCACAGGGATTCTTTAAAAAAAAAGCCAGAGCTGCTAAAAGGATAAGTCAACAAAAAGTCTAAAAGTAACTGTAGTAGTAAATTAATGAAAGTTGAGAATTACTGTAGTTAATTCAAGCCAATGTCACTTTAAGCATTTGCTGCTACCTTATCTTCTTCTTGATGCCCTTCCCTAAAGGTACTCGGAGGAAGAGATAGGAGTCAGCATATGCCAGACCATTCAAACTATCACCACTGTGTTGGCCAACCTCTCCCTCAGACAGTGAAGCAGTTAACCCAGGACTCAGAACCCAACCAAGGGCCTTGGCAATGGTGATCCTTTCAGTCCAGTGCCCTTAGCTATCACCCGGAGAAGCTGTCTCTGGAAAGATGCAACTTGGCATTTGCTCCTGAAGTTGCTAAAGTCACAGCTATTGAAAAACCAGAAAAGAAAACTCTTACCACCAAAGTCCTTGGCACATGGGAAAAGATCAATACTAGAAACATATCACTTTATCAGTAGAAATGGCATTAAAGAAGTATTAATATCTGATTTGGCTTTGAACCCTAGAAACTACAGGACCATTGGATTTGTAGCTGAAAATTTCTAGATGTGAGAATGTGAGCTCTTTAAAAGCAAGAACTATCTTTCCTATCTGTATCTCCAGAACTCAGTATAGTGCTTTATACATAGTAAGTGCCTAATAAATGCTTTTTTTTTCATTTTTTATGGATATCTAATGATCTGGTAAGCAACTAGCACTACTTTATTAATCAACCATTCCACGAGCTCCAAACCCAACTTAAAATCTCTACACATTTCAAGAAATATCCTAACCTGTTTTGGGTCTCTCATGCCTTTCTTTCCATGATCCAACCATCTAGCCTAAATAGGACCTAATAGTTTCTAACTCCTGGGTAATGAACTCTTAGAATATATTGAAAAATAATAATTATGCTTACTGAAAAGTCCTAAAACTTCTACCTACTCTTGTAATATCTCTCTTTTGTGTTCATTTTCCTGTGTAGCATGGATCAGTAGCGTTATAATCAATCAGTAAATGAATGAATGGAAAAGTATTTATTAAGTACTTACCAAGTACAAAGAAGTATGCTAAGCCCAATCAGTACAAATAGACAACCTCTGAACTAAAGAAGCTCAGATTCTAAATTCAACACATAGAATATTTTAAGTGATATCAGATATAAATATCCAGTTTTTGTTTTGTTTTGTTTTTACAGTACAACTTCAGAATGGATGGCAAAGTCATTGATAATCAATAGTTAACAATAAGTCATAATAACAGACAATCTCAAGAAATACATCTTCATCCAGATAATGATAGCCTTTCTTTGATACATTTGCTGCTTTATTTCTATCTTTGAATGAAACATGACATCCATTTCTCTATAGATCTCTAGTGCCTGGAATGTAATAGATGCTTAATACATGCTTATTGATTCATCAGTTCCATAGTTCCCTTCCAATACTCAAATTTTGTTTTGATATGGGAAAAAATCCTTATAGAGAGACGGCTAAGAATTCTCTAATGTATCCAACCAAAATACTTAGTAAAGAGATAAGCCTGGTGGTCAAAGAACTGGCCATTGAGGAAACCCGTCATTTGGGAAATAGTTGAACAAGTTATGGCATATGATTCTGATGGAATTCTATTGCACTGCAAGAAATGACAAACATCTTAATTTTTTTTTAAAAAAGCATGGAAAGACCTACATGAAATTATGAAAAAGCAAAATGAGCAGAATCTGGAGAATATTGTATACAGTTACAGAATTAATGTTTAAAGAAAAACTTGTGAATGTCTACTTCCAGAGAAAGAACTAATAAATGGAAACATGAAAGACATAGTTTTATTTTGGTCAAATGATGCCTTCTCTAGTGTACTGAAGGGAGGGAGGGAGAGAGATACGTAGGAATTCTAATGTAACCAACAAACAAGAAAAGTAAAAGGATAGGTAGCAATAATTATTTAAGATAGGTATTTTTAGTGGCTGACATCTTAATGTCTTTAATTTTAATTTACTTTAATTTTCATAACATTTCTTTTTGTCCGAATATGTAGAGCGCGTTGTGTTGATGAGAAAGATAACAGTATAAAATAAGGCACGATCCCTGCCTTCAGGTAGCATATGATTTCACGTGAGACATAACACATGTACAGAAAGTTATAATGAAATGTAAAATACCATAATAGCTACATAGGAGAAATCAACTAGAGAAGCCTGGAAGGTATATGGATCACTCTTGACTAGAATAGGGAGTAAGAATGGCTATGAAGATTGGAAAGACTGAGAATTGGGAAGATTTTCTGAGGGAGGTAACACCTGCATGAAGCCTTAAAAAAGGAGAAAGATGTAATAAATCTGATGACACAAAATAACAGAAATCTAATGAATTAAGTGTTGATTCTTTTTTAAATTAAGGATTTTTTTAACATTTATTAATATTCATTTTTAACATGGTTACATGATTCATGCTCCACCTTTCCCCTTCAACCCCCCTCCCGCACCCCCACCCACCCATGGCCGATGCGCATTTCCACTAGTTTTGTCATGTGTCCTTGATCAAGCCCAATTTCCAAATTGTTGGTAGTTGCATTGGTGTGGTAGTTTCCAGTCCACACCCTCAATCACCTCCACCCTGACCCTTGCCTTCAAGCAGTTGTTTTTCTTATATGTTTCCTCTCCTGCAGTCCTTCCTCTGAATGTGGGCAGCTTTCTTTACCATAAATCCCTCAGAATTGTCCTGGGTCATTGTATTGCTGCTGGTACAGAGGTCCATTACATTCAATTTTACCACAGTATATCAGTCTCTGTGTACAATGTTCTTCTGGCTCTCCTCCTTTCGCTCTGCATCAGTTCCCGGAGGTCTCTCCAGTTCGCCTGGAACTTCTCCAGTTTATTATTCCTTTTAGCACAATAGTATTCCATCACCCGCATATACCACAGTTTGTTCAGCCATTCCCCAATTGAAGGACATACCCTCCTTTTCCAATTTGTTGCCACCACAAAAAGCGCAGCTATGAATATTTTCGTACAAGTCTGTTTATCTATGATCTCTTTGGGGTACAAACCCAGCAATGGTATGACTGGATCAAAGGGAAGGCATTCTTTTATAGCCCTTTGAGCATGATTCCAAATTGCCAGCCAGAATGGCTGGATCAGTTCACAGCTCCACCAGCATGCATTAATGTCCCAATTTTGCCACATCCCCTCCAACATTCATTACTCTCCCCTTCTTTCATTTTAGCCAATCTGCTAGGTGTGAGGTGATACCTCAGAGTTGTTTTGATTTGCATTTCTCGAATTATTAGAGATTTGGAACACTTTCTCATGTGCTTATTGATACTTTTGATTTCTTTACCTGAAAATTGCCTATTCATGTCTCTTGCCCATTTATCAATTGGGGAATGGCTTGATGTTTTATACAATTGCTTTAACTCCTTGTATATTTGAGTGATTAGACCTCTGTCAGAGTTTTTCGTTATAAAGATTTTTTCCCAATTTGTTGTTTCCCTTCTGATTTTGACTACATTGTTTTTGTTTGTACAAAAACTTTTTAGTTTAATATAATCAAAACCATTTAATTTACATTTTGTAATTTTCTCTAACTCTTGCTTGGTTTTAAAGTCTTTCCTTTCCCACAGATCTGACAAGTAAACTATTCTGTGTTCACTTAACATGTTTATAGTTTCCCTCTTTATGTTCAAGTCGTTCACCCATTCTGAATTTATCTTGGTGTAGGGTGTGAGATGTTGATCTAGACCTAATCTCTCCCATATTGTTTTCCAAATTTCCCAGCAGTTTTTGTCAAATAGTGGATTCATGTCCCAAAAGTTGGGCTCTTTGGGTTTATCATACACTGTCTTGCTGATGTCATTTATCCCAAGTCTATTCCATTGATCCTCCTCTTTATCTCTTAGCCAGTACTATATTGTTTTGATGACTGCTGCTTTATAGTATAGTTTAATATCTGGTACTGCTAGGCCCCCTTCCTTCACATTTTTTTTCATTATTTCCCTTGATATTCTTGATCTTTTGTTATTCCAAATGAAATTTGTTATAGTTTTTTCTAATTCAGTAAAGAAGTTTTTTGGTAG
>NC_058132.1:269287083-269363270 GCF_016433145.1 Gracilinanus agilis | reverse complement strand
TCTTGCTGCTCTAGTGTGTTGGAAATGTATAGAAATGCTGATGATTTATGTGCATTTATTTTGTATCCTGCAACTTTGCTAAAGTTGTTGATTATTTCTACAAGCTTCTTAGTTGATTCTCTAGGATTTTTTAAGTAGACCATCATATCATCTGCAAAGAGTGATAGCTTAGTCTCCTCCTTGCCCACTTTGATACCTTCAATTTCTTTTTCTTCTCTAATTGCAACTGCTAGTGTTTCTAGTTAAGTGTTGATTTTCGAAGTAGGATTGTTGTTCACTAATTACGAAAAAGAGAGCTTGGAAAGATAACAAACTGAAAACAGCGTCAAAGAGACATCTGATTTCAAAATCACGACCATGAGCAACTCAGAAACTATGGATTTTAGTTTCCTTGGCTATAAAATAAAGATAATTTGGCCTGTAGTACCTACCTCACAGGGTCACATTATGAGCATCAAATGAGATCCTTTATACTTTTCAAAGAGTATTAATGTCAATTATTATTATTATATAACCAAGGTGAAAGTAGAGGCCCATAAGAGTCTTTTATCCCTCGATTCTCTCTGCTGTGCTATATTATATACTGTTTTGATTATTCAATCATTACAGTTGTGTTCAATTCTTTTTTTATCCCATTTGGGTTTTTCTCAGCAAATATACTACAGTGGTTTGCCATTTCCTTCTCCAGTTTATTTTGTAGATGAGTAAACTGAGGCAAACAAGATTCATACAACTATTAAATGTCAGGCTGAATTTGAACTCAGGAAGATGAATCTTCCTAATTTCAGGCTTTGCTTTCTATCCACTGTGCCATCTAGTTGCCCCCATATATTATTCTATACCATATGATATTATATAATATAAAACAATACCAGTGGAAATGCGCATCGGCCAGGGGTGGGGGGAGGGCGAGGGGTGAAGGGGAAAGTAGGGGCATAAATCATGTAATCATGTTAACTTTTCTAAAAAATGAATATTAATAAATGTTAAAAAACAATACTATGTTAGTTAAATTAATAAAATTCTCTTCTTTTAATAATGTTAAAGCATTTTGTTTTTATATCATCATGAATAGGTATTCCTAACCTGGTTTCCATGAGCTTATTATTTTAAATATTTTGATAATTTTATATAGTTGGCCTCCTTTTCAATCTTATATATTTTATATTATACATTTAAAAACAGTATTCTGGAAAAGACTTCATAGATTTCATGATCAAAGACCCAAAAAAGGATAAGAACCTGTGGACTAAAGTCTACCCAACTTTTCAAAATACCCAGGAAAATTTATAATCTTTCTCAGTAGCTTATTCTAGGGTCTATGAGCCTGCAGTGCTGAGGAACTCTCTATTTTTAACATAAACCCCTCATTCTTATGCAAAGGAGAATCATTTGCCTTCCTCTATTTAGGAATTTTAACCTTTGAATGCAAAGAGTTATATTCCTATCTTCATGGAACTTCTCTTTATTTCCTCTTACCTTCCTCATAAAATTATGAATTAATTAAATTTCTCCATGTTGACCACAAAGGCTGAGTAGCAAAGTATAAGTGTGAAAAGGAAAGCTGTAAATCCTAGTTTCAGTTCTTTATGTTTTGATAAAATGATTTTATTGATTATTTTTAAAATTTAAGAAAAAATTATTCTAGTATAAAAACTGTGAACCTGCTAGCTTTGGACATGGAGACCTCTCTAATGCTCATTAAAAATGAACTCAAGACTTTCCAAATGTTCCAGTAAAGAAAAACAGAGCAAACTACAGAATTACCATACACTGTATTGTGACAAATTTTCAAAGGTCCATCTCCTGGGATAAATTAGGGTTTTAGAATTGATTAGTTTTCCATCTCCAAGGTATCTCAATACAAGGAACTTCATAAATTAGTAAGACAGAAGGCTGCATCCTGAGCTAGTTTCTAGTCTTCCTGACCCAAAGCAGGACACCACTGTCTAGTGTCACCTGGTATACCAGAAGCACTAAGCTTGGTCTGAATAAAAACTTGTTTTTATTAGACTAACAGCAAGCTGTTCACCAGAATTTCTAACAAATAAGCCCTTCTGTTCACTTGTTAGAGTCGTGATCAAAAAGGAGCCAAAAACAAAATTATGTTAGCCCATGAGGCTCTCAATTCTGAGAAGAGTGAAGTTTGGGTCATATAGCTGGCAAAGTTTTAAGAAGGGCCAATGGTATGGAATAAGTCATGTGGTAAATAAGCAGAAAGAGATCAAGCTTTTTCAAATGTTATACTTTCAATCTATAGCCAGAGATTTCAGTATACATAAAAGAATAGAGAAAAAAGAATACTCCTTAAGGTTCCTATCAACTCAATCTATTGTGCTATTAGAGACTTTGTTAAACCAGAGACATAATAATATCACTAAGGTCATGAATGGCCTTGGGTTTTGGTGCACTTTCCTTTGAAACTTGAGGAACTGATATTACTGTTATTCACAATCCTTTTTAATTAGTAATCTAGATTTGTCTAGAATTTATAACAACTACAGCAAAAACTATTTCACAAAGTAATTATTTAATAATGCAAAATAAATAACAATATTATAGATATTTATATGTTGAAACAAAGATATAAGAAATAAAATATATCATAATAGGCCATAAATAAATTGGTGGTGGTGGTGGTGGTGGTAGTGGTGGTCCTTTTTTTTTAAAATCATTTATTTTCAAATCCGGCCTCAGACACTTCCCAGCTGTGTGACCCTGGGCAAGTCACTTGACTCCCATTGCCTACCCTTACCACTCTTCCACCTATAAGTCAATACACAGAAGTTAAGGGTTTAAAATAAAAATAAAAAAAATCATTTATTAATATTCATTTTTAACATGGTTACATGATTCAAGCTCCTACTTTCCCCTTCACTCCCCCGCTGTCCCCCCCACCCATGGCCGATGCACATTTCCACTGGTTTTAACATGTGTCCTTGTTCAAGACCTATTTCCAAATTGTTGATATTTGCATTGGTGGTCCTTCATTTTTGAAGAAGACCAGTGGTATCACAGGGTGATATTTTAACTTGCATATGAATTGGATTTAGGTGAGGCAGATTTGCATTCTTTTTTCCAAAATTATTTAAGTCCAGTGGCAAGACTCAAGTCAGTATGACCAGTGATGGCGCAGGGGAGATGGATGGCCTCAGAGTCTTCGATGTGTGACTGAGCCCCAAATGTTCTATAGTGCTGCTTTGGTTGCCTTTGTGGTCTTCAGAAGTCTTCACATCCTCAGAGTAGATATCTGCCTATCTCAGTGATGGGTTCTGAGGTCTCTCAGTTACCCTCCTCTTAGTTTAGCTTGTCTGCAAGTCCGTTTTTATCATCTGTGGTGGCTGTGTATGCTACAGCTTCTTGGAGCCACCGAGAACTATGTGATATATGGACACCAAAGGTGGATGAGCAGCCCTAAAAAGGGCTTGGCAAGCCCCCACATTGGAGCTTCTGGCCCACTCCCCCCACAATACCCCATACATCCCAGGAGTAGTAGTAAGATGAGGCAGTGTAGTATAGACATGAGAAGAGTAAGTGAAAATGAAGCAAGAGAAAACACCACTTTCAATCAATAGACCCCTCAGTGATCAGTTCTGATTCTTTGATGTTTAAGAACAGGGAGTATCCAGCATATGACCTATTTAATGTTTCTTCTAAAGCGCATCAAGCATCTCCTTATTTAATAAAATAATATTGAAAGTAAAAAATAATAATAATAGTCCACAGAGACAGTATGGGCTACTCTCAGAGCCAGAAAGAGCTGAGTTCAAGTCTTACCACAAACACACACCAGCTGCCTGACTGTGGGTGAGTCCCTTCGTCTTAGTGGCCTATGAAACTTTCAAAGACTATAAAATGCAAAGGAAATAATGGCCTGCATTGATGGAGGGAGTTCCCTGTGCTGATATAATGAAATTAAAGGTTCAGTCTCTAGCCCCATACTACATGGAAACAAGTTATAATTTTTTTAAAACTCCATTTTACAAATAATGATTCTGAGGATCAAAGAACTGAGGTATCTTAAGTAATGATTATATGGCTAATAATCAATAATTGATCAACCAACAAGCCAGTGGCAAAAGAGCCATGACTTGAACCAGGTTTTCTTATTCCAGGTAGAATAATCTTCTTAATACAACAAGCCTTAAAACCCAAAGGACAAAGGCCAAAAATAACTTTGATTTATTCTATTTATCTACCCAAAGAGCAAGGTCATGTTGAGATTTTGGCATCTAACCCAAACTCACACTGCGGAGAGGAAAAATTGTGAGAAGTCAGACCTCCTTCTGGTCTTTGACCCATTATTACCCAGATCCATTAAGGAAATTTCTGTTAAGGCTTACCTTGAATGATGAAAGCTAAAGGAAAAAGAGGTTAGATATCAAATCCTGCAAGCAAACTTGTTTTACAACTCTTTATATTTCTTGTTTATGTTTTTCTAATGTTTCCTATTGAAAGGAGAAGGATTTTTAAGGAAGAGAATTCCAAAGAAATTATTTATTTATTCCTTATTTATTGAAAGAATACAGTGTTATTTATAGAAAAAAAACAAATAACTTTGAAATTAAACACAAGAAAATGCTTTAGTCAAACCTTAGATTAAGGACCTTTTTTTGGCTCACATTATTGAGTAATTAAGGATTGAGATATTTAAGACAAGCTCACAGTCATGAGAATGGGGAAAAGGCACTTGATATGGTTTTTATTGTTAATGCAAGACAGTAATGAGATGGTCTATAGTCTGTTTTTTCTAATGTCTCATCATATAACACAGTAAAGAAGCTACAGGTAGGGTCTAATTGCTGCTGGCATTGCGAAGTATAAACACTTCACCACTAGTTGTTAACATAGTTGAATGAAATTCCACTTTTTTCTGCATTTGGCATGATCCTCCAATCTGCTTTCACACTAGCAATTTTAAGTTCCAAGAGAAGGTCCATTATGACATGATTATATTCAAATTCTCTAATGCTACTAGGAGAAATTCTGTTGAGGGGAAATATATACTCCCAACTTAACACTCTACCTCTTGAGCACCTATCCAATGTTTCTATATATGCAATAATTCATAAAAATGACATGTTTAATTCTTTATCATATATTGCTGTTCACTCATTTCAGACATTTCTGATTCTTTGTGACCTCCTTCAGGGTTTTCCTGGCAAAGACACTGGAGTGGTCTGCCATTTCCTTCTCCAGTTCATTTAACAGATGAGGAAACTGAAGCAAATGGGGCTAAATAATGCCCAGGGCTATAGAACTAAATGTTTAAGGCTAGATTTGAACTCAGGAAGATGAGGCTTCCTGACTCTGGGACCACGGGTCCATCCACTACCCTACTTAGCTGCTAGTTAATCATAATAACTATTTAGTTAATAAGGCAAAAATAATAATAATATGTATATTCATAGATTAATGCAAATACATAAGTAATAAAATACATCAGAGTACACATAAAAATCCAGGTCACACTTGCCCACCAATGCACTGTGTGATGATGAGTGGGTATATTCTTTATACTTTTAGCAACTCTAGATGGCAGGTCTCAATGTTATTGGTCTGTTCAGAAATATCCACACCACATGGAACTCTTTCTTTACTCACTGTTTGGCCATTCATCCACACCATGGAACATAGCCTTTAATGCTCTCTCAATTAACTATCACTCTCAAAAAGGCATTTAGAAAGTAATAGCTGTTAATGAGATTAGCAATTCTCTTTAAAGTCAGAGAAAGCAAAGCTCATCAAATTAGCTATCTATGGGCTAATGGGAAGTAAAGTATTCACTCACCAGATGCCTCACTGTACAATCAAAATAGAATTTATTCCAATCTTATTCCTCTCACTGGGATACTTACCCCTATGAAGTCCATCTGCTTTTCCTTCTTAAGTCAAAGGTGGAATCAGAGAATTATAAGCCCTTATATAAAGTTCCACCTTTTCTTGAGCTTTAGGTGGAGGTGTAAGTCAAAAGTTCTGTCACTAGAGCTCTTGGCCATTGACAGCAATTCTCCCCACCAATCAGAAACCACTTGGCTAAAGTATTTCTCTTAGTTTGACCCTCTAACTAGCATAATTCCAATGGAACAGTCAATCCCATCCCCTTTCCTGGCTCTTCTTCTCTTCAGGTTCTTTTTCTCCTGTTGTTGTTATCTTCAAATGTTGTTGTCTTTCTCTTGTGGTTTTCTCACTCTAGAATTTGTAGTTTAATGACTTAAAATGAGAGTCTCCTTACTCTTAGTGACTCAGCTTTTCCTTAAAAAGTCAAATCAACAGTCTCCTTCCTCACCCATGAAAATGTTCTTGTCCTTCCTAAAATTTTCCTATTGTAACATATATAGCATTCTTCCCATCTCTACCAATTCCTGGCTTATATAATATTTGTAATATATAATGCCTCATTCCTCCATCTCCCCTTAGTTTTACCCTCTTTAGTCATAAAACATGTGAATAGTGAATTAGTTATATGCAAATTAGCATCATGTCTCCTTTTGTCTCCAACCAGGCAGTCTGTCTCTTTGGTGCCCTTGAAACTATGTTTCTTCACACACAAATTTCTCTCTCTCTTTTTTTTAATAAACAAAAGATATTTCTCTGTCTCTTTATAAAATTGAAGTCTTCACACACAAATGAGGCATCACTCCACATTTTTAGCAAAGAGATATAAATCTTCAAATCTATATCACAAATCATTTTCTTTCCAAAACTGCTCAAAATCCCACCTGAAAACTATTTCTTCATACACATTTTAGCAGTTCAGATTAAAAGAGTCATTTCCCCATTCATTTAAGTTATCAAAATGATCATCTAAAATGGTTACATCTTTACATCCTTTTATAATAAATACAAATGTAGCTCTTTATCCAAAAGCTTAATTGATTATTTTGCCAATGGTTAAGGTATATTAAGAATATTCTAAGATCCATTTAAAAGCTTAGTCTCCCCTCTCCTTTGTATCCTCTATTCTTTCTTCATCTTGCGTGTATAGCCAAACACTTGTAAATTCTTTAATACATGTACAGCAGTAAGGGGAAACCTAAAAGTAAATGTTAAAAATTAAGTCTCAATTCAGAAACTAAGGTAAGGGAAAGAATTCTAGAACAGGAAGAGACTTCTATTGGTTCTCTAAAAGTTTTCCAAAATCAATTGCCCCTTAATCATTCATGCCTTGCAAGCATCCATTTTTGTCTTGAAGATTTCCAAGAAAATAGTGTACACAAATTCCCTCCTGTTATAACAATGTTTAGGAAATTATGCTTTATGTTTAATTTGAATGATTCATGTTTCATTGAAGGACTACTTGTTTTTATTTCTGTCCTCAGAACATTCATCATCCATTCAGCAGACATTATGGAAGGTACTGTGCTAGATATTAGGGTCCTAAATATTGCTATTCTTGTCCTCAAATAATTTGTAATTTGGAGGGGAAAAGTAGGGGGAAAGAAATAGTCAGATAAGCATAATATAAGGTAGAGAACAGAGAAGACAGGGAGAAATCCATTTTAAATACAATAAATAGGAATATTTTAGGAAGAACAGAACCTTTTCTGTAGGGCAGGAAAAGGGGAGTGAAACTTAACAGTCTTCACAAAGGAAGTTGGGTTTTAATAAGCTGGGCCTTTAAGGAAGATAGAAATGAGCAGGCTACACTTTTAGAAATAAAACCAAGACCAATATTGGGCTAAACCAAAGAATCTGAATAATGGAAGGGAATAACTAGATTGAGCAGTTTAGAAAGAATTGTCTCCAGGTTGGATAAAGCTGGGTTATTCATTTATTCCATGGATCATTAATTGTCTTCAGACATATTTTTTATATCACTATATATCTTCTCCACACAGATACTTCTTATTACACTCAAACAGACCATCCTAAGAAGGGAGTTCAATAAGTAGGAGTATAAAAGATATATATCAACTCTATTAGAGTTTGAGAGATAGTGTTCCAATCCCAAGGCCTTAACAATAAGTAAAGAAACAAGCCTTCAGATGGTGGCAGTTGATCTTGTTACCAAAGAGAATTACCTCCATAGAATTTTGAAGTCACATAAATAAGAGTGAGCTGGAACAAGCTTGACTTCATTTCCTGGCAAAGATTCTAGAATACACAATGAAAAGATTTTCACATTTTTCATGTCATCTTGTGTCAAAGCTATTTGCATAAGATTCTATTGATGAAAATTAACTACTCCATGCTTCACATCTAGATGAAGAGTTGGTAAGAGCTTGGAGAGAAAAAAAAATACTGTTCCTCTGCATTCTAGATTTAAGAAAGAAAATAACCATTTCCAGGTCCTTTTCAGGGAGAGGTATCTCTGGAAAGTAATCAACAGAGAGAAGAGCTTTTTTTTGATGATCACAACCGTCTCCAAGCTTATTACATTAGAAACTTCATAGTATTTCTCCTTGAGATGAGATCTGGGACTCCATCATGGTTGATCTGAAATATCTTGCACTTTTGTATCCTGTCTCCCCTTCCTTCCTTCAGGTTCTAACTAAAACTACCTTCTAGAGGAAGCCTTTGATATTTATAAATATTACAAATTTATTTTATGTATAAATATATAAATATAAATATCAAAGATATAAAGAACCCTTAGTTCTTTCCTTTTCAACTTTTCCTGAATAGAACCTATTTGTACATTATTGCTTATATGTTGTCTACTTGCACTAGACTGTGAGCTCCTGGAAAGCAAAAAAAGTCCTTTTTTCTCTTTGTGTCCTTAGTGCTTAGCAAAGTGCCTGGTACATAGTAGGCATTTAGTAAATGTTTATTGCCTGGCTCTCAGTTGGACAGCTCATTCACTCTTTGTATTACCTGGCATTTATTTTCATCCATATTTCTTCTTTGATTTATGTTTGCCATTTGCTTGAATACGTGAATTTATTTGATATTCACTCCATGTTCACTTTCTGGAACTGGCATTTTGTAGGAAGAGAGCCAAGCCTTAGATATATAACTTGGGGTATTTCTTTCTCATTAAAATATAGCAATGAGGAGTGCAGCTTGAAAAAAAACATTTTCTTTGTATTAATAACATTTAGGGGATCAGATAGGTATAATTCTAGCCTGGCATCCTCTCTATAGCAGAGTAGCAGATCTCCTCTTCTCTTTCTTGGCAGGAATCAGTCTCCCTTGGAGAAAAGTAGAGGGAGGATACTGGAAAGATATCTATCCATGCCTTCCTCTGAGCCTCATCTAGACAAAGTAATGTAGATGTGCCTTATCTGTTATGAGGAAAATTAAGATTTAAGTATAAGATAGCAGCCAGGTTTGTTGGACAAGTGATGGAGAATTCCAAGCATGGAATAGTGGAGTGAAGAGATCTTTTCTGAGGACTCTCTGGTTGTAGCTGTTGGCAGTTGGGTGCAAACTTAGCGGTTTGAAGTGAAAGAGCTCAGAAAAGTGTACCACTATCAGGCTTATTTCTTAAGATGATCAGGGAGAAAAAAGAACTTATATGTTTTTAAATATTTAAAGTAACTCTCTTTGTTGTAACAAAGTACTAGAAACTAAAGGGATGCCCATTCATTGAGGAATGGCTAAATAAGTTGTAGCATCTGATTGTGATAGATTACTAGACTATAATAAATGATAAACAGGTTAATTCTTTAAAACATTGAAAGATCTTAATTGTTTATTAAATACTTTATCACATTATAGAATTTATATTTTTATATTTGTTATAATAATAAAATTAATAAATATTGAATAAATTGATAAATTAAATCTCAATTCAATGCAAAAAATAAAAAATAAGTTTCTTCCCTTAAAAAACTTATTATCTAGCAGGAAAAGAAGATGTGTACAAGTAAAGTGTAATATAACTTACATTATGATTAAATGCATTAGAAAGGTCAAGTGGACTGCCTTGGATGATTCAAGGAATGGGGAATCACATGTAGTTGGGAGAACTATCTGCCATTCTAGTAAAGACCTCTTGAAACTTAGCTGAATGACGCTTGGAAAACAGAAATCTAATTCATCATCAGAGTGACACTTTATGAATATTTATTTTGCTTGGACATGTCAACTATTACTGCATTAGCCTATCCTTTAAGGTCAATTCTATGACATGATAAGTCAATAAAGCAGAACCTTACTTGAGCTTGCACTAATTATACTTGTGTATGTCTATGCCACTGATAATTGTCTACAAAAATCAGATGAGTGGCCTATATTAGCACAAATCAATGAAAATACTATTTTAAATTACATGAACATGTCCAAAATTTCATAGTACTTCTTAAATTATATTTTAATTTTCTGTCAGGTAGAAATTTATACCCTGAAAATATACTTTTGCAAAAATATTTGATAACTATATTATAAATGCTAAATGAAGAAAAGATGTCTCCATTGCCTCATGAATAGTTATAATTAATCTCTAAGAAGATTATTGCTCACTCTGAGTATAGGTATCTTTGCTTTAATCATTATGCAGAGAGAGTGCTAGACTTGAAACTAAGAGGACACAAATTCAAATCCTACCTTGGATACTTATTATCTCAATAACTATGGCTATGTCATGACCTTGCTGGTCTTCAATTTCCTCATTTGAGGAATGAGAATTGAGAAAATGGAGAGACTGATAACTGTGATGCCTTTCTCACAAGGTTATTCTGACAATTAAATGTCAGTTTTTTAATTATATGACTTCCTACTGAAATATTTCCAGACCCTATTCCCTAGAAGTCCAAATGCCTTGGACAAGAATCTAAGGATAGGCCTCCAAAAACTGGCCCCTTTCTATCTTCTCTAGTCTTATCATCTTCTATTCTTCTCTGTGAATCCTTCATTCCAACCATGCTTGTTTAACATTCACATTATGTTCTGCAGAAATATAAAACCCTGTCTCAGACCTGCTGTAACGCTATAAGGTTGCCCCTTACATCCTCCCATTAGAATATCAGCTTATTGTCAATATTGTTTTCATTCTTTGTGCTTGTAACCCCAGCCCATAGCACAGTCTGGCACACAGAATGCTCTTCAGTACTTGTTAATTGACTGATTCTATTCTCTCAGCTTCTACAGCCTGATGGGATGACTGTCTTAGTCATTCTATGAATGTCTATATTCTCATTTCTGTCAGTTTTATCAGCCCGTCTTTTCTCCTTTTCTCCAAGGAAGAAGTTAAATTCGATGTATTCTGGAATGACTTCCTGAAATTCCCCAGGTAAAAATGATCCTCTGTTCCTCTGACATCCTATAGCCCTTGCTGCCGGTCAATCATTTGGCAGCTTAAAATACTTCCTAAATCCCACCTCTGACATTTACTAGCCAGGCACCAATGATCAAGTCATTGTGTGTAATTAGAAAAAAATCTTGGACCCTCGGACTCTGTCTCCTAGAATTCTTTCCTTGTCCCAAAAATTCCTTTTCCCTTTTCATTTATGTGCATCTTTACAATATTGTTTATATAGTTCTGTGAACTGCTCCCTTGCTCTCTTCCACGTGTGCAGCTTGACTCTAGCCTTTTAGTTTCCCTTTTGCTTCAAGTTAAATTTAATAAATCTCATTAAATATAATACTTGAAGTATTTTGGATATTAATTTTAATTCTCACAATTGGGAGCTCCAGTTTTTTCATATATTAAAGTAATAACAAATGTTCCATTTCTAAAATGTTAATTTCAGTCATTTGAGCCTTCCATTGTAATGTTTATGAACATATTTATTACTGTGGTCAAGATAAAGATAATATTTGGGCCTAGATTATAAAATGCAGAATCTCTTTCTGATCTGTTTAGCCAAGTTTTTCTTCTTTCCATTCTTCTTTTTGCTGTTTTCCTTCTTTCAGGATCATATTTCCCTCATTAAATAAAAAATATCAGCATTAGCACATGTGAGTATGCATGTGTATATATAATGTAAATTTACATACGCAAGTGTATATATGTGTGTATCTGTGTCTGTATCTGTATACATGTGAAATAGTGTCATGATATAATGCTTGATACAAAATTAAGAGGATCTGAGTTCAAATTCCAGTTGTTTTTTTGTTGTTGCTAACAGAGTGACATTTAGCAAATCACATAACTTATGTAGACAACAGAATCCTCATCTGTAAAATGAGGGTTTGGATTAGAAAGATTTCTAAGGTTGATTGATTCTCAATTTAAAATCCTATGGTTCTATTAGTCAGTCAGTCAACTAGAATTTCAGTTCTTTCTTTCTCCCAGGTATTTTGTTAAGCACTGGAAATCCAAATATATGCAAAAAGGAAGTTAATCCTTGCCCTCAAGAAATTTTCATTCTAAAGAGAGAAGACAACATATCAAAGGAAAACTGAAAAGTTGAACAAGGGAAGGGATGCATGATGGTGAAGTCTTGAGATCAAAGTCTCTTTGCCATTTGTCAAAATGAAAGTTCTGGGAAGAACTCACCAGTGGAAGAAGGGATGCTCAGGGGTAGAGAGAGAAAGCTGAAGCACAGTTATGAAGTTCTATGAGGGCTATTGGTGAAGTCCTCTGGTTATTCTTCAGTTACCTTGAAAGTACCTTGAAGATAATGACTGTACCCAATGTTTAACATATTGTGTTTCACAGAGTAGGACCCAATTAACTTGTTGAATTCAATAGTCGAATTAATTAGTCTAAATTTCCCTTTCTGTTTTACAGGATATAAAAATCATTAATGAGGGGGAAAACCACTCACAGAGAGATAATATACAATTCAAAGCCCCTAAAATAAGTCACTCTATTATCAAAGCTAAGACATAATTCAAAAGACTCATGATTCATGGTTTGGAAGAATTAGGAATAATAATAATAATAATAATAATCACCATCATCATCATCATCATCATCTTTATCACCAAATTTAATATTTTATCAATAGAGAGAACTCAGAAATAAGGACACTACTTCTCTCAACAGAGAGGGGCAGCTTATCCATAATGTCTCATTTAAAACATTGAAAGGATTCAATGGTAATGATAATAACTAATATTCCACTTTAAGGTTCATCCTCAACAACCCTAAAAATTGAGAGCTATCATACCCATTTTAGAGTTAAGGAAATTGACACTGAAAGAGGTTAAATCACTTAGCCAGAGACATATACCTATTATCTAAGGCAGGATTCAAAGGTTTTTATGATCTAAATCTGACTTTCTATCCACTGTTCCTTCTATCTTCCTCAATAATCTCAAAATTATCCAATAAATAATTTGATTCCTAATGAATAAGTTCTTTTCCAGTGTGTATGTTTACAAAGTTGCCCTTAGTTCCCTCCTCCTCACGACTATGAACATTCGCCTTCTAGGAACATAGTTTTAAAAAGAAACATAGATTTCAGAGCTGGAATGAAATCTCAGAGATCTCCTACTATATTGTTTAACAGATGAGAAGATGGAGGCCAGAACAGATTAAATGACTTGATGTAGGTCACAAAGGGAATAACCAAGAAAGACAAACTCAAGTCCTCTGACTCCAAATCCAGTGAACTTTTTTTCCCTTCCCTTTGGAATTCCACCAGTGACATACCTGAAAACAATCCAAACCTAGAAATTACTACATCTCAAGATTTTCTTTTCATTCAAATGCAACAGCACTTAAATTATTACATTTCAAACAAGAGATTTGGCTGTCAAAGTCTGCACTAATCTGCTGGCTTGAATATTCCTTTCTAATATTTTAAACAATAACATTTATTATCAAGGTACTATAAGACCCTTCAGTAAAGGGTAGCATTTTTTAATTTAAAATATGAATAAATAAATAAAGCTTGTTGGAGAACAACAGAGACGTTGGCACAGATCACTACTGTGTGCATAGGAGCTAATATTCATAGTTGTCTCTCCTCCAGGCTGAGCCTCTCACACAAATTACCAGGTCTAAACTCATGCTGGCAACCACCTTTCCTTCCAGAGATTGCCATTTTGGAAACCATGTGCTGCATGTCTCCCAAGAGTTGGGTGAGAGGGTAATAGACACTAATGCCAAGTCCCACTTCACAGTTTGGCTTCTCCAAATGGTTTGAGTCTACTTATTCATTCATTCATTCAACAAGCATTCGTTAAGCATCTGATATGTGCCAGGCATAGTGTTACCCCCGGAGATACAAAGACAGAAAACAAAACAGTCCCTAACATTTTACTAGAGGGAATATAACAATTACACAAAGAAATCTCAAGATAATTTGAGTCGAGAAAGAGAATAAATAACTAGGAAGATCAGAAAAAGCCTTAAGTAAGAGGTGACATCTACCTTCAGGGAGATTACATTTTTTCATTCAAGTTGAAGTATGAACTCTGAAAGAAAGCTGATACTATTTCCTTTGAATTCCATGGAATCTTACTGAAGTAGCCATTCTTGTGATAGAATTCTTTCTTCCCCCAATCCTTTATTTAATCCTTATCCTCTAAGCATTCATCAGAATCAAGAAAATTCAGTGGAAGTAGCCAATTTTCATTTTCTCTCCTCTGTTTTTCATGGTACAGACAGTAGGAAACATGTCAGTACAGGTGGCTATGCCAAAAAATTAAATTTACTCACTTGTTCCATTCAGTTCTGCCCAGTGATTCTTTATTCAAAAAATATGAATGGCCATAGATCTGAGCCCACAGTTCTTTGCTATTTGCTTCCCACTTTTTTTCAACATATGACACCAATGATGATAGCTCTACAAGTCTCGGTCTCCTGAAGACAACTTGACAAATTTAGTTTAACTGTTTTGATGTAATAAGCTAATTAGGTAAACTGGTTCAGCAACTGATCACGTTCCACTCATTTCAACCATCTGCTTTACCATTTGTTCCTATGTGTACCAGATTTTGTAGCTTCTTTCCTCTAATAGTAATTAATGAAACTGTTAATAAGCCACATATATCATACAAAGCTGTAATAACTTACCAAAGGATAATGTTATGAGACAAATTATATTTAACACTTCTAGAAAATTACTTAGGCTACTAAATGTTACACAGTGCTAACTAGTTTCTTTACTCTCCTTTCTTAATGAATTCCCTAATTAATTTAATACACATTTTATGCATAATTTGAAATTTAAAAACATTTTTGGGTCAAACTTTACCATTCTCTTTTACATGCTGTCTGCTTCTACAAGACACATATTAAGGAAACATGACCTCTATGCAAATTACAGAGACCTGCTGTTATTTTCATTTGCATTCTGGAGCTCACTCGAGTGTACTTTCTCATAAGAGATTTTTTCCCCCTTATTACCAAGATGAATAAAGAGGTAAGCCATAATGCCACCATGCTTGTGAACAGTATTTGTGAGAATAGCCCATAAATACCTGTCCTGATTTTAGACATTATGGAAAAAAAATTAGGGCTTCATTCATTCTTATATACCTTGAAGAAAACTGAGTAACTGAATGGAACTCAAATGCCTTTGGAAAGAGTAAGTCATGTCTGACAATCTAGTATTCTAGGAAAGAGTGACAGGTTTGGCACTTCATTGAGGATTGAAATAAAATGTGGCATATCTTGCTTTAGCAAGGTTTTGAGTTTTCTTCTTATTACAAACAACAATAAGTTCAAAAAATGTAATCTTGACAAGGGTTTCCCAACTCATTTCTATCTGGAACACAGCTACAAAGGAAAAGGGAAGAGGAATAGAGGAATTAGAGAGGGTAAGGAAGACAGGCACAGGAAAGGGAAACATGAAAACTTGGGCCTCATTTTCTCCAAAGAGAATGAGACCCAGATGCCACTGTCAAGAGTCAATGGAAAAACCAAGCATCAGACCTAGAGAAATGGCTCAAAACAATCCACATTTCAGTCATGAGTATAGAAAATCCCTCCATCTATAACTTAATAGATAACTTTTTAGAGAGTTACTTAAGGAAGGATTAAAACCAAGTCTTCTTGACTTCAAGAGACTCTCCTCCACAACACTACTTTTCAATATATAATAGTTTGTAGTTTATAAATACACAATATCTATAGTTTTAAAAGTCCATTGCATCCTATATCACTTTCTCTCACTCTTTCCATCTTCTTGAACTCATAACACTGACTTTTTTTTCAGAAAACACTTCATCCTTGGCTACCTTTTAGAGTGTAGGCTGTATCTTTTCTCATTCGACCTCCAGAAATCAGCAAATTCCTCTGTCTCCACTAGATCTAAGCTCTCCCTCTACCACCATTCCTCAGCAACTTTTTCTCTTTTGAGTATCACACCATCTGCCTATATATCCCTGCCCAGATCCTTCTTGTGGTTGTCCATCAAGCCTAAGGAGATTTGTCCTTCTTTCCCTAGTATAGTTCCTAGATCACAATCACAGACTTTCTCCACACCTCAAACTCTTCCGTCATACCCGGAGACCTCAATATTCAGTTTAACATCTCCTTGGCCTTATAATTTATCAAATTCCTCATCTCCATGACATATATGTATTCAAGTAAACTTAATTACCAATAGAATCAATCACATCTAAGATGTTCCTATCACTTTCACACTATATTACCTCCATATCTTGAGATACTAAATTCCTTTCTCTAATGATAATCTTTTAACCATTTTTCTGCTTTTCCTATGCTTTATTTCCCCTAACCCTAAGCTTCATCTTCATTACAACCTTAGTTCCCTTCATTTCTCTTCATTCTAGTCAGTTTCTCTAGTTTTAGCCCCACTTTACTCACTTTAGTCCACTCTACAGTGGTGATCAGTAGTGATTCAACTTCCTTTATTCCCTTATTCTTTTGCCCAACCATTGATCCTTAGCCCTGGGTCACTCTTACTCTTCATCTTCATCCTTTGATGCTAAATCCTACTGGAGAAAGTCACAGGGAGGGACAACTAGATCTGTTGCCACAATCAAAAAAAGAATTTAATAAGGTTTTGTTATGTGCTAATAACTGCCTAAAAACTGGATATACAAATATAGACAAAAAGCACTAACTTTGCCCTCAATTGGTTCATATTACAAATAAGGAGTGTAAAAAAAGCAAAAAAATGCACACACAAGCTATATGCAATATAAATAGAAAGTACAAGCTCCACAATTCAACATAGAAATTTCACTTTTCCATTATTATCTCTCCATCATCTTTCTCATGGTCATTGTTTGAAACCTCCTCCTCTTTCTACCTATCTCCAAAATTTTGCCTCCCCCTTGATTTGGTAAATGAGCTTTCTTCCCACTTTATTTCTAAAAGCATTAAAGTCATTTATCATAAGGTCCTTTGTTTCCTCTATTCCATTAACTTAAAACTCTTTTACATTTTTTATCCAACCTTTTGTCCAGTTTTATAGACTGAACTAATTTTTCTTTCCAAGGACCTTTCTACTTGTACCTTTAAACTCAGTCCGTCCTATCTTTTCTAGTAGATGACCTGTCAGTTCTCTTACTTTTATAAACATCAGTGGTGGTAGCTCTTTGGACAAGAATTCATTCCCATAAGTTTATAAACCAATTGTGTTGAGTTCTCTGTGTCCTATCAGGAAGATACCAGTAGACATGCTTACTTTCTTCAAGGTATGGTACTCCTCAAGGTCTTCCAGATATTTTCAAATTGACTTAAAGAACTCTATAACTAGGAACTCCCCTGATCACAAACATTACACATCTGAAAGGTGGTTAAGCTTACTTGCCTATATTTTACAGATTCTATTACTTTCTTTTTTAAAAAACAGGTGGGCATTTGTCCTTATTTAACCCTATAGTTTTTTACAACCTGGTCTCTGTCTACTTTCATAATCTTATACCTCACTCCCCTCCACATATCCTGCCATCTAGTGACATATTTGCTTTCTTGCTGCTTCTCATATAAGATATTCTATTTCCCCACCTAGTAAATTTTTACTTTCAATCCCACATGCCTGAAATTCTCTACTCATCATTTCTTTCTTGGAATCCCTGAATTCTTTCAGATTCGAGCTAAAAACTCAGCTTCTGTAAGAAGTCTTTCTCAGTGCCCTTCAATGCTTTTGATTTCCTTTTAAAATCAATTCTAATTTATTCTGTCTTTGTCTTGTTCAGTGCATTGTTGCTTATATTGTTGTCTCCTCCATTAGGCTATGAACTCCTTGAAGGTAGACACCTCTCTTTGTATACTCAGAACTTAACATTTTGCCTGGGACAGACCTGACACTTGAAAATAGCTTGCTACCTTGACTATTTATTTACTTTCTTCCACATTAGAAGATTTGTTGCCTTCCACATTGAGATTAAGACTTGCTTCATTTTTTTGTACAGGTAAGCCCAGGGTCCCCCGAGCATAATGACAGGCATCTAATCAATACTTGTTGATTAATTGATTGAAATGCGCTGAAAGATTGCCTTTCAGGATTTTTTTTAAAGTCATTGAACTTGGAAGTAATGACAATTTTTTTGAGTTGGAGAGAGAGATTTTAGTTTTCTGGATGGAAGTTTGATTACAGAGAATTGAAGAAGAGGTGAGTTAATAGGAGCAAAGGGAGCAATTGCAAGTTATTCTTTCCTATATTTTTTGTAATAACAGTAAACAGAAAATAGGCTAGTAACCTGAGTGACAATAGGGCAGGAGGAAGGGCTTGTTAAGCAAAAGGGAAACTCAAGCTTATTTGTAGGTGCACAAGAAAGAACGTCTTCATCACTAAAACAAGGGAGTTGATTTCTACACACTATAAAATGCTTTCCAGTTCTAAAATTCAATATTTCTCTAAGGCCCCTTCCAGATCCAAAAATCTTAGGATTATATTCTTCCAGCATGTCATTCCATATCCAAGGCAAGAGGAATATGACTGTTTGCCAGATTGCTTTCATCATCCTCAATATTTAGCAAGAGTTTTGAATGTTTCAAATATTTAAGTCTTTAAAACTTTGAACATCTCAGTGTTCTGTGATGAGCAAATGGAGTGCCTGAGCAAGAGAGGCAGATATCAAAGTTTACTGGCATATTTTGTATTAGCAGCACTGTGCCTGAAACTGCCTCTGAAGGCCAAGCAATGAAAGATAAGGGGGGGGGGAATAACGAAAATGGTATAATTTTGTACTTAATGAAACAGGAATTGATTTAATGCTAACAGACAGACATATATCAAGCCCATAACAATTTGGGCTAGTTAATATAGAGTTTGTACTATGCTATTAGGAAGCATTACTTTGGGCTGCTTTTGAATACTATCAAATTGATATTCTATTACATCTACAAGTCAAGGTCCAAAGAAGATGAGCTAAAATATCTTTCTAATTCAATGAGGAACCATCTTCATTCATTCCCTGACAAGTAGTTCCAATGCCTGCAATTTATCTCAGGGTCTATCAAACCATCATATTTGATCACTAAATATGAATCTCACTTTCTTTTGTAAGAGTGATGACAGAGCTGATTTATTAAAGCAAAAAAGTCCCTGAGCAAGGTAAAAAACACTCCCAAAGTAATCCAGAAACCAAACTGGATCTAAGTTCAGGAAGAAAAATGGAAGATATTGAATAATAATGGACATGGTTTTGAGGAGAGGAGAAAATGTAAAATTTAAACAAGTGATTTGACCATGTGGAGAAACTCATTGTGAGTCATAAGTCTTCTAGCACTTTCAAATCTACTGTTTATTCTTTCAGTTATAATCCTGCCAAGTTCAGATCCCACTCAGATTTTAAGGTTTAGATTTCAAAGAATACTTGTTTATCTCTGTCAAATCATGATTTATTTTCAACAAAATAATTTTCAAAGCTCATTTCAAACCACTAATAAGTTTCTAAATTAGTGTTTGGAATATATGGCAGAAATTCACTGAAGCGAATTCTAAAATTATGCTTTAAATATAGAGGTTGGAAAATTTGGGGAGTAAAAATATTAGAAAGTATTAGGAAAGAAATATGTTTAAAGTTTTATTGTACTTGATATATTTTCATACCATAAATGGGACAAAAGGTACTGAAAATCACACAATTTGCATACATTTAACTGTTGTTGTGTGTAGCCCGTTTAATTATCAGTGAATTATGAACTCCTTTGATAGTCTGTTGAAATCTCTAGACACTTTCTTAGAATAATGTTTGTAACCTATATTCATAATTTAGGGAAATATAAAATTTCAGTTATATGTTAGTGAAAATAATGATGATTTTTCTCCCAACCCAAGTTCACAGCTCCTTTTGTATGGATGTATGGATCCCAGGCTAAGAACCACTTTAATAAACCAGAATCAAAATTTTCTCAGTATTGACATTATTACTATACGAGAAAAGGGAATCTCTAAAGTTGTATCCAAAGGGAATAATGATTCACAGATTCTCCTTAGAGAGGTATGTGAGAAAATTGGCATAATTGATATTAATATAATTCCAAAGGAAATAAGATATATAATTTCATGAGACTTTTGTTCACTAATAATAATAGCATTTATCAAAGGGCTATAAAAGAATGCCTGCCCTTTGATCCAGCCATACCATTGTTGGGTTTGTACCCCAAAGAGATCATAGATAAACAGACTTGTACAAAAATATTTATAGCTGAACTTTTTGTGGTGGCAAAAAACTGGAAAATGAGGGTATGCCCTTCAATTGGAGAATGGCTGAACAAATTGTGGTATATGGTGGTGATGGAATACTATTGTGCTCAAAGGAATAATAAACTGGAGGAGTTCTATGTGAATTGGAAAGACCTCCAGGAATTGATGCAGAGTGAAAGGAGCAGAGACAGAAGAACATTGTACACAGAGACCAATACACTGTGGTAAAATCGAATGTAATGGACTTCTGTTCTAGCAGTAATGCAATGATCCATAACAATTCTGAGGGATTTATGGAAAAGAACGCTACCCACATTCAGAGGAAGTACTACAGGAGTGGAAACAAGAACAACATCTGCTTGAACACATGGGTTGAGGCAGACATGATTGGGGATGTAGACTCAAAACTACCACACCAATGTGTGGTATCAACAATTTGGAAATAGGTCTTCATCAACACATGTTAAAACCAGTGGAAATACACATCTGCCATGGCGGGTAGGGGGAAGTCGGGGGAGTGAAGGGGAAAGTAAGAGCATGAATTATGTAACCATGTTAACTTTTCAAAAAAAATAAATATTAATAAATAATTTTAAAAATGGATTCTGCCAGGCAAAAATAAATAAATAAATAAAAGCAAAATGATGGGGAAAATAATAATAATAGCATTTATACAGTGCTTTAAGCTTATCAAATGCTAATTACAAGTTATCCTTATAACAACTCTGGAAAATGGATACTATTGTATAGTTTTTTAGTTTTATAGTTGATGAAACTGAGGCAGACCAAAGTTTGCTGATTACACAGGGTCACACAGTAAGATGCTGGATTTAAACACATTTTCCTGACTCCAAATCTAGAGCTCTGTCCACTGGACCCCCAGATTCCTCAATGTCATTTCATATTGCAAGGGTTATGAAAAATACCACAGCAATAATTGCAACTTACACATCAACATTTACTCCAGAGGATTAAAAAGTAGAGAAGTTAGTAAGTAGACTAATATTAACTATAATAAATATGTACCATGTGCTATACAGGTAGCAAGGCAAGGTAGACAGAGCATTAGGCTTAGAATTATGAAAACTCATCTACAGGAGCTTCAGACATTTACTATCCATGTGACCTTGGGCAACTCATTTAGCACTGTTTGCCTAGAGAAGAAAATGCAAACCAATTCAATATCTCTGCAAAGGAAACTCTAAAAAGGGCCATAGAGAGGTGAATATGACTAAAATTATATTTAAAGGAAAGTCATGCATTATTTTGGGGATGCAAAAAAAACAAAAAAAAAAGATATAGTCCCAGAACTCAGAGAGTTTAAATTAGCTAGAGGAGAATAATATATAAAAATTTATGGATATGCTGAATATAAACAAAACCAGTATAGAAGATAATGGCACATTGTAGACTAGAAAATCTGTGAGAAGCAAACAGGTGAGGAGGAGGAGGCAGTGGTGCAAAATCATATGATTTAAAGCTAGAAGAGATCTTAAAGATTAGTCTAACCCTCTCATTTGTCAAAAGCTTGGACCTGATACACCGAAGCAAACCTTTACTCCCAAAGATAAACCCTGTCATTGTACCCAAAAAATGCCCTGCTGGTAACAGGGAAAGTTAGACTCCATTGAAACAAATAGTCATACCTAGCCATTATAAAATTCCATCTCAGAGAAAATTGTGGTTTAGAAGTAGACAATTTACCCAATATGATCAGCTTTCTTGAGATGCTGCTGCCAGACTGCTTATCATTTTGTCATCAGAAGACTGAAGACCTATTAAAGAAAGTGAAAGGATTTCCTTTACAGAAGGAGAATATACACCATTGGCTATTTCCCCAGTGGAAGTACTAGATAGACTGATACAACTGGGAATAGAAACATATACCAAGGAGTCTTTTCCCTGTAAGTCTGTAAATTGGACCCACTTTGGAGGTTCTCCACCCTCAGATGGGATTCATATGCTTTGGAACTGATTCCTGTAGCTACATAACAAATTGCTCTGTGAACATTTTAAAAAACAGCAATGTGATAAAATTGAAAGTAAAAGAACTATTGAACTTATAAATAAGACTAAGAGCTGGTACTTGGAAAAAGCAAATAATATAGATAAAGTACTTGTTAATCTCATAAAAAAAGAAAGAAGAGAAGCAAAATAACAGTATCAAAGACAAAAAGACTGATCTTACCTCTAATGAAGAGGAAATTAAGGTAATCATTAAGAACTATTTGGCCCAATTACATGGCAATAATATGACAATCTAGGTGAAATGGGTGAATATTTACAAAATGTAAATTGCATACATTAACAAAAGAGGAAACAAAATACTTAAATAATCCTATCCCAGAAAAAGAAATTGAACAAGCCATCAAGGAACTTCCTAAGAAAAAATCCCCAGGGTCAGATGGTGAATTCTATCAAACATTTAAAGAACAACTAATTCCATACTATACAAACTATTTGCCATATAAGTAAAGAAGGAGCCTAACAAAGTTCTTTTCATGACACAAATATGGTACTGATTCCAAAGCCAGGCAAACCAAAATCAGAGAAAGAAAACTACAGACCAATCTCCTTAATGAACATAGATGCAAAAATCTTAAATAAAATACTAGCTAAAAGAGTACAGCAAGTTATCACAAGGGTTATTCACTATGACCAGGTAGGATTTATACCAGGAATGCAAGGATGGTTCAATATTAGGAAAACCATTCACATAATTGACCATATCAATAATCAAACCAACAAATTACATGATTATCTCAACAGACATAGAAAAAGCCTTTTACAAAATACAACACTCATTCCTATTGAAAACACTAGAAAGTGTAGGAATAAAAAGGTCATTCCTCAAAATAATAAACAGTAGATATTTAAAATCAGCAGGTATCATCTGCCATGGGGACAAATTAGAAGTCTTCCTAATAAGATCAGGAGTGAAGCAAGGATGCCCATTAACACCCCTATTATTTACTATTGTACTAGAAAGGCTAGCAATAGCAATTAGAGAAGAAAAAAGAAATTGAAGGGATCAGAGTAGTCAATGAGGAGACTAAACTATCACTCTTTGCAGATGATATGATGGTATACTTAAAGAATCTTAGAAAATCAATTAAAAGGTTAGGGGAAATAATTAACAACTTTAGAAAAGTTGCATGGTACATGATAAACCTACATAAATCATCAGCATTTCTGTATATTTCCAACACAACTCAGCAGCAAGACTTAGAAAGAGAAATTCCATTTTAAGATCACTCTAGACCAGGGGTCGACAACCATGAGAGCCATAAAGCATGCGGAAGGAGGAGGATGGAGGCAGAAGGCTCTGGAATCTGGGACGGGGGCTGAAGGGCCCCCTGGGGCACATACTGGGGGCTCTGCCTGGACTGGCAGGTTGGGAGGTGGAGCCAGATATGGCTCAAGAGCCATAACTTGCTGACCCCTGCTCTAGACAATATAAAATACTTAGGAATCTATCTACCAAGACAAACACAGGAATTATATGAACACAACTACAAAACACTTTTCACACAATTAAAACTAGATCTAAATAATTGGAAAAACATTAATTGCTCATGGGAAGGACAAGCTAACATAATAAAAATAAAAATTCTACCCAAATTAATTTAATTGTTTAGTGCTATACCTATGAAACTACCAAAAAACTTTTTATAGAATTAGAAAAATTATAACAAAGTTCATCTGGAAGAACAAAAGATCAAGAATATCAAGGGAAATGTTGAAAAAAGAATGTAAAGGATTGGGGCCTAGCAGTACAAGATCTTATACTGCACTATAAAGTAGTGGTCATTAAAACAATATGATACTGGCTAAGAGACAGAAGGGTGGATCAATGGAATAGACTAGGGGTAAATGACCTCAGCAAGATAGCATTCGATAAACCCAAAGATCCCAGCTTTTGGGACAAAAACTCACTATTTGACAAGGACTGCTGGGAAAATTGGAAAACAGTATGGGAAAAATTAAGTTTAGATCAACATATTACATCCTTATCAAGATAAATTCAAAATAGATAAATGACTTAAATATAAGAAGTCAAATCATAAATAAATTAGATAAACATAGAATAGTATACCTGTCAGATCTGTGGGAAAGGAAGACCCACAGTAAGAGATAGAGAACATTACAAAATATAAAATGAATGACTTTGATTATATCAAATAAAAGGTTTTTGTACAAACAAAATGAGTGCAATCAAAATTAGAAGGAAAGCAAAAAATTGGGAAAACATTTTTATAACAAAACTCTCTGAGAAAGGTTTAATTTCCTAAATATATAAGGAACAAAGTCAAACTTACAAAAAAAAAAGCCATTCCCAATAAAAATGTCAAGGGATATGAATTGGCAGTTCACATGAAGAAATCAACACTACCAATAAGCTCATGAAAAAAGTGTTCTAATTCCCTCCTGATTAGAAAAATGCAAATTAAAACAACTCTGAGGTACCACCTTGCACCTAGCAGACTGCACAATATGGCAGCAAAGGAAAGTGATAAATGTTGGAGGGGATATGGCAAAAATGGGACTCTAATACACTGCTGGTGGAGATGTGAATTTGTCCAACCATTCTGGAGGACTATTTGGAATTTTTAAAACACTTAATAATATTTATTTTTTAGAAAAGTTAACATGGTTATATGATTCATACTCTTACTTTCCCCTTCACTCCCCAAAACTCCCCCATAGCCGGTGCGCATTTCCACTAGTTTTAACATGAGTCATTGATCAAGACTTATTTCCAAATTGTTGATAGTTGCATTGGTCTGGTAGTTTTGAGTCTACATCCCCAAACATGTCTGCCTCAACCCATGTGTTCAAGCAGTTGCTTTTATTCTGTGTTTCCACTCCTGCAGTTCTTCCTCTGAATGTGGGTAATGTTCTTTTCCATAGATCCCTCAGAATTGCCCTGGGTCATTGCATTGCTACTAGTACAGAAGTCCATTACATTACATTTTACCACAGTATATCAGTCTCTGTGTACAATGTTCTCCTGTCTCTGCTCCTTTCACTCTGCATCAATTCCTGGAGGTCTTTCCAGTTCACATGGAATTCCTCCAGTTTATTATTCCTTTGAGCACAATAGCATTCCATCACCAATTTGTTCAACCATTACCCAGTTGAAGGGCATACCCTCATTTTCCAGTTTTTTTGCCACCACAAAAAGCATGGCTATAAATATTTTCGTACAAGTCTGTTACTATTTGGATTTTTGCTAAAAGGGCTTTAAAGGAATGCCTGCCCTTTGGTCTGGCCATACCACTGCTGGGTTTGTACCTCAAAGAGATAGTAAGGAAATAGATTTGTACAAAAATATTTATCACCTGCTCTTTGTGGTGCCAAAAAATTGGAAAATGAGAGGATGTCCATTGATTGGGGAATGGCTGAACAAATTGTGATATCCTTTGGTGATGGAATATTGTTGTGCTGAAAGGAATGATGAACTGGAGGAATTCCATGTGAACTGGAACGACCTCCAAGAATTGATGCAGAGTGTAAGGAGCAGATCCAGGAAAACATTATACACAGAGGCTGATACATTATGGCACAATCGAATGCAATAGACTTTTCTACTAGCAGCAATGCAATGACCCAGGACAATCCAGAGAAACTTGTAAGAAAGAATGCTATCCACATCCAGAGAAAGAACTGTGGGAGCAGAAACACAGAAGATAAACATATGATTGACCACATGGTTTGATGGGGATATGATTGAGGTTTTGATGTTAAAAGATCACTCTATTTCAAGTATGTATAACATGGAAATAGGTTTTAACAATGACATATGTATAACCCAGTGGAATTGCTTTTCAGCTCTAGGAGTGGGGAGGAAGATGGATGGGAAAAATTATGAATCATGTAACCATGGAAAAATACTCTAAATTAAAAAAAAACAGCAATATGCTGTCTGGAAGAGGTAACTACTATGAAAGTCTATCAAAGAAATAGCACTGAAAGAACACACCACTTCTATGGTGTTGATCATAGATCAGTTGAAGCTACATAGGTAGGATATCCAGATGTGGAAAGTTAGTCCTTAGCAGAAAGAATAGGCCAAATATAATCAGCTTCCAGATGAACATAACACTGTGGTGACCCAGCTCTATCACCAGATCAGACAGCTGCAATGTGATCAGAAGGAATTTTACAAGCAGAGCCAGGAATTACAAACAAAGCTGGAAAACTGCCCAAATACGATTGCATTAGAGGTTAGAATTAAAGAACGCAAATAATAAAGTGTATAACTCTGCATTACTCAGAAAGAGTTATTTCTTGGTCAAGTTTCTCAAAAGCTTTCAAATAGTGAGTCAGTCCAGCAGCAGATGGAGTTCTTGAACAGGCAGCTGCTGTTAGTTTTTGGGGAGGTCAATAAGCTATTTTTGGAGCAATTGCAGAACTAGCATTCTGATACTATACAGGAAGTAGAAATGATGAAGATTTCTTATCAGAAAAGAACAAAGGAAAATAGAAGCCATCTCCTCCAGCAGAACTGGTGGCTTGATACTTCAAAAAATAGATTATGGACCTAGAATCTCATGACTTGGGCCAAAAAAAAAGACCATTTTCTATGGGAACAGAACAAATACATGGAGGATGTCAAACTTCAGGTTAAAGGACACCTACAAATAAAAGAGAACAGATACAAAGTTCATATCTGCCCACACATTTGAATTAGAAATCATAGATTTATATGGTGGACTGGAGAAGGATGGCCTCCTAAAAGATTAAGAAGAGACAGAAGCAGCTGAGATAGCTAATGAAGGCATAAATGTTTTAATGAACCACTCTGATTCAGTGGTTGGACCCAGGGAAAAGTTTCTTGGTGCAATGGTGAAACTAAGACTTCTAAGTCTAGTAGCTGCAGAGGAAGTGAAGTAAATAGTAGCATCAGCAGTGAATTCTCTACCCTTGAGAAACCCCCAAACCAGAGTGTAGCATCATTCACCTAGTAGTAGAAAACAACAATGTTAAAATCTTCTATCAGCATCTCTGATGACTCTTGGCTCACCTCCCAGTTCAAAAAGCCTCCTGGCCATAAAGTTTCAAAAGTTGTTTCTTAATAAGAGTGAAAGTCAGTGTGATGAGAATGACTTGACCAATAACACCCATTCTGAGACAACAAAGACTAAACTGTACAAAGATTCAAGCAGGGAAGTGAAGACTCCCTTTCCCCTGGGACTAGGCAACCCCCACCCATGAAAAAAACAAACAACCAAAAACCAGTGTTGTATACTTAGCATGGATCCAGTAAAAGGATGACTGTCAATCCATGTTACTTTTCACCTTCTTGTCTTAGAATGGAGGGCATGAATGCAAGTGTAAAAGCATTCATAATTCCAGATGTGAGTAGCTAGTTCATGCCAAGGAAATAAAAGACTGAATGCAGAATGCTGTTTGAATCTAGAAGTGAAATGCCTCTGACCTTTCTCTGACTCATAACAAAATCTCTCCTTTCTTTACTTAGAAATGCATGCTAAACCAAGGCTGATTCACACTCATAAGAATCTTTATTTTCTCCCTCCTTTTCTGAACTTGTTCAATACAAACACCCCAGCCAACCAACACAAAGCAAATATAAGGCAGTTTGGAGAAAGACAGACAAACAGAGAAAGTGAACACATGAGCCCCTGTGTGAAATCAGGAAAGAAATGACATAGAAAAAATATGTTTTGAATTGTGTCTCAAAAGAAGAAGGTATGCTAAGAAGTAGATGTATTAACATATATCTTAATAAATGGTGCCTTCAATGAAAAGGTGGGCATAGCAGGGTCTAGAGAAAAATATGTTGAGACTTGACTCAGAATTAAGAAACAAGAGGCAAAAGTTTTCTTGTAAAAAGCCTCTCAACTATGTACAATAAATACATTACTTAAGTACAGAGTTGTAAAGCACTGAGAATGGCAATCATCAAATACTATAATATAAAATACAAAAATCACTATGATATAATTGAAAAGAAAAATTTGTTACTAATTCAGTTATCTGCATGTAGTTTAATCATCAATTTCTTAGGAAAAGAAAAAATAAATAATTAAAAGCAACAATAAACTAACAGCACAAAAAAAGAGAAGAATATTCAAGAAAACATTTTCTTTTTTATTATAAAGATGTTTTATTTTACCAATTATATAAAAAATAAATTTCCACATAAATTTTCTGAAATTATATCATCCAAACTGTCTCCCTCCTTTTCCTCCCCCTCCCCAGAGCTGGCAAACAATTAGATATGGGTTACACATGTATTATCATGCAAAATATATTTCCATATTTATCATTTTTAAAGAAAATTATCATATAAAAACCCCAAATAAAGCCCCAAATAAACTAAAGTGAAAAATTTCATGCATTAATATGCATTCTGAATTCAACAGTTCTTTCTTTGGAGGTAGATAGCATTCTTTTTCCATACATTCTTTCAGAATTGTCCTGGATCATTGCATTGCTGAGAGTATGTCTATCACAGTTGATCATTCCATAGTACTGCTGTCTGTATGTACAATGTTCTGTTTCTGCTTATTTCACTCTGTAGCAGTTTATGTTAAGTCTTTCCAGTACTTTCTGAAATTATCCTGCTCATCATTTTTCATCACCATCATATATCACAATTTGTTCAGTTATTCCCCAATTGATGGGCATCCCTTCAATTTTCATTCCTTAGCCACCACAAGTAAAAGAGCAGCTATAAATATTTTTGTACAAGTAGGCCCTTTCCCCTTACAAGAAAATATTTTCTACCTGAACTATTTAAATGAACAATTGACACACAAAAAAATAGGAAGTAGAAAAAGGAACAGATATTAACAATCAATCACCACTTTATTGAAAGTTTTGTGCAACTAAATCATTCAACACAAAAAGAAAGCCAAGAAGAACTTTTAAATTGCTTACACCACCAAATTCTTGCCCTCTTTGAAAAATAGAGAGATATAGTAGCCAAGGGCAACAATGGTTTAGAATAGACTAAATGTTAAAGTCTTTTGGAGGATTATGAAGGATAACCTCACGTACTACCAAGAAGTAGTGAAAGGAAAAGTCATTTTACAGAAGGTTTGGATTCAGAATCAATTAAGACTCAATATCCCAAGTTTATTTAAAGATGAAACTGGAATAAGAATAACAGACCAAAAATGGGGAAAAATTGCCAAAGTTCTTCAACAAACCACTTTCTCTGTTAATGAAGGTAGAAACAAATGTTCTGCATGAGTAAATAGGAATGCCACTAAGGAAAATAAATAGAAAGGGAGTTGTACTAGATACAATTTTGAAGCCATAAAGCTATCAAGTCTCAAAATAAATGAAAGAGTGGAAGGTAAGTTATTGGAGTAGATTATGGACCTCATTGTTACTGAAAAAAATAACAGAGAATAAAATCAATAATAAAATAAATGCACCTATCTACCTTATTATAAATAAAATATTTTAAAATTAAAATAATATTTGGTGTGTTTTGAGGGTATCCTTGACAAAATATAAAAAGGAAATGGGCTTCTGAAAACATAATCTGTATCCTCCTGAAAAATTTGATAACGAAAACCAGAAATATTATAGTTAAATTCCACAGCTCCAACGCTAAGAAGAATATATTGTGAGCAGCCTAAAAGAAATAGTTCAAATATCATGGAGCCACAGCTGGGATAATACAAGATTTAGGAGCTTCTACAATGAAAAATCAGAGGGCTTAGAAATTGATATTCTAGAGGGCAAAGGAGCTAGGATTACAACCAAGAAATATCTACACAGAAAAACTGTAAAATCCTCATTTTAAAATTATCAGAGCACTCTAGGCAAAGTCTTTTACATCAGTGACTGGGAAGAGAATTCTTCCTCAAAGCACTGAAGAGATTATAAAATGTTTTAAATGACTACATAAAATTGAAGGGATTCTCCATAAATGTAATCAGTTGCAACAGGAAAAAATAAGAAACTTTTGAATACAGAAAACATTTTCAGCAAATATTACTGTTTAAAATTGATGCCCAACATATATAACACCAAGAGCCATTCCTCAACTATTAAGTAGCTAAAATATATGAAACATTTTCAAAAGAAGAGCTACAAATTTTGACCTCTACTATTGCCTCTCTGGCCTTATTTCTCTCCACTATGGTCTATCCTCCCCAAATGCAAAAGTGACTTTCCTTAAGCATGTCACTCAGATCTGTCTGATCATGTTACTCTGCTCTGCAATAAACACCATTGGCCTATTCCTCAAGGATAAAATACAAACTTAATTTGTCTTTTAAAGCTTTTTCTCATCTGGTCCCAACCTATCTCTTCAGAATCATTGTACAATACACTCCCCTTCCCACATGCTACTCTCCAAATTGACTCTCTGTCCTCCACATAAGTCACCCCATCTCCCATCTCCATGATTTTACACTAGCCATCCTCCATTCCTGAAATGAAATCCCTCTTTTCCTCTGTTTCACCAGTCTTCATTTTCAAAATACAGCTAAAGAAACACCTTCTACATGACACCTTTCCTGATATTCCCATGACTATCTTATAATATCTCATAACTGTCTTATATTTAGCTACCTTGTATTCATTTTGTATTTTCTATATATAGGCATATATGCACATATTGTCTCCTCCAATAGAAGGTAACCTCCTAGAGAACAGGTATTGCTCTATTTTTTAAATTTGCTTGCCCAAGTATCTAGCACAGTGCCTGACATATAGAAATCAATTAATAAATTTTGATTGGTTGTTGAAACTATAGGTGACCATTATAAGAGAAACAAAAAGGAAGCCAATTTTGGAGTCTTCACATATATCATGTTAATAGGCAAAAACAATAAAAATGAGAAGTCAGTGTTTAAAGAGCTTTGGTAATATAGGCACAGTAAGATGTATAATTGCTAGACCTATGAAATTATCCAAGTAACTTGAATTTTGATTTGAAAATTATACATTAAAAATACTTAAATTGTCAATGTCCTTTGAATCATTTACTACTCCTGGGCAAATACTCCAAAAAAGTCAGACAGAAATGAAGGCCCATTATATGTCAAAATACTCATGGCAGCACTCTTTGTAATAGTAAAAATGTGTAAACAAAATAGTTGTCCATTAATTGGAGAATGACTGAAAGATGGTGAATAGTAAATAAAAATTATGTATGGATGAATAAAAATAATATAATATTATTTTGAAGTAATCATTAAGGAGTATGAGATATTGAGGCAAGCATGAAAAAATGTACATGAACTAACAGTGAAATCAGCAGGACTTTAAAGAACAATATGCAGTGACTATAACAATGTTAATGAAAATATCACTAAAAGTTCAGCTGTAGCTAAAAAACCACTATAGTGGATATTTTTGTTTACTTGACTTTGTTACATGGGAGGATTAGTAAAATGAAGGAGATTTAAAAAAAATTTTTAATACCATAGTCATTCCAGGGGGCAACTGGGTAGCTCAGTGGATTGAGAGCCAGGCCTAGAGATGGGAGGTCCTAGATTCAAATCTGGCCTCAGACACTTCCCAGCCATGTGACCCTGGGCAAGTCACTTGACCTCCATTGCCTAGTCCTTATGACTCTTCTGCCTTGGAGCCAAGGCTCCAAGGCAGAAGGTAAGGGTTTTAAAAAAAATAAAAAATATATATCATAGTCATTCCTGACAAGACAAAAAAGCAATAAAATATATTAAAAATAAACCAAAATAAGGATGTAATTTGGTAGAACAAAATATAACCTCAAATACTGTCCTCTAATAATGGGATTCTCCTTCATAAATTAACCAAGATAACTTTGTTGACTCTTGATGACTGATATCAAAAGAGATGTAAAACATGGAGATCAAGGCTTGCCAAATGTATTTGCTACTCTCATGGATGGTTTACTGCTCAGAGTCCAAAAAGGAGGCATTATTACTTATGAATGACAAGGTTACATATGCTCCTGCTTATAGATGGTGAAGGCAATGAGAAAGCATTGAACATTTTTGAAAAAACATAGAAGAGGGTGACATTGATGAAATGTTATCTTTTAGAAGTTTAAGTTGGTTGTAATTTGAAGGAGAAATTGAAATGGATATGCAACATGAATGCAGGGTGATCAATTTCTCATTTTAGGAAATAAGAGCTTAAAACATTTACATATACACAGTTCCAGTATTGAGGTCTATCTTACTTCTTTCCCCAGCCTAGAATTTATAGTGGGTAAAATCACCACAGCTTTGGCATAATTCAGTGGAAAATAAAAGGACTTAATCTTGTACCAATTTTCTCAATAAGTGGAGAATTTGTTGAATATCTTGGAGGACAGTATTTGATCAAGCAAATGGGTGGTTTTCAAATAGTTCCAACAGTTCATTTCTGTGGTATGGCAGATCAAGAGAGGTAGGAGATTGACTAAAAGTCCTTAGAATAAGTACCATTTGTCCAGGTTTTTGTAGGTAAATAAAGCCTCATAACTCTCAGAGGCAACCAAGTAGGCTAGTTGAACTCTTATAGTCCTTCTAAACCTATGATTCCTAATTATATGTTACTATGAAAATAACCTACAGTACTAACCAGATTTTTTTTCTGAGTAAGCTAAAATAACAGACTGTGATCTTCTAAACATAAAGATAAAAAATTAGCATAGAGAAAGATCTAAAATGTGAATGCCTTGATAGAATAGAATTTCACAAAAGAACTATAGGATAGTTAACTCCAATAATAGCTTAAATGCCTAAATATAATGGAAAACCTGCTATGTGAAGTGACTATTTTTCTTGAAAGCCTAAAGGAAATATCCTAATAACATGTGAAGACTTAGGCTTATTATTCTTTTTTCTTTTCTTTCTTTTTTGGAGGTAAAGGGGATGAAGAAGGGGGTAGTACAGTATGAACTAGATTTGTGATTTCATTGATCTAAGGAAATCCTGATGAAGAAACTCCCTTTATCCATGCAGCATAGCCCTTACTGTGCAATTTCTAATCTGAGAAAGTACCCATGTCACTGAGAGACTAAGTGAGTTGCCCTGGATTAAATGTCCACTACGTATGGGAGAGGTGGCACCTCAGACCAGGATTTCCCAATTCTAAAGGCAACTCTATCTCCTCTGCACCACCACTTTTCTGTATGATTTAATGGAAATGTACTCATAATCATTGCATTTGAGGCCAAAAATACTTTGCACTATAAAATATCTGTATCTTCAGCATTCACAAATATCATATGTTGACTATGTGTTGAATTCTGCATTAAGCAATGTCAGGAGTTAGAAAAAAAGTGTTCAAAAATAGGAACCTGGGAACCCTTAAATACCCACCCACTTTTTCTTTTTTCCCCTTTACTCAAGCAATTTTTATTGAACATGTATCAAACTATGTTTAGAGTCCTATGGTAAGATAAAAGGAATACAAATTATCCCTGCCCTCAAGGAGATGACAGTCTAAAAAGAGGAAAAGATAGATTAAGATGGAAAAATAGATAAAAAATAGAAACATGTCATATATATACTTAGTGGAGAGAGACTGAAAGAAGAGCATATAGGTCAGCAGATATAATAACAGAAATATATTCAGAATAAATTAGAGCTAGTCAACAGAAAATAAAGAATTCACAGCATATATTGAAATGAATACAACCTGTTGAGATTAGACTCAGAAAATCAGAAGAAATTCAACTCAGCTTGTCTGAGCCCTTGCTATGTGCAGTGTATTCCACTGGGTGCTTAAAAAGATGCAAATTTTACATAAGACCTATTAGACTATGAGTTCTTCATGGAACTCATAGTCTAGTAGGTAGATAAAAAAAAGTTAAAAACATACAAAAAAATTCCCAGTTAATTACTGAAGGCACAGTCTCACATGAGGAATGCATTAGAGAGAAGAAGGAAAGTGTTCATGGCCAGGAAATATTAGGATTCCCTGCCATAGATAAATACTTACTGAGTACTTAGTACAAGTAAAGTATTAAACAAAATATAATTATGACATGATCCCTGCCCTTAAGGAATTTTCAACTTATTGAGGGAAATGAAACATACACATGAAAAGTTACCACAAGGCAGCATATTCTACGTGCTAAATATATGGTTCACACAAGTGATGCTGGAAGTTCCATGGATGATCTTGAGTTAAATATTGACTAAAGGGTAGAATTTGGAAGTACAGAGAGGTAGAGTAAGGTGAGTGTCAGGCATCTCATCCATAGGAAATAATTTGAGTCCCTCCCTCCACTATCCTTCCTTATTAGTATGTCAATTCCCTGAGGGGAAGAATTGTTTTTAAGTCCTCACTTAGTAAATGTTTATTAAATTAATGAATGGATGGAGATGAAAGAATGCCAAAAATTTATTCAGGGAACAGAGTATTTTGACTTCAATAGCAAAAAGGGGTAATATAGAGAGAAATATTGGGAGACAATCTCTTAGTCATTGTAGTCACACTGCAAAGAGAAATCATCAAGTCCATGTCTAGGCACATAGAATCTTAAGCATGAAGCTGAGAGTTAAGAAGCTAGTGTCAGCTTTACCATATTTATTTGCTATATGCATTTTCTAGTATAGAAACCAATGCAGGAAAAAAATGCCTAATATTCTTAGCCACAAAAAGAGGCCATTTCCTCTCTATAACATCCAAGGAAAGATCTTAAGTAAAGATCAAGGTTGACTTTTGTGGAATGCTGCTTCTAGATGCCAGAAAATCTTGACGTTGAATAAAAACAAAATGTGTATGTCACTTGGACAAGGGAAAAGGGGAGATCATATGGTGTATTCTACTGGCAGTGACATATTTTGGTGGATTGAATCATGCCCACCTGATCTGTAACATTTGGGCTCACCACAGGGAACATTTGGTGAGGGAGGATGCTCATGTGGGGATGCTGGCACTAGAAAAGCAAAGAGGAACAGTAGGAGAAACAAAATTCTCATTTAGGCAGTGATGATGCCATCACTAGTGGAGGTCTTTACATCAGTAGTAGCTGTTTTTGTTTTGGAAAGAAAGAAGGAAAGGGGAAATGAAAGACATAGAGAAGGACAGAAGAAATAGACAGACACTTAGTTGATTAGGAGAATGCCAAGTTCATTTTCTCCATTATATTTTTGCCTTTGTTACTGAATTCTACTGCTAAGCTGCTATTAAAATGCATGTTATAGTCCATTACCTACAAGTTACTCTGCTCTAGGGCATTGTAAGAAACTTATTAGACAGAGTTCTATCTCAAATCTAGTCAGGTGGGAATTTGTACCACTGTAGAGGTTCTATAAAGGCTCAAAGAAGACTGAGCTGTGAGGAATAAACCAAGTTCTAATATCTTTGAACTAATTACATTTGAACACTGAAAATGTCTAGAAGAAAAAAGAAATTTTTCAGAAACAAAGGCTGGGACATAGTAAAGATGCCACATGGGTTTGTCTGGTGCCAGCTCTTCTAATGAGATAAGAGGTATATGTAGTCATTATTGTTAATCCTTCACTTCTTAAGAGGTCCAATGACATTGCAGAGTGATATCTTGATTTGTTTGTCATTTGGATTTAAGTGAGGAGGATTTTCACAAAATCATCAGCTTCACTCTGTCTTTCAGAGTTATTGAAATCCAGTGGCAAGACAAACGTCAAAACAACTGGCAATGGTCTGGGGTGCAGTAGGCAACCTTGGAATCTTTCACATCTGACCAAGCTGAAAGTACTACTCCAAAGCAATTGCTTCAGTTGTCTTCATGGCACTTAGAATAAATTGTCCCCATCCATCCATTCTGCCAGAGATCTTTCTAAATAATCAATGGGTTTGAAGGGTATTTACCTTCAACCTGGTATAACCTGTCTGCTGAGACAATTATAAGGGGGTGTAGCTGTTTCACATACAAATTCTTCAAGTCACAGGTAAGAAATTGGGTGAAAGGTGGACACCAAAGTTGGATGAGCAGCCCTGGAAAAAGCCTCTACAAGCCCTAATACCAGAGGTGCTAGTTCTCTGAGCAACTGGGAGGCACCATAATTCATAGATCACTAGCCCTCACACCAGGGTTTCTAGTCATCCTGGACTACTCCATACACCCATCCCAGGTAGTGTATACTAAGGGCTATGTCATCACAAGGAAATCCACCTAGAGGTGGAAAAGGAAGCTGAATAGAGAGTTACTAAAAAGACAGGATCAGAAAGTCAGACGGACAATTGGAGCAAAAAAGTCAAATTATGAAAGCATTATTCAAGGTAAGAATCAGGAAGCGGGTTCTAACAAAGTTGTTGAGTAGATGGACAAATCTAGGATTTTGTGCATTGCCATCATGGTTTTGCATATGACCTATTCAAGTGTAACTTCTGCCTTCAGTACTCTGTATATCTTGGGTAAAAGATTATAAGGTATAAAGTATAAGATACCAGACATATATCCACAAAACATATCACCTCACTAAACTTTATTCCTTTAATTTCCACTAGACAACCAGTATATACCATGTTACAAATTACTGGATGTTAGCTGATGTACAGAACTTAGTTGTGACATACAAGTTAAGGAAAAGTGAAGGAACTGTGGACTAAAATATGATATGAATAAACTATATCTCCTTCACTCTTAATTTGGTTTTCAATGTCCTTTTTCCAATGCATATACATTAAGACCTTATTTTATGGGCCAATATGTTCCAAGATCCTTTGTGTAAGTTGAAAATTGCACAAAATAGTGAACCTCATTACTTAATAAATATTCCTAGGCACTTTATGACTTTTCTTAGGTTTATCAGAGCTACAAACATCACTACTTTTGTGCTTTGGTGTCATGAAACAAAGAGAAGCACTCTGATGCGGACACAATTTGTTACAAAATAATTCTGGAAAACGACTGATGCAAGAGCTAATATTTAGCACAAAACAATGCAATAATTCACACTAATGCTTCCCAGAGTGAGAATAAGCATGATTGGTCATTCTTCCTTTAGGCTTTACACCCCTCAGGAAAATGGCACTGATTTATATGCAATTAAATGTTTTTTATTATATTGTGGTTTGTCTTTATTTTTTGATTGCCAATCATGTATTCCTGAATTTGAATATTTTTAGTTTACATAAATGAGGTCCTACTGTATCTGTGTTCTAGGGGAATATTTAACCAATAAGTCTCTCTTTCCTTTAGCCCCATTATTAAAGTTTTCTTTTTGTTGGGAATCTGGTTAAAAAGTACCTAATTAAAATGTTCACACATACACTTTGGAGAAGAAATACATCAAATTCATCATGGAAATAGGAAGAAAGGGGAATAAATGTGAGGATAATACATGGGAAGAAATAATAAGAAAACAAAACAAACTTTCTGATTCCAAAAAAGGAGAGGAATAAAGGAGAAAGGGGGAGCAGTGGGAGAAATGGAGAGGGAAGAAGAGAGGAAAGAGAGAGAAAATAATAGAACAGGAGAGGAGAGAACTAGAAACTAAGGAAATAATGCTCAATTGGGATCATCTGAAAGTACTATGGTATATCAATATAATAGAATACTAATGAAACATATTAAATATGAAAGAGAGAATTCCAAAGAATCCTAAAAAGTATGAGCTGATGCAGACTGAAATGTACATAAAGAAAAACAACAGTGAAAGACTCAAGAACTCTGATCAAAGCAAATACCAACCGTATTTCCCTAGTACCTATGATGAACTATTTTATTCACCTCCCAAAAGTCTGATGATGGTACAGGAGATAGACTTTTCTGGACAAGGCTATTATATGTATTTGTTTGCTTGATGATGTTTATTTGTTTCAAGGGGCTTTTTGTTAGTGTCATTCTGTTTTTTAAGTTGGGGGTTGGGGTTGGAGATAGTAAAAATGGTGCCCAAAAAAGAAGAAAAAGAATGCTAATGAAATATTTTTAAAGCACAGAGAAGAATACAGAAGGAAGTTGGAAACACAGTCAAGCAAGTTTTAGATTGAATTAATTATATGCACTTTTAAAAAATGAGTGGAATCAAAATGAGTCATAAATTCAAATGCACTCTTTTGTCTTCTTTATATATGGAAATAATTTTATGTGTTTATTAACTTCTGAATAAAAAATTTTAAACATTGTCATTGAATATCCCCTTCTAGTTTTAGCATGCAAAGATTCTGATTTAAAAGATAACTATATCAATCATGTTTTACACATCAGAGACCAAGTGGCTACTATGATCTGATTCTCATGGTGGGAAGCTAGTACCAGGAAAGCCAGAATAATTGGAAAATAAAGATCAGAATCAAATTGAGCAGAATAGTGTAGAATCAATTTGAATGTAAATACTAGTAATAAAAGATAAAGTTAAATAATGGGCTTAATCAACTATCAGGAGTAAATGAATATGCAATACCTGGTAGTCAAAAATAAAACAGAAAATCAAGTTGAGCTGTCAGGACAGCATAAACAGACACAATAAATGTTCTATATGGAAGAGTCATTCCCTACTCTCACCCCATTCTTTCCTTTTGTCTCTCTGAATTTGAGTATATCACCCCTGGGATAGACCTTCTTAGAGAGGACTCCATATCAGAACAAGCTAATTTCATGGAGACACTATATTAAACTAAAAAACATATCACTTCTATGATCAAAAGATCTTGGTGCAAAACCTACCTCTAATACTTCTAGCTATGTGATCATCCCAAGTGGTCAAATTATTTAATTCCTATAAGCCTCAGTTTCTATTCTATTAAAAATTGATTATAATACCATTTATATTATCCACCAACAAACAGACCATACATAGAACAAAGTTGTTGGCATTTCTATAACCTCCTTTCTTCATCACATTCATCAATGGAATCACCCTATTTGAGCATTTTCATTAACTAATATACTCTAATGAGGAAATAGAGATGGCACTTGAAAAGACAAAATGTAAAAGAGAGGCTAAATTGGACCAAAAATGCAGAGAAAATATCCATGCTTAAAGTGTTAAACAATTTTGAAAGTACTAGTGGATGGGTTCTCAAAATATTGGAGAAAAGGATAACATCTGCAAATGGCAGTGTTTAATAAATATTCACTATTGTTGAATGCTGGGGCAGCTAGGTGGTGCAATGGATATTGGAGAAAAGGATAACATCTGCAAATGGCAGTGTTTAATAAATATTCACTATTGTTGAATGCTGGGGCAGCTAGGTGGTGCAATGGATAGAGTACTGGGCTGAGAATCAGAAAGACTCATTATCCTGAGTTCAGATTTGGTCTCAGATGCTTACTAGCTGTGTGATGCTGGGCAAATCCCTTAATCCTATTTGCCCAGGTTTCTTCCTCTGTAAAATGAGCTAGAAAAGGTATTAGAAAATCACTCAAGAAAACCCTAAATGAGGTCATGAAGAGCATATGGAAATGAAATGACTGAACAACATCAAATTGTTGAATGATAAAAATTGTTAGAAATGCCAAATGATTAGAAAATATCATGGATACAAGGAATTTGAAGGACATATTTCATTAACAATCCACATGCCCGTTTTCTCATTTATGTAGTTTTTATGAGAAAGATTTACCATTCCAATAAAGGTACTCTTGACTCTTGATGAAAGTATCAGATTAAAAAATTGTTTCCCTTTTGCTAATGATTTTCTACAGCAGATCACATTTTAGAGGTTACAGAAAATCCTATGATATCTATTAATATAAAATTATTTCAGAATTGATTAAGAGAGCCGACTGGATTGTGAACAAGGAATTAGAGAGTACTTTTTTGGATCCCAACCTGATTTCTAAAATACAAAAATCATTCTAATAATTCTAATACTGTTATTCTTCAATTGATGATACATGGTTGTAAAACAGGAAATACCATAATTCTGAAAACTCAAAAACTCTGATGACCCAAAGGGTAACAGAAGTATTCCTGATGGGTACAAGGAGGATAGAACATATTATCAACAATGATTTATTCTGGCAGAGGTCAAGGAGAAATATAGTGGAAGAGAGAGCATAGGCTGATAAGAATCAAATTGTTTTCAGACTATTTATAAATGGTGACTTCAGTGATTTAGTATGTCAAAATGCTAAGACTTATTTTTCTCATCTATAAAAAGAGGAGATTGGTCTAGATAGCCTCTAAGCATACTTCTATCTCTAAATGTATACATAGAATCTAAGGTTGTATAGAAGACTAAAAAGTATAGAAAATAAGGATAGCCTCCCAGCAATTGGTTAGAATGATACACTATTTCTTCAGTGTCTTCAATGATATAACAATAGGATAACTTTGTTTCACTATCCTGTTTTTATCACTGTCACGTGCATCATAAAATGTCAAGAAATATACTTCCCAAAATATTTCTCCTATACTTACTTATGCCAGTATAGTAGAGAATAGAGTCCAAATGGAAAGGGGATTATAGAGATTGCATCATCCAAATGATCCTATTATAGAGAACATTATGCTATTTGCTTCAGTAATACATAGTTTAATCTTATAAATAAGATTAATAATCACCCCAAAAGAGTAACTGTCACCCAAGAAAAAGCAAATGATTAAAAGATATTTATTGTCCCAACTGAGACTTTTTGTACTTGTATTTGTACTTCTTATACTTCTTGTACGAGCCATAGAACTTGTGCATATTATATATATATATATATATATATATATATATATATAATATTTATATATATATATACAAAATATATCTTAGATAGACTCTGAAAAATGAACAGCAAAATAAATCATGTTTTAATGCTTTCAAGAGCCTCTCTAAAACAAAGATCTATCTTTTAATCATTAGTATTATTCTTCTAATAACATCCTGTTATTAACACAATAGACATAGAGTAGATATGAATAAACTGTATCATAATGCCAATGAAATAGTATACAAATAAATGTGTCTAAATGATGTGGTCAAGAAGCTTCATAGGGGACTTCCGGTTAAGATGGCTGCAATGTAGATGCAGGACTCTTCTTCTCCTCATTACCAACCAGTACAGAGGCCCTCAAAAGGACAAAAAAAAAAAAACAAGTTCAGACAAACAAAGGGACTCCACAGTAGGCATAGCATTGAAGGTACATGGGATTTGGGCATTTCCAGGCTATAAGTGGGTGAAATAGCTCCCACCAAAATGGTAGCTAATCAACCCTCCCCCACCCCACCTATGGTCTCAGAGTCAGAGCCAGCGTGCCAGTATCAGAGCAAGCAAGGGGAAATCTCTTTCTTGGGAGCTGACTAAGAAGACCAGGAATTTAACCCTGAGAGCAGCAAGACTTGGGACCCCAGGAGGCTGAAGAGTGTAGACCTTGGGCACAAAGATAGAGCAGAGAGGAGCAGCACACAGAAGCCACAGAGACCTAAAAAGTAGCCTCAGGCAAAAACTTCTCCTTAGCTCCTTACACAGAGAGCCAGCCTCTTCACTCAGACTTCTGGCTGGGAAGGGAAGGGAAAACCAGCATTACAATGGACAGCAATCTTCAACCAACAAAAAGAACAAGAGAAAGGCTTGATCCTGGATAATTTTTATGGAGAAAAAATCCAGACCACAGAGGAAAAAGCAGAGGATGACAAATAAGTAAACACATCCAAACCTTCCAAAAAAATGGATATTGGTCACAAGCTCTTGAAGAACTTAAATTTGAGAAAATGAATCAAATAGAATATAGAATATAGAAGAATCTTGGAAAGAAAAGTGGGAAATAGTTAAAAAAGAAAATAACAGTTTTAAAGACAGAATTTCCCAATTAGAAAAAGTAGCCCCAAAAGCAAATGAAATGATAAGAAAATTGAAGACCAGAAATGATCTGCTGGAAGCCATGGAAAAGCAGGAAAGACCAAACTGGAAAGGAAATTCAAAAGATTATGGCTGAAAAACCAGGCTTTAAAGACTAGAATTGGCCAAATAGAAGCTAATGATATCACAAGACAGCAAGAATTAATAAAGCAAAGTCAAAAGAATGACAAAATAGAAGGAAACATGAAATATATCATTGAGAAAATTAATGATCTTGAAAACAGATCTAGAAGAGATAATTTGAGAATCATTGGTCTACCTGAAAACCCAGAAATCAACAGAAATCTTGACATCAGACTACAAGAAATTATCCAAGAAAACTGCCCTGATGTTCTTCAACAAGAGGGCAAAATAGACATTGAAAGAATCAATAGATCACCCTCTACATTAAATCCTCAAAAGTCAACCCCCAGAAATGTAATTCCCAAATTGAAGAGCTTCCAAGCTAAGGAGAAAATATTATAAGAAATCAGAAAGAAATAATTCAGATATCAAGGAGAACCAATCAGGATTACACAGGATCTGGCAGCCTCCACACTAAACAACCACAAGGCTTTTAATATGATATTCAGAAAGGCAAGAAAATTGGGTCTACAACCAAGTATCACCTATCCACCAAAACTGACTATATACTTCCAGAAAAAAGAATGAGCATTAAACAAAATAGAAGATTTCCAAGTATTTGTAAAGAGAAGACCAGAACTAAGCAGAAAGTTTGATATATAGACACAAAAATCAAGAGGAACACAAAAAGGTAAATAAGAAAGACAAGAGAAAGAAAAAATATACATCCTTAAATTTTCTTCTTTAAGGGCCTTAATAAGGTTAATTTGTTTATATTCTTATATTGAAAAATGGTATTTGTAACTCTTAAAATTTGTATTCACTATTATAGTAATTAGAAGAAATATTCATAAATAGAGGTTAATGTGCTAAGTAGACTATGAATATATGCAAAAAAAGAAAAGGGGGGGTGGAATAGAAGATGGTACCAAGATAAACTTGAAGAAATAAGAAAAATAGGATAATCTATATCACACAAAGAAGCACATGGGAAGGGGAAGGGAAAAATACTATTATAAGAAGGAGAAGAAAAGACTGCTAAAAGGTAATATTTAATTATACTCTCAGTGGAATCAGTTCTGAGAGGGAAGAGCATCTAGATCCATTGGGGTATCGAATTCTATTTTATTTTAGGGAAATTGAGAGGGAAAAATGAAGGCAGGGAATAGGACAGGGAGCACCAAAAGGGAGGGAAAGAGAGGAGGGAGGGAATTTAATAGACCATAAAGGAAAATAAGAGGGTAGTAATAAGAAAGAAGAGGTGACAAGGGAAGTAAAATAAGGGTTGGGATTAAGGGGACTGATTAAAAGCAAAACACTGGAGTAGAAGGAAATCCTGAAAGAATGACGGGCAGGACAAGGAGAAGAAATCAAAATGATGGGGAATACACAGGTGGTAATTATGACTTTGAATGTGAATGGGATGAAGTCGCCCATAAAACAGAAGCAAATAGCAGAGTGGATTAGAAAAAATATCCTACCATATGTTGTCTACAAGAAGCACACGAGGCAGGAAGACACACACAGAGTAAAGGTAAAAGGAAGGAGCAAAATATATTGAGCATCAACTGAGGAATAAAAAAGGCAGGATCATGATATCTGACAAAGTTAAAGTAAAAATAGCTCTAGTTAAAAGGGATAGGGAATGTAATTGCATCCTGATAAAAGGCAGTATAGACAATGAGGAAATATCAGTACTCAACATGTATGCACCAAATGGCATAGCATCCAAATTTTTAAAGGAGAAATTGGGGGAGCTTAAGGAGGAAATAAATAATGAAACTATACTAGTGGGAGAACTTAAACTTCCTCTATCAGATCTACATTATTCAAACAAAAAATAAATAAGAAAGAGGTAAGAGATGTGAATGAAATCTTAGAAAAATTGGAATTAATAGATATATGGAGAAAAATAAATAGAGACAAAAAAGAATATACCTTCTTTTCAGCAGTACATGGTACATTCATAAAGATTGACCATGTACTAGGGCATAAAAACATGGCAAACAAATGCAAAAAAGCAGAAATAATAAATGCAACCTTTTCATATCATAATGCAATAAAAATAATAATAATCAAAGGTACATAGAGAGGCAAACCATTAAATAATATGATTCTCCAAAATCAGTTACTTAAAGAGCAAATAGAAACAATAATTTCATTGAAGAGAATGACAATGATGAGACATCATTCCAAAATCTATGGGATGCAGCCAAAGCAGTACTCAGGGGGTAAATTTATATCCTCAAGTGCATATATTAACAAATTAGGGAGAGCAGAGGTCAATGAATTGGGCATACAAATCAAAAAAGTAGAAAACAAACAAATTAAAAATCCCCAGAAGAAAACTAAATTAGAAATCCTAAAAATTAGAGGAGAAATTAATAAAATTGAAAGTAAAAGAACTATTGAAATACTAAATAAGACTATAAGCTGGTACTTTGTAAAAAAAAATAAAATGTACAAAATACTGGTTAATCAATTTTTAAAAAAAAGGAAACAAGAAAATCAAATTAACATTATCAAAGATGAAAAGGGAGATCTCACCTCTAATGAAGAGGAAATTAAAACAATCATTAAACAGTATTTTGCCCAAATATATGGCAATAAATATGGCAATCTAGGTGATATAGATGAATATTTACAAAAATATAAATTGCCTAAATAAACAGAAGAAGAAATAGAATACTTAAATAGTCCAATATCAAAAAAAAAGAAATTGAACAAGTCATCAAAGAACTACCTAAGAAAAATCCCTAGGGCCTGATGGATTCACATGTGAATTCTAAGAAACATTCAAAGAAAAACGCATCCCAATATTATACAAACTATTTGGCATAATAAGAAAAGAAGGAGTTCTACCAAATTCCTTTTATGACACAAATATGGTACTAATTCCAAAGCCAGGCAGGTTAAAAACAGAGAAAGAAAACTACAGACCAATGTCCTTAATGAACACAGATGCAAAAATCTAAAATGGAATACTAGCAAAAAAGACTCCAGCAAGTGATCACAAGGGTTATTCATTATTATTAGGTGGGATTTATAACAGGAATGCAAGAATGGTTCAATAGTAGGAAAACCATCCACATAATTGACCATATCAACAAGCCAACAAACAAAAATCACATGATTATCTCAATAGATGGAGAAAAAGCCTTTGACAAACTACAACATCCATTCCTACTGAAAACATTAGAAAGTATAGGAATAGAAGGGCCTTTCCTAACAACAATAAACATCACCAAGCATCATCTGCAATGGGGATAAATTAGAAGCATTCCCAATAAGATCAGGAGTGAAACAAGGATACCCATTATCACCTCTATTATTAAACAGGGTACTAAAAAGGCTAGTTGTAGCAATTAGAGAAGAAAAAAGAAATTGAAGATATTAAAATAGGCAACGAAGAGACCAAGCTATCACTCTTTGCAGATGACATGATGGTCTACTTAAAGAATCCTAGAGAATCAACTAAAAAGCTAGGAAAAATAATCAACAACTTTAGCAAAGTTGCAGGATAAAAAAATAAATGTATATAAATCATTAGCATGTTTATATATTTCCAACACATCTCAGCATCAAGAGTTAGAAAGAGAAATTTTATTTAAAATCACCCTAGACAAAATAAAATATTTAGGAATCTATCTCCCAAGGCATACACAGGAATTGTATGAACACAACTACAAAATACTTTCCACACAATTAAAACTAGATCTAAACAATTGGAAAAACATGAATTGCTCACATGTAGGACTAGCTAACATAATAAAAATGACAATCCTACCCAAATTCATTTATTTATTTAGTGCCATACTATCAAACCACCAAGAATCCTTTTTACGGGATTAGAAAATACTATAAAAAGTTCATATGGAAGTACAAAAGATCAAGAATATCAAGGGAAATAATGAAAAAAAATGTGAAGGAAGGTGGCCTAGCAGTACCAGATTTTAAACTGTACTATAAAGCAGTGGTCATCAAAACAATATGGTACTGGCAAAGATACAGAAGGGAGAATCAGTGAAATAGACTTGGGATAAGTGACCTCAGTAAACCAGTCTATGATAAACCCCAAAGCCTCAGTTTTTGAGACAAAATCCCACTGTTTGACAAAAACTGCTGGTAAAATTGGAAAAAAGAATGGGAGAGATTAGCTTTAGATCAACATCTCACACCTTTCTCCAAGATAAACTCAGAATGGTGAATAATTTAAATGTAAGGAAGGAAACTGTAAGTAAATTAGGTGAACACTGGATGGTATACTTGTCAATTCATTGGGAAAGGAAAGATTTTAAAACCAAGCAAGAGTTAGAAAAAATTACAAAATATAAAATAAATAATTTTGATTACATTAAATTAAAAAGGTTTTGTCTGAACAAAACCAATGCAACCAAAATTAGAAGGGAAGCAACAAATTGGGAAAAAATCTTTATAACAAAAACCTTTGACAAATGTGTAATTACTCAAATTTATAAGGAGCTAAGTCAATTGTACAAAAAATGAAGCCATCCCCCAGTTGATAAATGGGAAGGGACATGAATAGGCAATTTTCAGATAAAGAAATCCAAACTATCAATAAGCACATGAAAAAGTTTTCTAAATGAATTGATAAGCAAATTGAAAACCAGAAATGACCAACTGGAAACCTTGAAGAACCAAACAGATCAGATTCAAAAGGAAAACCAAAAGATTATAGCTGAAAACAAGTCTCTAAAGACTAGAACTCGGCAATTAGAAAAAGATGCCCCCAAATAAAAAGAATTGATAAGCAAATTGGAGACCAAAATCAAACAGCTGGAAAACAGGATAGACCAAATTGATAAGGGAAATCAAAAGAATATAGCAGAAAACCAGTCTTTAAAGACAAGAATTGGGCAAATAGAAGCCAATGACCTCTCAAGACAACAAGAACAAATAAAGCAAAGTCAAAAGACTGATAAAATAGAAGGAAACGTGAAATATCTCACTGAGAAATTGACAGATCAAGAAAACAGGTCTAGAAGAGACAAGTTGAGAATCATTGGTCTTCCTGAAAAAGCAGAAATTAATAGAAATTTGGACTCCATACTAAAGGAAATTATTCAACATAATTGCCCTGAAGTTCTACAACAAGAGGGCAATATAGACATTGAAAGGATTCATAGATCACCCTCTACATTAAATCCTGAAAAGACAACCCCCAGGAATATGATAGCCAAATTCAAGAGCTTCCAAGCAAAAGAAAAAATTTTACAGGAAGCCAGAAAGAGACAATTCGGATATCAAGGAGATCAAGATCACATAGGATCTGGCAGCCTCCACACTACATGACTGCAAGGCTTGGAATATGATATTCAGAAAGGCAAGAGAACTGGGTCTACAACCAAGGATCGCCTACCCATCAAAACTGACTATATACTTCCAGGGGAAAGTATGGGCATTCAACAAGATAGAAGTTTTCTAAGTATTTGCACAGAAAAGACCAGGACTAAATGGAAAGTTTGATATCCAACCACAAAAACCAAGAGAAACATGAAAAGGTAAACAAGAAATAGAGGGGAAAGAAAGAAAACTTATGTTTAAATTTGCCTCTTTAAGGGCTTCAATAAGATCTAATTATTTGTATTCCTGTATGGAGAAATGTTATGTATAATTCTCTGTAGTGAACTCTATTCACTATAATAGTATCCACTATTATAGTAATTAGAAGAATTATACACAGAGAGAGGTTGGAGTACCAAATGGTCTAAGCTGATAAGGGGGTGGGTGGGAAAAAGGGGGGTGAATAGTTGAGAACACCAAGAGAAACTTGAACGAATAAGAATAATAGGATATTCTATTACACACAAAGAGGGCATGAGGAGGGGAAGAGATGAATACTATTATAAGAAGGAGAGGAAGAGAGCATTAAGAGGTAATATTTAAACTTTACTCTCAGTGGAATTAACCCTGAGAGGGAAGAGTAGCTATATCCATTGGGATATAGAACTCTATCTAATCCTACTGAGAAAGTCAGAAGGGATAAACCAAGGGGAGCAGAGGAGTGGGGAGGTCAAAAAAGGGAGGAGAAGGGAGAGGGAATTCATTAGGCCTTAAAAATAAAAAGGGGGTAATAACAAGGGAGGGGGTAGAAAGGGTAGTAAATCAAGGGAGGGGACAAGGATTACTGGTTTAAAACAAATCACTGGTTTAAAAGGAAATAGCCTAAGAAGAAGAGGTAGAACTAAGAGAGGATACCAAAATGTTGGGGAATACACAACTGATAATTATAACTCTGAATGTGAATGGGATGATTGATTATACTAAATTAAAAAGCTTTTGTACAAACAAAGACAATGTAGCCAAAATCAGAAGGGAAACAACAAATTGTGAAAAAATCTTTATAATGAAAAACTCTGACAGAGGTCTAATTACTCAAATACACAAGGAGTTAAATCAATTGTATAAAAAATCAAGCCAATCCCCAATTGATAAATGGGAAAGGGACATGAATAGGCAATTTTCAAATAAAGAAATCAAAAGTATCAATAAGCACATGAGAAAGTGCTCTAAATCTCTAATCATTAGAAAAATGCAAATCAAAACAACTCTGAGGTATCACCTCACACCTAGCAGATTGGCTAAAATGAAAGAAGGGGAGAGTAAATGAATGCTGGAGGGGATGTGGCCAAATTGGGACATTAATGCATTGCTGGTGGAGTTGTGAACTGATCCAACCATTCTGGATGGCAATTTGGAAGTATGCTCAAAGGGTTATAAAAGAATGCCTACCCTTTGATCCAGTCATACCATTGTTGGGTTTGTACCCCAAAGAGATCATAGATAAACAGACTTGTATGAAAATATTTATAGCTGCGCTTTTTGTGGTGGCAAAAAACTGGAAAAGGAGGGTATGTCCTTCAATTGGGGAATGGCTGAACAAACTGTGGTATATGCGGGTAATGGAATACTATTGTCCGCAACAGAATAATAAACTGGAGGAATTCCATGTGAATTGGAAAGACCTCCAGGAACTGATGCAGAGCGAAAGGAGCAGAGCCAGAAGAACATTGTAAACAGAGACCAATACACTGTGGTAAAAGAGAATGTAATGGACTTCTGTACTAGCAGCAATGCAATGACTAAGGACAATTCTGAGGGATTTATGGAAAAGAACACTACCCACATTCAAAGGAAGAACTACAGGAGTGGAAACACAGAAGAAAAAAACCGCTTGAATACATGGGTTGAGGTGGATATAATTGGGGATGTAGACTCAAAACTACCACACCAATGCAACTATCAACAATTTGGAAATAAGTCTTGATTGATGACATATGTTAAAACCAGGGGAAATGCACAGTGGCTTTGGGGAGGGGGGAGGTCGGGGGTAAAGGGGAAAGTAAGAACATGAATCATGTAACCATGATAACTTTTCTAAAAAATAAAAATTATTAAAAACAAAAAGAAAAAAAAGAACATGCAATAACTTATAGACAGAGCACATGTTTCCCTGGTATCCCAAAACACCAAGACATCTAAGGAAAATCCCCAATGTGTTGAGCTGAACCCAAGAAAGAATGTATGGGAACACAAGGGCAAGAATCACAGGATGAGGAGAGATGGAATTATGATCTACATTATTAGAATATCTACAAAGATAAGATTAGAGACTTGTATATGTTATGTGGAACAAAAACCTATTAAGAAAACTTGACATAAAAACTTTTTCATAGAAAGTCTGATTCTTAAAAGGTCATCTGGGGCACTGAGATACTCCAGCCAAGTACCATTCAGATGAGATGTCTGCCTCTATTAGCAATCCTACTACATTAGAGGAAGATTCCCAACTAGAAGCTAAATAGATCTCCTGGATGATCAAACTTGGTCTTGAAATTGATGAAAATGATTTAAAGACTGAAGAAACCAATACTACCTCTTTAAAAAAATTAATATCTATTCATTGATATTTTGATTTTGAGCCATTACATCCTTGCTGTATATATTCCTTCTTCTGACTCAACACCCTCATCCTTTGAGACTAAATAATTTTTTTAAAGAAAGAGAAAAAATTCAACAAGTAATCAATACATCAAAAAATCTGACATTCTATGCAATGTTCCATACCCATAGATCCCTCCCCTTGGCAAAGGAACAATGAAGGTTCCTTTTCATGCCTATTCTTTTAGGACCAAGCTTGTTTTTTATAATGTCCCAACATTCATTTTCAATTACGTTGTGGTTGCTATTTCCATTTACATTATTGTCAGTATTATAGAAAAGAAATAGAAAGAATGGAAAAATTGCACAGTACCCTCACTTACTTATTTCAGTATACACACACACACACACACACACACATATTAAAAGGGCAATTTATTTATATATAAGTATGTATAGAGAGAGACACTGAGACACAGAAAGACAGATACACAGAGAGAGACAGAGATATAGAAACAGAGAGAGCGTTTTCCTGGTTCTGCTTACTTTTACGTTGTATCAGTGCATGTATATCTTTCTAAGCTTCTTTATTCATTATCTTCATCATTTCTTTTCTTAAAAACTTTACCTACTGTCTTAGAATCTAATATTACGTATTGGTTCCAAGGCAGCCAAGTAGTATGGGGTAGACAACTGGACTTTAGTGACTTGCCCAATCAGATAGCTAGCAAGTATCTGAAACCATATTTGAACCCAGGACCTCTTGTCTCCAGACCTCGCTCTCTATCTACTGAACCTCCAAACTGCCCTATCTTAGTCATTTCTTACACCACAGTTATCCATTCTATTCATCATTTAAAAAATTATAAGAAGTTTCCTAGGCTAGTCTGAATAAATTCATTTCTATAAGTTACTAAGAAAATTCTTTACATTTCATTCACTCTAATGTGCATTTCCAAAAAAAAATTCTCCATTAAAACACTAACAAACAAATCTGTTCAACATGAATATCCAATTTACATTTTCTTTCCCTTCTAGTTACAATAAATAAATTAATATCTTAAGTACTCAATCAATAATTAGTAATTGTTATTTGCTCTGGTTTTATTTAGGGAGAGAAGCCTTAGCACTTAATAATAGCCTTAATATACATCTAAACATAGTAATTTGAATGTTGGCTCAATAAGACTTTATGAGGTTATCAAAGTTATCAAAGGATTGAATAATGGAATTAATTCCTCCTTAATTTCTATAATATACTGTTTTGATAAATCCTAAAATGTCTGTAAACCTTCCTAGATTCTCTTATATATACTCAAAAGATTTGATTGGCATTCTACCCTACCTGTTTTTGCATGGATGAACTCAAGAAGACTAAGGAAAAAATGCTAATGCCAAAGAAGAAAAAAATAAAGTAAAATCTCTTAGGTAAAAAACTGTCATTCAATAAAAATTTATTAAGCAGTGACATGATAGCCTATTCAAACCCTGGAGATTCAAAGGTTGCTAGAGTATAATTCCTCACTATACCTGGTAGATAATGAGATCAAATATAATCATTCTTTGTGCTCAAAAGGGGGAAAATATTGATTAAATAAGGACATTAATGGGCACAGACTAAATGCAAAGTTTAAGCCTTTTTCTTTTTGTTTTTTAAATTCTTTTTTTTTAAACCCTTGTACTTCGGTGTATTGTCTCATAGGTGGAAGAGTGGTAAGGGTGGGCAATGGGGGTCAAGTGACTTGCCCAGGGTCACACAGCTGGAAAGTGGCTGAGGCCGGGTTTGAACCTAGGACCTCCTGTCTCTAGGCCTGGCTCTCACTCCACTGAGCTACCCAGCTGCCCCAAGCCTTTTTCTTGATGGCAATGAGAAGATGACTTTCTATGAAGGGAAGAGAAGAAATTGCCTGTACATTTCACTTTAATATCAGAAAAGAAGTATCATTATCGAATATATATATATATATATATATATATATACCAGAGAGTCACTTCCTGCTCTTTTGAAAATAAGAAAACAAGTCAGTTGGCACTTTTCAGTGTGATGGCTTATCATCTAAACCTGCTTTCAGGAAATTGCCACTAAATTTTATGCTTTTAAACTTTGTCCTCCAAGTTCGAGCCATAAAAATCCCATCCATTTGCCTGGTCAAACATTCCCTGTACAGGTTGTATATACTAGGGTTTCCTGCTCTGCAAATATATGTGGTTATTTGAACAGCATTTCTTGACTTGAAGAGACAGCTGCTTTTGTATGGATAGGTTGATTAATTAAATCCATACCACTCTGACATTAAAATAACACAAAGGGTCACATTTTCAGCTCACAATGGATTTAGGGCTGCAAGAATACCTTTAACAGAGGAACAAAAGGAGGATAGTATTTTAATTCTATGGTTTTCCAATTCCTATTGTGCCTACATAGAGCCTATAGGACAACACTCAAAGGAAAACAAAATAAAGTACCTTTAAATCATATAAAGGAGAGTAGGAGAGAGAAGGACTAGGAGAACTTAACAGAATCTTTGAGTTACAAAAGTACTTTATCCGGAATCACAAAACTAATAAATATCTGATTTCTCCCTGATTCCAAGCTCAATATTCTATGAACACTTACTTGGCTCAATAAAGAGTAACACATACACATATAATTATCAGCAAAAGAATATAAAAAATAAATCTGTGTAGTGGAGGACAGGGGGTCAGGGAACAGCAGAGGCAAAAGTAGATTATTTATGTCATGAATGTAAAGAAGGCCAATAAGACTAGACTAAATCACACATAATGGGGAATAAGGTAAAATAAGCCTGTAGAGGTAGTGCAAGGTTTTAAATAACAGACAAAGGTTTTATATGATCCTAGAAGAGATTGTGGAGGAGGAAAAGCAGTGGAGTTTATAGAGCAGAGGAGCAAAATAAGGGAGTTACAGTAGGTCAACTAAAAATTTCCTCTTCACTCTGTGGGGGGTGGGAGGGGAAGGGTTGAAGGTGGGGGAAGATTAGAATAGTCCTTACTCTGCTATCTTGTTTCCTGGAAGCAGAATGAAACCCTCTTGGGGAAAAAATCCAAGGGTAGCTTATAAAGATTTTAGCATACACGAAGATCTTTGCATTAAATATTTTATACTAGAGTTAGCAAACTGGTCACTAAGGTGCTAAAGAAATGGAGCATAGGACAGCTCAATTTTTCACTAGGATTTAGGATGACATGTGGCAATGGCAGAGGGATGAGATAAACAGAAATATCTAATAATTCAGGGAGGTCAACCCTCCCCAGGGAATCTGAATAGTAGAGGAATCTGAGTAACCATTGAATATCATAAGAATGGTAGATGCTGAGAGATAGCTGGAAAGTTGCTGAAGACATACATGTTAATTCACATTTTTTTCTAGGGTCATCTCTGGAGGGGATAAACAGAAACTCCTTATATACTTACCCGTGTTAATAATAGCATTGACACGGGTCCACTGGGAGGTGAGGTGGCCATTCTCTAGACAGGTCTGCCGCCACCATGACTGAAAAAGAAAGTTCAAGAAGTGGGATATTTTAGTGAAGTGTTCAAGAAAGGGACAACATGGTAATGCCATCCTGAGGCTAAGATCACTGGGAGGGTATACAAAGGTTAGACGAGAGCTGGAAGCATAAGAAAACCATTCCCCTCCCAAAATTCCCTAACCCCAATATCAAAACTCTGCCATAAAGCCCTAATCAACCTGCCCTGGTTTCAGCTTTGGATCTGATCACTACAAAGATTAGAATATGTTTCCTAGCCAGGACATCCTTTTCTTAATATCACAGTGCCCAAGCTGCAGTCAAGCAATGGCTATTTAATTATGATATTCAACTAGAGTTGAATATACTTAAAGAAATGTCCAGAGAGCTTCTGGATCTAGTGGAAGGGCATATCTCCTCACAAATAAGGTCATGTCTGTTTGGTAACCTTCCTTTCCCCTGGATAATATTGTATAAACACTACCAAAGTCTTATTCTTCCAAACTCATTTTTCTTGACTCCATGCTAATTTTGTTCCTTCTCTTTACTTGTCATACCTTTTCATTTCAACAGATTTGCAGAGCAGTTTATAATTCCCAATAATTCTTTAGTTTATTATTTTAATTTGATATGTTACAGGTTTAATCTTTCTTTGTGACCTATGGTGAAGCCCATTAATGTCATCAGTAAACTGTCTAAATCACAATGATAGGATAGATTACTTCTGGGAAGGTGAACCTTTACATAGTTAATCCTAAATGTGATGTGACAGTTCTTGGCTATTTTGGCACAAATTTCACAGGGTGGCTCTTTCTGACTGTCTTCTTAGTTTTTCTGTGTTCTGACTTTGAAACCTGAGATTACATCACCGACTCTTTTGGTATAGCATCAGTCTTTTTGATCACAGCTAAAGTGAGAATTACCAGTGGTATTATCTTTGAGAACCAAAATGAAAGAAAAACCACATTAAAAGACAATAGAACTTTAATTGATATGGTGACTATTTGTGGTTTCAATGGACTAAAGGTAAAGTATGTCTCCTTCTTGGAAGAGAAGAAGACTATGATTATGAAATTATGGAGATGGTTTTATACATGGCCAACGGGTTGGTTTCTTTGACTTTGCTCTTCTTTCTTAATGAGAGGGTTCTGTTTGAAGGAGGAAGTAGTCATTGGGAAGGGACTTAAATATAAGAAATAAAGAAGCATCATTAAAAAAAAATTTTAAGGATATAAAGGAAGAGTAGATAGGTAGCTCAGGGGATTGAGAGCCAGGCCTAGCGATGGGAGATCCTGGGCTCAAATCTGATCTCAGACACTTCCTAGCTGTGTGATCCTGGGCAAGTCATTTAACCCCCACTGCCTAGTCCTTTACTGCTCTCCCGCCTTAGAACTAATATAAATATTAATTCTTTTTTAAATAATTTTTATTTTTTAGAAAAGTTATCATGGTTACATGATTCATGCTCTTACTTTCACCCCCCCATCTCCTCCCCCCTCATAGCCGATGCGCATTTCCAGTGGTTTTAACATGAGTCATTGATCAAGACCTATTTCCATATCATCGGTAGTTGCATTGGTGTGGTAGTTTCGAGTCTTCATCCCCAATCATGTCCACCTCAACCCATGTGTTCAAGTAGTTGTTTTTCTTCTGTGTTTCCACTCCTGTAGTTCTTCCTCTGAATGTGGATAGTGTTCTTTCTCATAAGTCCCTCAGAATTGTCCTGGGTCATTGCATTGCTGCTAGTACAGAAGTCCATTACATTCTCTTTTACCACAGAGTATCAGCCTCTGTGTACAATGTTCTCCTGGTTCTGCTCCTTTCACTCTGCATCAATTCCTGGAGGTCTTTCCAGTTCACGTAGAATTCCTCCAGTTTATTATTCCTTTTAGCACAATAGTATTGTCAGAGATCTGACAAGTATACTATTCTGTGTTCACTTAATTTATTTATAGTTTCTCTCTTTATATTCAAGTCATTCACCCATTCTGAATTTATCTTGATGTAGGGTATGAGCTATTGATCTAAACCTAATCTCTCCCATATTGTTTTCCAATTTTCCCAGCAGATTATGATGAATAGTGGATTTTTGTCTCAATGTCTTGCTGATGTCACTTACCCCAAGTCTATTCCTACAATATTAATTCTAAGTGTAAAGTAAGTTTTTTAAAGACTATGAAAGACAATAATATAAAATCAAATCTTACTTATTCATGCATCAATCCACCAGCAAGAATTTATTGCACATCTATGTGTCAAGCACTGTGCTATGCAGGAATGATGCACATATAATAAATAAAACACATACAACTGAAAAATCAGATAATCAGATTTTTAAAAAGGCATATTCTTCCCATTATACTCAGTGAGAAGAACAGAAATTACAAATAAGAAAGCCAATAATGAGGATTTATTTGAAAAACAACTTGTAGGTCATATACTAAAATTCAGTCCCAATTAAGTACAACAAAGTATTCTCAAGTGGTCACATTGTTCAAATTTACACGATATTTTTCTATCAGACTAAAACCTATCACCATATGTGTGTCTATATTCTAATCCATTTCTGCTTAAATATAGATGGAGACAGAGAGCTCACTATTTCTCAAGGCTATAAGCAGCTTAGATTATTAGCAAGGAAATAAATTGAACTTCAAGCTGTCTGTCACTGATTGGTTCTATCTCTACCCATTGCAACCTCCAGAATCAATAAATATTCATTTATTCTTATACCTAATTATATATCATATACAGTATGAAATTATATTAGTACATCATATATAATATAAAATTATATAAATATAAACAAGAACATAGACTATCTTCTACATGATAATGCTTCATTTATTTATTTGTTTATTTCTGAGTTTAAATAATTAATTAATGTAGAAGATTTTTCCATGGTTACATGAATCATGTTCTTTTCCTTTCCTCCTTCCACCCACCCCCTTCCCGTATCCAATGAGCAATTTCACTGGGTTTTAAATGTGTACAATGCAATGTTTTAGATTTTCAAAGACAGCTAACGTATTCCCACTAAGAATTTCTCTTTTCCAGTTAAAAAAATTATCCAATATGCACATAAAATATACACCTATTATGATGGACATTTCCCAATGTGCTTATTTTATCCTTCTCCTACCAAGACATTTTTTTCTGTGCATAGTTCTAATCCAGCATATGAAAGTATCTGTATGTCTATTCTATATAAGTACTTACACCAGCATCAGGAAAATCTCTAGACTTTGATCAGAATCACCATCCACAAAAGACTTTATTTTCCCTTCTATCCCCATTCCGGTATAGAAGGTGGATACTAGCTGAGTTCACTGAGTCTGGGGTTTGTCCCCCCCCATCAGAATTAAACTGGGTGCTGAGGGCTAGGATTTTTGTTCCTTGGCAGAGCTCTGGGTGGGCAGCTTGTACCACTCCTACTGTCTCCGTGCTTGGCCCAGTGCACTTCTTACTGCACCACTCAGCTTCCAGGAGGAATAAATATGTTCAACCATTCTAAATCTGAGAAACTGAAAAATTCTGCAAATGTGTAATGATTTAACCATAATCTGTGTTCTGTACCAACTGCAAACAAGACAGATTAATCTGAACCTGTTTTTTTTTCCTTTTTCTCTTTTGGTTTCATTTCTAACTTGCCCAAATTTTTCCTACCTTCTTTCTGTTGGTTTGCCACTTCTTTTTCATTTTCCATTTTAAAAAGTTAAAAAAAGGATACATTTCTCACCAAGGAAAATTTTCAGCTTGCTGAGTTAAATCTACTTTTCTCTTCATTCAGTGTTCTCCAGGCTTTGCTCAAAATGTTTTTCTATCACCAACAGAAACACCATTTCTAGGATTTTGGAAAATTAAACGTTACATCAAGGTTCCCCTCATCATTTCACCTGATTGTAGCTTCTTTTGACTATTCTGTCTGCAATAGGAACTTAGCTTTTGGTTGATTAAAGAGAGAAACCAGAAGTCTGTCTATTTCTTTTCTTGAAAGTTTTTATTTCATTTTAACTTCAAAAATATCTCAGAACTATCCCCAGAATGCTCCCTACAACTCTTTGCTATCTTTTTCTTCTCCTCGTCTTTTATTTCTAGTCCTTTCTGCTAGAGGTGGGTATAGAATTATAGGTGTCAAAGTAGGAAAGAATATGAATATATGATCAGTGTTGGTATAAGATCTGGTGAAAGAAGGGAAAATATAAGGGTTGTCCTGAAATGCAAAGTTCAATAGGCTTTCAAAGGTCTGCCTATCCACAATATTTCCCCTTTAACTATGAGACCAAAATTCCCAGCATTAGAATCATTCCTTTGGCTTAAAATAATGTTGCTCTGAAAACAATTGGTTTATACTTTGTGTTATTTTCCTCCATACCTCAATATTAAATAAGGATAATCTAATGAAAATTTTGTGGTTGTAGAAAATACACACTTGGACGCTTTTTATACTTATTGTCTGTTATAAACTAAGGTCTGGGATAAAGATAGGGAAAAGGAATTAGAAACAAAATTTTTAGAGTTAGAAGGCTTCTTGTCCATTTTACAGTTGAACAAACTGAAGTCCAAAGAAGTCAAGTGACTTGTCTGAGAATACACAAATGGCAGACAAGAATCTGCATGATTGGTAGAAAGAACTAAAATTTCCTCTACATATATGATAAATATGATAACTGATGGAAGATGTATTTTTAGCATGCTTAGGGCACAGAGGAATAGTGTCTTAAAATCAATACTACTGCCATTGAGGTGTCACCAGCAACATCACTGCTATTGCTGCCACCACCACCACCACCACCACCACCACCACCACCACCACCACCACCACCACCACCACCACCACTACTATTAATTAAAAGTTACATCAAGGTTCCCCTCATCATTTCACCTCATTGTAGCTTCTTTTGACTATTCTGTCTGCAATAGGAACTTAGCTTTTGGTTGATTAAAGAGAGAAGTACTACTACTACTACTACTACTACTACTACTACTACTACTACTACTACTACTACTACTACTACTACTTCCACCAATAGAATGGCTAAAGAAGACCATGCTCTAAATTCCCTCAACCATTAGTGAGGCCATTTTTTAGCTAGAATGCAAATACGATAGATAAAGTAAAGATGAACTGCTTCTCAAAAGGCAACCAAAACTATTCAGCCATTTTTATCTAAGTAACATTTTTTTTTTAATTTTAGGAATTAGCCATTATGTATTCAAATCTGTAGCATGCCATCTGCATTTTAGTGCTATTCATTGGTTTGCTTTAAGTAAAAGGGTTATATTTTCCAACCTCCCTCTCCCCATTTTTATGGGTATGTTTGCAGAGGGAGGTTGCCTTACTGATAGCCAGGCTTTGGAACAGTGGGAAGAACCTTGGACCTTTGGTTTTAGGAAATTAGGATTTTAATATTGCCTATGTTACTAATTAGCATTATGACGTTAGACAAATAACTTCCCCTCTCTGGGTCTCTATTTTGAGTACTCTCCAATATTCCATTCAGGTCTAAGATTCTATAGTTCTGACTAAGTCAAAGGATCCTGAGAAGACTTCTATAGTGGCTCCTTAATACCTTTTTTTCTTTGGAAGAAAAAAATCACCTTGGAAGATAGATACATTAGGTTGAGTCAGAAGAGTTATTATGCAAAGACAACAAAATATATCTATTAGCTTGGGCATAGTTTTTGCATGGTTTTGCCATGTATATCTCTTGGTTCTACCCCCCTCATGTTGGCTGGTCCTACATTCCAAAATCTAATTTTAATTTTAGAAATAGTGACTCATCTTTGAGTATTATTATTTTCTGAGAAAGAGAATTTTTAATATTTTTTCTTTCCTTCCTCCTTCATTATAATGAGCCAGATAACAGTTGAGCAAATATAACAAAAGCAAACAGAGCAGGCGCTGAGCACACAAAAATGCTCCCAAGCACACACACATCCCCTAGAGCAATGAAAGCATATCTTCAGAGAGGAAGTTTCTCACACTCCTGAAGAGCAGGTCCAATGAGCCTGAACTAACACCTACATGGTTTTAAAAGTGCCTGTAGAATTCAAAGCACCTATCTAGATGTGACTGGTATTCATAGGAGTTTGCATGTAAAATTTCCAAAGTACTTCACAATGATGACATAATTTATTGTCAGAACCTGATTCTCAGAAAAGCCAGCCAGGGACAGACATTTGAAGCATAACTCCAGCTATGGAAGATAGACATTCACAGGTTTGAAAGCCTAAGACTAGCTGATTTTGCAAGCTACCAGATGGTTCTACAATGAAAAATCAGATGATTATAAGCATCAATACAATAAACATAATACATTCATCTACAGGATGGACTCTGGAAACTACTGAGTAAATTTTCATTCCTCAAAGTAACAAATATATGACATCTCAAACATGTCTTTGGCCATTCACATTAGCAGTCATGGAATCACAAAATCCGAGCAGGAAGAAACCTCTAAAACTTTCTAATCCAACCCATTTCTAAATATGAATTCAATCTATTACCTATCTGACAAGTGATCATTTAGTATTTTCTTGAAAACTTCTAAGGAGATCTCTGTTCTGCCCAAGGCAAGCTCTAATTAACAGATTTTTCTTACCTGAAACCTCAATCTGACTCTTTGCAATTTCTAATTGTAGTTCTTTATGCTATTCTGTCTCCCAGACAGCTTTTGGAATATTAAAAAATGGCTATTATCTGTTACCCTAAGTCTTCTCTAATCTATTACTAGTTCTTTTAATAAAATATCACATGGCTCTTAACCATCATAGTTACCCTTCCATATAAGTTTTCCATTTTATCATATCATTCCTAAACATGGCAACCACAACTGAACACATTAGATGCTTTGGCTATTGTCCTATGTAAGTTAATATTTAATGCCTCCAAAGTATGATATTTATAAGGATTTTATTAAAAGCACAGGGAAAGAGTCCAAACTCACCCTTACCAGGACACCTCCTCTCCAAAAAGCCTTTGTCACCACGCCCACAACAATCATATCAAAACAGCCCACCAAACCCACAACCAATAGGAAAAGGCTTAAGGAATTATGGGTATGGTGAAAGGGAGTTTGGGTAATGTAGTTTAAAGGGGTACAAGGTCTTTTCAACTTTACATTCCCCCCTGTGATCCTTTGGGAGACAAGTCTCCCCAATGGATCACAAAAACATAATCAAATTAAAGTTTACAATAATTCAGAGATAAAAGGGAAATAAAAGGGAGAGAGAACAAAACCAATGTTCAGTGCATTGACAAAAGCCATTTAGGGGGCAGTCCTCTTTCTGGCTTAAAGTGTCCATTCAAAATAAATACATTCAACCCCCAAAGTTCAAATTTGCCATGTCTCAAAATTCACTCTGGATATTTTGGTGCAGTGAGTGGTCTTTGCATGCATCTTCATGGTGTCTTCTGGATTCTGGGAGGCAGTCTTCTGTTCTAAATTAGGATCAAATTCAAGTCCAAATTTACAGAAATAACATAGTCCCCCAGAGGAGAAAAACTTTACATTTCCCCCCTGAGGAAAATACAGGGATACACATGGGAATCACACAGGAATACATGGTCAAGGCATAAGGTATATGAATCAATTCTCAAGACATCAAAGAGTCCAAAGAAGAATAAAAAGGAAAAAAAATAACCTCTGAGGAAAATATAGGATATTAAAATAATGTGAAAGGAAAAAATTCTAGGAACAAGAAAAAGTAAAAAATTTCATGAATCAAAGCAGGTTCCTTTAGCAATCCATGTCCCATAAGCTTTGCAACAACAATCACTCACTAACCCAGTTTAGCAGCCTGGACTACAGTAAGTTGTCACATCATGAAAGAAATGGAAAAAAGAGACTAGATCTCTAGACAAATGGGAAAGGAGCCAGAACAATTCGATGTTGAGTACTTGATATGAAGTGCAGTACAAGGAAGTCCTACATCTTAACATATGCTAAAAGTCACAACCTCGAGTCTCACACAGGATCAAGTCTTTGAGTAGAATGTCATCGATCCCTGTAGGATTAGTTTGGTCTCTTTCCTTTATGTGCTCATTTGCACTTCGCAGGTCAAATACTTTGTGCTTAAAATCTATAATGTAAAAAAAAATTTTTTAACTCTTTTAGGAGTAATTTCAGGGGGGTAATGTATACTTCTCAGAAGGAAATGTATGTTTTATAATCTATAATGTAAAGTTAAAATTCTTTTGAGAGTAATTTCAGGATAAGAAATTTGCTATCTCCCCAGACAATAACCCATTTAGTGAAGACACCATGAAGATACCTGAAGAGTGTTCACTGGATCATGAAGATCCAAAATTGAACTTTGGGGTGCAGTTGATTTGAACTATGGGGAGTTGAATGAGTTGAATGCATTTGTTTTGAATGTACACTCTTGTGCCAATAGGGGACTGCCCCAAATTGGCTTTTTGTTAATGTGGCTAGTTTTTTTATCATCTTTTCTTTTATCCCCAATTTTCTGTAATTTAGAAGTTGACTATGTTTAGAAGATCCACTAAAAAAAGTCTTTTTTACCAGATCTCAGGGGGGAACTGTGTTATTTGGAATTTTGGGGGTTTCCATTTAGAGGTATTGGGGCTCATTTGAGCCTTAAGATATGTAGATATATGACAAACTTTCTGTGGATGTTTTGGGGACTTTGGAAACTACATTTCCCATGATTCCTCTTGTAAAAAATGGAGGCAGACAGGAAGTGTGATGATATAAGAGCATGATATAAAACTTCTGGAGATCATTGGGTGCTGGCTCTTTTTGTATGAAGCAGCCAAAGGAAATAGAAGGTATGGACTGGTGGGCAGTTTGAATAGATCTTAGCCAGGCATGTGGACCAATTTTATTCTCTCAACATGGGCCTAAATAAAATATTAGTTTTCCTCATATATAAGCCTTTATAATTTTTAAAAACAACACCTTCCATATGACATTGTTGATTCATTTTGAACACTAAAACCTCCAGACCTTTTTCAGATGATATGCTATCTAGCCATGGTTTCCTCATCTTCTTATGCTTGTAAGGATTATTTTACTAAAACAAATATAAGTTACACTGATCCCTTTTAAATTTCATCTCATGAGATTTGATTCAAACACTGTTAGTCAATATGCTAATCATCAATCCTATTTCTGTGTCATCTGCAAAATCAATATGTATGTAATTCATATGGCTTCATCTAAATCATTGATAAAAATTATTATAAAGCAGAGGTTGAAGCAAAAGCAAGATGACAGAGGAAACATTACAGACAAGTTCTCCCAACTTTCCCCTCCAAATAATTTCAAAATAATGCCTCCAATTGAATTCTGGAGGGGCAGAGCCAACAAAATAATAGGATGAGACATTTTCCCCATCCAAGACAACTTAGGTGATTAGAAAAAGAGGACTATGGCACTGGGGTAGGAGTTGGCCCAGACTACACATGGTGGTAACATCTGTTGTGGATCTTGGAGGTGGTAGTAATAGCATCAGCAGAAGCTTCAGGGGCCTTTGGTCCAGAGACACATAAGGGGATTTAACACTTGGTTAGAAACTGATTATGAGGAACCCCTGTGCTAGTACTGAGTATAGGAGCAGGTGCTGTTTGACAGCTCCATTTCCCATATCCACAAATGAGTTACAGTTCCATGATGGAAAGGAGTGCATTTGGTCTAAAGGAGGAAGGGCCCCGAGGAGAAAAAGCAGTGGGACCCTTGCTGAGTAAGGACCAGAGCACAGAACAGGAGGGCAATATTACACCTGTCTTTGGATCATACCACTTTGAAAGCACAAAAAAAAATTTAAAAATTCTAGAACTGATTCAGAAAACAGCAGCTTGAGAAATCTTGAAGCTTACAACTCTACCCCCAGATGAGGAGAGTCCAACTTTAACATAAAGTTCAAAGTCAAGAAATAGACTAGAAAAATGAGCAAAGAGAAAAAATTAAAACCTGATCACAAAAAACTCCTACTATGGTGAAAAGGAAAATCAAGATAAACTCAAAAGAGGGAAAGGTTAAAAAGTCAAGTTGCAAAGAAAAAATACAAATTGGACACAAGTCCAATAAGAATTATCCTTATTCACCTCCTACTTCCTTGTTGGGTAAGATATATTTTTATGCACACTGAATGTGCACATATATCCTTTCTTCTTTGAAGCAGTTCAGATGAGAGTGAGTTTACCCCACAAGAAGTTTCCCGACAAGAATAATGAAAGAAAACTATGAAAAGACAATTAACAACTTGTAAAAGAGGTACAAAAATAGTAGAAAAATTACTCCTTCAAAATCAGAATTGGATAGATAGTAAAAGAGATACACAACTACACTGAAGAAAGAAATAAAAAAACCAGAGTTTGTCAAATGATAAAGAAAAAAAGCTAAAATTACACTGATGAAAATAACTCTGTAAAAAGCATTATGGCAAATGGAAAAAGAGGGATAAAAGCTCATTGAAGAAAATAATTTTGTAAAAATTAACATAGTCAAGTCAAGGCTAGTGGCTCCATGAGTCATAAGGAAGTTTCCTAGTTCATGAACAGGCTGAGCCAAAATAACAAAAATTATTTTCCTACATAAATTAATTTACCTATTCAGTATCATACTAACCAAACTACTTAAAAATTATTTCCTAAAACTAGAAAAAAATAAAAAACAAAATCCATCTGATTGAACAGAAGGCCAAGAATACCATGGCAATTAATGGGGGGTTGGAGGGGTGGAATATAAAGGAAGGAGTATTAGCCATAGGAGATCTCAAACTATACGATAAAGCAGTAATGATCAAAAGAATCTAATACTGGCTCAGAAACAGAGTAATGAATAAATGGAATAGGTGAAGTAATCAACACATAGCAGTTAATGAACATATCCACCTATAGTTAAAAAAACCCAAAGATTCCATCTATTTGGTGGGAAACTCACTATTAGACAAAGACTGCTGGGAAAACTAGAAAACAATATGGAAGAAAGTAGGCATAGACCAACATCTCATACCATACACCAAGATATAGTTAAAATGAATACTTGATCTAGAAATAAAGGGTGATAACATAAACAAATTAGGAAAACACAGAAAAGTTTACCTATTAGGCTTATAGATAAGAGAAGAATTTATAACTAAATAAGACAGAGAAAACATAATGAAAAATGAAATGGATAAATTTTATTACATTAAAATTAAAAGGTTTTGGGCAAACAACACAAATGGAACCAAGGTTAGAAGGAAAACAAAAAACTGGGAAAATAATTATTAGCAACACAGTGTTCCACAATAACCCCGAGAGACTTATGACAAAAAATGCTAACCACGACCAAATAAGGAACTATTGGAGTCTGAATATAGATCAAAGCACACAATCTTTCACTTTATTTCCTTCATGAGTTTTTATTATATGTGTGATATGTGTCTTCTGTCATTGCAAGAGGAATATGGAAATATATATTGCATGAAAGCAGTGGCATAACCTATATCAGATTACTGCCTCAAAGGAGAGATGGAGAAGGTGAAGGGAATCAAAATCATAAAATGTTAGAAAACAATTGCCAAAAATTATTTCTCTGTGTCATTGAAAAAATTTAAAAAGTTAAATAAAATAGAAAATGTTTACCTTCAAGAAATTTATTAATGCAAATATACACATTTATCTGAATTATCAATATAGATTCAGAATATAATTCTTAACCTTAAGACACAGATAAGAAAACATTCCACAAATGGAATAGAAGTTTACCTTCTGGTGCAACCATAGGTCCACTAGGAGACAGTGTGTTTTACTAGAAAGTCTGTTGAACTGGGAATCAGGAGAGATATAAGTTCAAATCCTAGTTCTGGAATTTACTACCTATATGACCCTAGTAAGTCATTTAATCCCTGAGCTTCAGCTTTCTCATTAGACAAACCTGGATAATACTTGTGCTACATATTTTACAGGCTTGTTAGTGAAGAAAAGTCTTAAAATCTTGATGTTCTATATCAATTAATGTCAGTTGTTATTATTATAATTATTAGTATTACTTAGGTGAAATGTTATAAAGGGTTTTTTCCCAGTTACAAACTATGGAGATAACAGACTAGAATAGAGGAAGAGAAAGGGAAATAGGGAAAAGGAGATAAGAGGGAAAGAGGAGAAAGAGAAAGGAATACATAAGAGAGAAACAGGAAAATAGACAGAGAGAAGGGCGGGGGAAGATTATGTGCTGTATCTGAATTTCCTTTTACTTTGTAGAACATTGACAATGCAATACTCTACTTTAGAGGAATTGAGTGATGATGGAAGAGAAAACTATAAGAGAAAAGATAAAGCACACCAAGACTAATATTTTCCCATCATTTTCAGTCTAGGCATATTTCCCTTAAATATCTCATTTCTAAATAGTCTCTACAGGCTGTTCTTCACCAGTTCCCTGGTCATTGGAAATAACCTTATACCTTAAAAGAAATAACTCTAAGTTCTGATAAAAAAAGTACAAAATTATTTATATAAGAAATCCTCAATCCAATCATATGGCAAATCCACTATTCTGATACATCTTGTTCTAGAAATATGGAAGAATAACTTTTAAATAGCTATAAAGAAATAGGAACTGAAAAATGTGATATCATTAATATAGGTAAGGAGGAAGGCTTCTTAATACAGTTTAGGAATTGTTCTCTATCACCAAAACTATGATGACTGATTTCCTGTGCAGCCTTAAATCACTCTAAACTCCACAGCTAAATTTGGTCTAGCACTGTCTTAACAGAAAATTCTGTCCTAGGAAGAACTCTTCACATCTGGGCATTCTATGAACCTATACCAGTTCAAATAATTGTATTCTTATATGACTACACTCTACTTGTGTCTCTGTCTCAGTTTTCTTCTCAATGCAAGTTCCTTCAAGAATGGGATTCTGCTTTGTTCTTCTCCTTTTATTCTTTCAGAAATTGGAGCCCTGCTCCTGGATTCAATTTCCTTTGGCTGAATTCCTTCCACTTGTTGACGAAAGTCTCTGATGTCAGCTATCTTGTAGCTTGGGTCTATTGCTTGATAAAAGACCCAATAATATCACCAATTAGTCATTAAGAATCTGTCTTCAAAGATAGCTGAGAGGATTAGTGTCATAACCAAAGGTAAGATGGCAAGTCTATTAAATAAATCAAGCATACTCAGCAGGGTCCAGGGACATAATGTCTTTGACATTTAAGTAAGGAGTCCCATCAAAATTCCTTTTATGAAATACATATGATCTTGATATCTAAACAAAGTAAAGTCAACTCAGAGAAATAAAACTATAGACCAATTTATCTGATGAATATTGCTGAAAAATTTTTTTAAATAAACCAATAGCAAGGAGATTACAGCACTGTATCCAAAGGTTATCCTTGTACAAACCAGATTTCCCTCAGTCTTGGCCTATAACCAAACCATCTTTTTTTTTTTTTTTTTACTATTATACAACTTCTTGACAAAACATCTTTGAATCTGATCATTCTTTGTAGCTCCTTATCTGTCAAGTTCACACTAGTCATCTTTCTTGCCCTATAAGTAAAACTTTGCCATTTCCTTCTTCAGTTCATTTTCCAGATGAAGAAATTGAGGCAAACAGGGTTAAGTGGCTTACCCAGGACCACATTGTTAGTAAGTGCCTGAAGCCAGATTTGGACCCAGATCTTCCTATCTCAAGCCTAGAACTCAATCCTCTTTGACACCTAGGTGCCCTGATAGTAATAAATGCCTTTTCGTGAGTATATTTCTCCATCTTTTATGCTTCCCCTTAGATTTACTATCACTGAACAAACTTATCTCTGTTAGTATGCATTCAAGGAATTATGATTTTCATGTACATATGGGGGACACCTTAAGAAGAGAGAGTTTTTAAAGCTACATTTTGTTCTAACAAATAATTTTGTTTTATTATCAACAAATATTAGTGTACTAGGATCTTGTATTTACAATTTTCAGTCAGTTGTATAAAGGTAAAGATTAAGAGGTAGCATGGAGATATGTATAGAGAAAGTAGGCTTTGTACTTAGAACTACATAATTTAACATACTACTCTGCCACATACTAGTTGTGTGATTCTGGTCAAAGCAGCTAACCTCTCAATGTATCCAAACAACTCTCTGAAATTATATGTTTTATAAGAGTTGTAGAGCTCAGTTTGTAAAGGCAATTTAAACTTCCAAAAATCCTTACAGCTTCATTAGTGGTAAATTCACCCTATTCATTTTTGATGCCAATTTTTCATTTTGATGAATTGTTTTTCTTCTCTCTTTTTAAAAATCATGTTAAACAATTGTTTATCTATTTAGTTGGGTTTTTTTAAATAAAAATCAACTCAGTTTTATTTATTTATTCAATGGCTTTCTTAATTTCAATTCTGTTGTTTCCAATTTGGTATTTAATTGGACGTTTTTAATTTGTTTTTTTCTATTTTTTAATTTTATTTTTTCTATTTCAATTAGTTGATCTGTTCTTTCTCCCTTTTATTTATATAAGCATTTAGGGATAAAAAATTTTCCTCTTATTACTGCTTTTTCTATATCCCATATGTTTTGATTTGTTGCCTCACTATTAGAATTTTATTTAATGAAATTATTTATTTTTCTATGGCTTATTTCTTAATCTACTCATTCTTTAAGATAAGTTATTTAATCTTCAATTAACTTTATTCTGTTTCCATGGTCCTTTATTAAATAAAATTTTACTGTAATATGATCTGAAAAAGAAAAACTTAATATTTTGCTTTTCTGCATTTAACTATAAAGTTTTGTGTTCATATATGATAAATTTTTGTAAACATACCATGTACCTCTGAGAAAAAGGTATATTCCTTTCCATTCTCATTCAGTTCTCTCCAAATAGCTATCATACATAGCATATCTAAGATTTTATTTATCTCCCTGACTTCTTTCTCATTTATTTTTTGGTTAGGCTAAACAGGTCATAAATGAACTTTCTAAGAAAAAGAGCATCAGGACCAGATGGATTTATGAGTAAACTTTAACAGACATATAAAGATCATCTAATTTCAATATTACATAAATTATTTAGAGCAATTGGCAAGAAGAGTCCTGGCAAATTCCTTTTATGAAACAAATATACTGCTAATACCTAAACCAGGAAGAACAAAAATAGAGAAAGAAAATTATAGGGCAATTTCATTAGTGAATATAGATGTAAAATTTCTAAATAAAATATTAGCCAGTAGAATTCAACAATATATCATAAAGATTATACATTATGGCAAAATAGGATTTATACCAGGTATGCAGGGATGATTTAATATGAGGAAAGCTATTTAAAAAGTTGATTACATAAACAATTGAAAATAATATGATCATATTATTTTGACAAAGAAAAAGCTCTTGACAAAATACAATACTCATTTCTATGAAAAACCTTTGAATGCATAAGTAAAAATGAATTTTCCCCTAGAATAATGAATTTATACTTAAAACTTCAGTAAACATTATTTGCAAAGGGGATAAGTTAAAAGCATTCCCTATAAGATCAGGAGTGAAGCAAGGGTACCCATTATCACTAATATAATTTAATATTTTATTAGAAATGATATAACAATCAGAAAAGAAAAAGAAATTGAAGGAATCAGAATGGGTAAAGGGGTAATAAAGCTATGTTTGCAGATGACATGATGATATTTCTGTGTGTGTGTGTGTGTGTGTCTATAGAGAAAAAAAACCCTCAAGATTCAACTAAAAATTAGTTGAAACTATCAATAATTTTAGCAAAGTGGCAGGATATGAAATAAATCCACATAAATCATCAGTCTTTCCACATACCACCAAAAATGTCCTGCAAGAAGAGATAGCAAGAGTTAACCCATTTAAACTAACCACAGAGGGAATAAAATACCTATGAGTATATTTGACAAAACAAACTCATAATCTATATGAACATAATTATAAAATGCTTTTTATACAAATAAAACAGATTTAAGTAATTGGATAAATATTAATTGTTCATGGATGAGCAGAGCCAATATAATTAAAATGACAATCCCACCTAAATTAATCAACTTATTCAATGTCATTCCAATTAAATTACCAACAATTATTTTAATGGATTAGAAAAAATAATAGCAAAATTCATTTCAAAAAAACAGAAGGTCAAGAATATTAAAGAAATTGATAAAAAAGATGTAAAGGAAGGTGGCCATGCAGTACCAGATTTAGGAATATATTTTAAAGCAATAACTATCAAACTGGCTAAGAAATATAAAAGTATATCAATGAAACAGAAGAGTATGCACAACAAACAATTATAAAACATTGGAGTAACCTTGTGTTTGATAAAATTAATGATCCAAGTTTTTGGAATAAGAATTCACTATTTCATAAAATTGTTGGGAAAACTGGAAAGCAGTCTGGCTGAAACTAGAAATAAATCCATAACACCATTTACCAAGATAAGATCAAAATGTATACATGATCTAGGCATAAAGGGAGATATCATAAACAAATTAGAAGATGGAAACCTTACTTATCAGATTCATGGATAGAAGAATTCATGAATAAAGAGTTTCTAAGCATTGGGAGGTATAAAATGGATAATGCTAAATATATTAAATTGAGGTTTCATACAAATAAAACTAGTATAGCCACAATTAGAAGGAAAGCAGTAAGTTGGAGGGGAAGTTTTACAGTTTCTGAGAATTCTCTTATTTAAAATATTTAAAAAGCATTGTCAAATATGTAAAAATAGATACCATTCCCCGATTTAAAAAATGGTTAAAAGATTTAAACAGATATTTTTTGGGGGGAAATCAACACTACATATAATTATGTGAAAAATGCTCTAACTTATTATTGATTAGAGAAATGCAAATCAAAACAGTTCTGAGATATTATCTCACACCTATAAGATTAGCAAAAATGATAAAAAGGCAAAATGACAAAAGTTGGAGGGGATATGGGAAAATGGGGACACTAAAAAGCACTATTGGTAAAACCGTTGAACTGAGCCAACCATTCTGGAAAGCATTCTGGAATCAAGTCCAAAGAGTTTTAAAACTGGGTATTCCTTTTGAACTGGCAATACCACTGTTAGGTTTATTTCCTAAATTAATCAGAGAAAAAGGAAAAGAGCCTATATGTTCTAATACATTTTATAGCAGCTCTCTTTGTGGTGGCAAAGAATTGGAAACTGAAGGGTTGCCCACCAACTGGGAGATAGCTAAGTAAGTTGTGGCATATGATTGTGATGGAATATTACCCCACCTTAAGAAATTCATGAGCAGCTTAATTTAAAAAAAAACACATGGAAAGAATTACATGAAATTATGAAGAGAAATAAGCTATATCAAGAGAACATTATATACAGGAATCCCTCAATTTCCAATTCTTTGCCATCGCAAAGAGACACAAGTGGAAGGGATCTATTATGCAGATATGAAGAAAAATAAATGTGATTTAATTTTTGTAATATCTTCTTTTTTCTTTATATATGGAAATGCTTGTTTTGTTGGATTTGTGAGCATTGGGAATAAAAAAATAGGGGAAAAAAAAGATAAAGCCAACTCTGCTAACTCCTTCATTTGCTTTTCCAAGATAAACCTGTAAGCTATCCATTTAACTATAGCTCGGTTTTAATTACAACTTCCTTCTTTTTTTTTTTTTTTGTTTTGTTTTGTTTTGTTTCTTTCACAAAGAGAATGTCAAGAAGGAGGGAAGGAAGGAAGCATTCATGTATTAGGCACTTAGCATATGCCAGGTACTGTACTAATTGCTTGAGATACATACAAGCAAAAAAAGGTAGGTTCTTGCCCTGTTTTTCCTTTTCAACCTCTCTCTCCACATCACCTCCCTTCAAACATAGCAAATGATTTTCTTCTAATTAATTCCTCCTTCTTGTCCCTGCTCCCTACCCTGTTCCTTCCTGTTTCCTTGTTACGTTGCTTATTTTTATATAGTATTTTGTATTTGTATATGTGTGAATATTCTAAGTTATGCCCTCACCACCTCTCTCCTTGTAGTAAAAGTCTTTATTTGGACTGCTACATTCCTCTCTCATTTCCAATCCATCCTCCACACAGTTAGCAACATAAAATTCCTGAAGAACAAAACTGAGTCTGTCATTTCCCTGCTCACAAAACGTAATTGGTTCCCTCTTAGCTTCTGTGATAAAATGCAAATTCTTTAGCTTGGCCTTTAAAGTCTTTCATAACCTAGCTGCTTTAATCTTTCCAGATTTCTTACACATGATTCCCCTCCATGCCTTCTACCTGGCCTACTTGTTCTACAAAATTGCCATTTCATCTTGCTTTCTGTTCCTGTCCTCCAAGGCTGGAATACACTCCCTCTCACCTCTAACCTCCACCTCTTAGAAACCCCAGCTTCCACCAAGGTTCATTTCTCTGTTATCTCCTCCTATAAATCTTCAGTTTAAATTATCCTATATGTACTTATCTGTTTTCAAGCTTTTATCCTCCTCCTCAGCCCCCACCAGTATATAAATTCCTTCTTCAAAAGCCAACTCTCTTATTTGTTTTATTTGCTTGTCTTATCTAATCTAATATTGTGACAAAATCTCTTTTGACAGAATAGGTTAAAAACAAGGAAATCTAACATTAGACTAATCTATCTGAGAAAGTATTTGACGATTTCTTACATACCTTTATGTATCTTTAATTTTCCAAAATATTTACGTCACATCTCATTTTATCCATAAGATAATTCTATGAATAATAATAATTAATACCCATATAACACTTTAATGTGTGCAAAAATGTTTATGTGTATTTTCTCACTGGATTCTTACAATAACCTTGTGAGGCAGATCCTATTACCATCCCCATTTCATTGCTGAGGAAAGTGAGGCTTGAGAGTGACTGGACTCAGAATCACAAGGCAAGTATTGTTTGAGATAGGATTCAAATGAAGATGCTCCTGATTCCAGGCCCACCTCTCTGCCCACTACACCAGGGGGTCTCTTTTTTGTGTTATGGACCCTTCTGATAATGTAATAAAGCCTAGGAACCCCTACTCTGAATAGTGTTTGTAAATGAATGAAAGAAAATGTAGAGAATTACAAAGGAAATCAATTATATTGAAACATAATTATCAAAATGTTTTAAAATATATTCAAAGGCTCCAGGTTAAGAGCTTCCACATAACATCATACTGCTTCCTAAAGTAGATAGGGCTGGTGCTGATATTATTATCCTAATTTTCCAAGCAAGGACAAAAGTAAAGGGAGATTGTCACTTTCTTAGGGACAGAAAGCAAACATGAATGACACAGCTAGGATGGAAACCAAGGCTTGACTTTGCTTTTTTTTTTTTTTCCTTCTGTTATACCATCCTAAGATCTTTGAAGTGATTCTCATCAATCTGTACAGATCTTCAAGCAATTTCACCTCCAACACTGAGTGGCTCTCAAACTTCTTGGTTGGTCTGTGGCTCTTTTATATTCTTAAAAGTCATTGATGACTCACCCAAAGAACTTTTGTTTATGTGGACTACATCTAGTAGTAATTATTATATTAGAAATTAAAATGTCTTAATATCATTATGAAAATATTTTTTATCTTTCAGACTCCCCAAAAGTGTCTAAGGGACCCCAAAGAATATCTGGATTACATTTTGAAAAATGTTGATCTAAAACCATATTCAAAATGAAAGATTGGTTAATAGCTCTGACATACTAGGTTCAAACTATATCCGTATCAGCTTTACTTATAGCAATCCCATCAGCAAGGGTAATCCTGTAACATCTCCAAAGACAAAGACAAATAAATAGACCTTAGGATAATTTTCAAGTTAAACTTTACTAAGTCTAGTGGTTTTATTTTTTTTTTTACTTTTAATTCCTTCTTACTCATTGACTAAAATTCAAAATCAGATGTCTCCAGCAAAGAGGAAACAAATAAAGAGCTAGTATAAGGATAAAAAGAATCCAGAAGAACAGCAGAAATTCTTCATAGGTCTCTGATGACCTATGGGCTAGCTAGCGTTTGATGAACTCTCCCTGTTAAACTTACCAAATTTTCTCTGAGTAGTTGAAATTGCTTTCTGAATTGGCATGGAAATTATTTTTGTTCCATATTTCTATGTTCCATTGTGCCCAACTCCCCCTTTTTCTGAGCCTTAAAACTGGTATATCTGGAGACCAAACTTGGGAAATTATATCATTTTCTCAAAGTCAAATTGTGTTTGTAATAGAGCTGAGTTTCAAATCCAGAACTTCTTACTTCTTCATTCTACTGAACCATAGAATATTCTTTTGCTGGCTACTCACAAATTATGTTGTTTTTAGGAGTATAGAAAAACCAAGAAGAGAGAAAGAAATCATTGAACACACAATAGTGAGGATACATTTCAAGCAGTTACATTAAGCTTTGTAGCTGTCAAAAGCAACAAGGACTCTAACAATCTCCTTTTCTAATTTGAGTTTGGAGGATTTCAATGAATGTATGTCAATTTAGTGGAGCAGCACCATTAGTCGTTTAGTAAAATGATTTTCAAATAGCTGATTGGGATGGCAGTGTGCTTTCTTACACCTTTCAAGGCAACACATTAATTTGTTCAAAAGATTTTAACCAGCATTTACAATGTGGTTGTAAATTCAGAGCACACATGTCAGAGACTGAAAGTAAAACCTTCTATTTTTTTCTTAGATAATTGAGGAGAAGCTGTTTGACGTAATGTAGAAAGTGGGAATACCTACTCTTAAGTCCTGGCTCTGTCATTTTTCTAGCTGAATGATCTCAAATAAATCATTTCACCTCATGAAGTGCCTCATGTATATATCCACTCTAAGGAAAGCAAAATGCTTTAAAATTTGGACTATTTGGTTGTTTCATGAGGATTATACTTGGGAAGCTAAATGGCCAATGGATAGAACACTCAACCTGGAGGAACACCTGAGTTCAAATCTGGCTTCAGATATTTACCGTGTAAACCCAGTAGATATTTAATCTCTATTTGCTTGTTTTCTCATATATTAAATGAAAATAAGAGGATTGTTTTGGGGATAAAATGAGATATTTATAATACGATTTTCAAATCTTAAAATACTATATATAAATGCTAGCTATTGTATTATCTCTCCAATAAGACTGCATAGTTTTCTAAGGACTTAAGTCCTGCTTCTTTTTTCTGAGTACACAGAAAGCTCAATAATCATTCATTCATTGACTAGTGATCTCTTGAATATGGTGAACCAACTCTACATTATCCATAGTAGCAATGGTAGCCCACAATGTATAGCTCTTTACCTTTTGCAAAGCCCTTTCCTTATAAGTATCTTGTGAGGTTAAGTAATATTTTATTGCCTCCATTTTATAGATGAAGAACCTGGAGCCCGGAGAGATTAAATAACTTGTCCACTGTCAAAGAGTTATAAGTAGCAGGGTTGGACACTGAGCATAAGGATTCTGATAACAAAGCCCATAAACACTAAATTTATGTAACTTTGGGCAAATTACCACATCAGACCCTGTTGTTTTTTTTTAATGAGATTAGATTAAATTATTTCTTAAGTAACCATCCAACTCCAAATCTGTGATCCTATGACATCTTAAGGCCTTAATTTTCTCTTGTTTAAAAAAATGATGATTTCTAACTTCCTTTTCAAATCTATTCAGATTTGATCCAGAGATTTAACATTTTAACAAATCTTTCCACTACTCTACACCATCTCTCAATAGAATAGAAATTTCAAGAATCAGTTCAATCCATGAATATGCCTCTACCTTCATCCCTACATTGTGTTAGTCATCTATTATTGTAAAGAAAGCAGATAGACTTCCTTCAAGAATAAGAATTCTCTCCCTTTTTTCTGGTTCACAGAATGTCTGGTATTTATATTCCAGAGACTCATTCAGCTGTTTCAGAGCTACATTATCAACTATTCAATAGTAAAGAGAAATCTGCTCCAGAATGTCTGGGCCAAAGGTTATATGGGGATAAGGATTTAAGGAGCATTTAATCAGATTTATCATAATAGTACTTATCATCTCTCAGGATTAAGTCTAATAACTGAAGTAACATTTGATGTTCAAATGTACTGCACAGGTATAAAAAGACTAAATTTCCATCCACTCACCTGTCTATGGGAATGAGATATATACAATTCTCTATTAACAATACTAGGAGCAAAGAGAGAGTCCAATAGTTATAGTATATGATGCTTTGCCTCATTTGGAAAAAATTGTTCTAAACACTGAAGTTGATCTCAATTTTTTCTCTTTCACAAAGAGCTATTCTACAAATATCTGTTTAAAAAAAAAATCTATTAGCTAATATGCAAATTACTACTATTCTGCCCTCCACAGAAAAGTTCTTCAGAAGAGTAGACAGTCATTCTTTACAAGTGAAGTTCAATTCACTTCTTGTTTCATGTGTTTACTTCAGGAAATGGAAATACTACAGATAGTAATTGATTCCTAAGGTGGACCAGTCACTGTACCCAAGAAAAAGAAACTTAAAGGAGAGAGTAAGGCAATTTTACAAGAAGGAAAGAAGGAAGGAAGGAGGGAAGGAAGAAAAGAAGGAAGGGAGGGAGGGAGGGAGGGAGGGAGGAAGAAAGGAAGGAAGGAAGGAAGGAGGATGGGATGGGATGGAGGGAGGTGGGAGGGAGGGAAGGAGAAAGGAAGGGAGGGAGGGAGATAGGGAGGGAAGGGAGGGAGGAAGGGAGGGAGG
>NC_058132.1:269254306-269286830 GCF_016433145.1 Gracilinanus agilis | reverse complement strand
AGAGAGAAACAGAGAGAGAGAGAGAGAGAGAGAGAGAGAGAGAGAGAGAGAGAGAGAGAGAGAGAGAGAGAGAGAGAGAGAGAGAAGCTAACCAGTTTGGAAGGTGAGAGTGGCATAAAGTTTTCTGAGTAATAGATTGAAATGGTTTCCGTATGTGAAATGGTGTTGAGTTACAATTTGAAGAATGAGAACTGGGAGGGGAGAAAAAACAGCTGAGACCCAACTTTCCCCTGGGCTAGTCAGAACGTGGACACTAGTTCAAAAAAGACAAGAGATACCGGAAGCTACGGTGGGGCTGGAATTTACTGCTCTCGGTGACCTAATGCCAATGTTTACCGGGGCTTTAACCAGGGCGGGCTAAGGACTCATAGATGGTCTGCTGTGAAATGCCACGCAGGCAGAGACTGACAAGCAGCAGCAGGAGTTGAGCTCCCCCCCCCCACCCCCCACCCGGGACTGCTGTTCCTGCTGAGGTTTCAAGGAGAGGGGGGTGGGGTGGGGGGCTGATTTTTTTCCCTTCTTTTTGCTGCCGCCGCTAATGTTACTGCAGCCGCCGCCGCTGCTTCTCTGTACCAGGTAAGCAGCCCAGGCAGGGAGGATAAGATTCGGGGCAAACCCTGGGACGATGAACAAGATCTGGAAGTTTTTCCGAGGAAGCAGGAGGGCTCTAGTGTTTATATTCGTCGCTTCTGTCATTTGGCTGCTGTTTGACATGGCAGCTCTCCGCCTTTCATTCAGTGAGATTAACACGAAGGTCCTGAAGGAAGACCTCATCCGGAAAGGACGAGAACAAGTCAAAGTTTTGCGAGAGCGAGAGAAGATGCCCTCCGGCAGCAGAAGGGAAACCAGGCGTCCCCTGAAAGGATCCGAAAAGGGGAAATGGGGCAGAGAGAACTTTAGGAAGAACGAGAACACGTTGTTGAAAGCTGAGGATCATGCAGACAAACTTCAGCAGGGACAGACAACGCAGACCACGCAGCAAGTCCCTGCAAAAGGAAACACATTCCCTGTGTGGGGACCAGGGCATCTGAAGAGCTTCCCCCAACCTTCCCTTCCCCTCATGAAGAGAAGTAGGGAGAACTCTTCCAAAGTTAGTAGCTCATCTGCTCCGATGGAAAGAAAACAAAATGTTTCCAGTAGGTCCCAGGAAATTCCACTCTTAGGAATAAAAGAAATTTCATTGGTAAAATTAGCACATGAAGTACCTTCCCAAGCCAACCAGGAGGTGCCTCTGAAGAAAAATACAATCATGTCTGCAGCATCTGATGGGGTGAATAAATGGGGCTCCAAGAGGACTACTGCTTCTAAACCAGCTGACTCCAAACCAGAGGCACCTAGAGAGCAAATAGGTAGGAAATTCCACCTTGACCCAACAGTGCCAAAATCTGGAGAAACCATAGCATTAAACAGAAGTGAGACTCAGGCCAAAGAAATAAATGGGAATAAGGATCAATTAGACAGGAACTTTTCCCTGCCCAAATTCACTGGCAACATAGATCACATAAAAACCCAATTTGTAAATGAAACAAGATTGGAAGGGCTGCCAATGAATGATGGGACTAAAGTGGAGGTTGGGAAGAAATTCAATTTCTCTGAAAGCCATGTTGTAATTATCACCAAAGAGGAGATGAAAATGCAACCTAAAGAGGTTCCCAATTCCAGAGACAATCAAATAGTTGTTTTTCCTAAGACATTGGATGAAAATCAAGGAAAGCACATTCTAAGGAACAGAAGTGAGACATCTTTCCATTCAGATTCTTCTGAGAAAGTAAATGTGTCTTCAACCAACCAAACCCTGACTGGAGGTTCAGAGTTAAGATTCAGAATAGCCATGAAAAACCAATCCAAGATACAGAATCAAACTGGAGAGAAAATACATTTACCTGAAGACCTTGGAATGCATCCAGTGCAGAACATTGATGTAACCCTTTCTCCAAGAGATCCCAAAGCACCAGGCCAGTTTGGAAACCCTGTAGTAGTTCCCCTTGGAAAGGAGAAAGAGGTAAAAAGAAGATGGAAAGAAGGAAACTTCAATGTCTACCTTAGTGATTTGATCCCATTAGACAGAGCCATTGATGATACAAGGCCTACTGGGTAAGATTCATTTCCTTTCTCTTCATCCTAGCTTAAGGGATTTTATGTGAAACAGATTTTCCATGGGTGAGAAGACAGTACTATGGTGGCTTAGAGAACCAAAGTGCTTTTAGCCAGTGTAGACTCCAAAAGTTGCCATCTTCCACACTGGTAGGGATGAACAGGCACACCTAATCTTTTCTTTCTACACCAATTGCTTTATCTCTTTATACCTGAGGGGAATAAATAAATTCATGCTCTAATTCCTCTTCCTCCTATAAAAAAAGAGATTTGACAAATTCAATTCACAATAAGCATAAGAAAATTTAATTGTGTTTTTAACCACTTCTAGGATATATGCATGAAACAAGGGAATGAATGTCAGATTCTGGAATTTCAGGTATTGAGGAGCTGGTTAAAGGTATTTAAGGAACAGAAGAACACAGGATTATGGAAGGAATGTAATGATGTAACTAGAATCAGAAAAGGCCTGTGTTCAAATCCTGTGAAAAGAGCTTTGCAAACTTTCAGGCATTACATAAATTTACTTTTCAGTAATTACTATTATACCATGATCCCTGAAAATCAAATCATATTAAACAACTACCTATAAAGCCAATCTTACATATAGATAAAGCAAAAAATCCATTAATTCTTTTTGCAAGAGAATATTTTCTTTCCAAAACCTTAATTTTTCTGTGACTTTTTTGAAAATGAGTTAAGGAAAGAGAGAAGAAAAAGGAGAATTTCAAGATTATGTTTATATAGAATAAACAATGTCCTGGAAATTTCTTAGACCAAAAATATTTAATGAGTGTCTATAAAATGCATAACAGTATAAGAGATACTAAAAGTACACATCAAATAAATAGTTTCATCTATGCAGGTAATTATATTTGATAAGCAAACAGGATATCATTTTAAAAATTCAGGACTTCCCTCCCCTCCCCCCAAATATATAGATTTTATCTTTGGTATTTCCACTTCTCAGTTCATTTTCTGCATCTAATCACTTACAAATTATTCTTCAGATATGAAATCTGTAGATGTATGTAATTTTTTTTTGGTTCAACTTGCTCCACTCTTCATTATCTCATGTAGTTCTTTCCAAGTTTTTTTTTAATAAATCATTGTTTCTTAGGATATAACAGTATTCTATCACAATCATACCACAATTTGTTTAGTATTTCTCCAATTGATGGTCATTCCCTCAGTTTCCAGTTCTTTGCCACCACAAAGAGAACTGCTATAAATATTTTGGAACATTTGGTTCTTTTCTTTTTTCCTGATCTCCTTGAAAAATAGACTCATCAATGGTATTGCAGGGTCTAAGGATATACATAGTTTTCTAGTCTTCTGTATGTAATTCCAGACAATGTTATTTTTTTAAAAATAGTATACCTAGTTAACTAGACCATGAACTAGACCAGTGATGGGCAACCTTTTGAGCTTGGTGTGTCAAAATTTGCCAAAAAAAACAGGCATAACTTGGGTGGTGTGTCACTTCAAGAAAAAACACATAATTTCATGATATTTATAGTTTAAATAACAAAAATGTATAATTGTAATATATAACTATTTAATGAACCAAAATAGGTAAATTAATATAGGTAGAATTGTCATCGATAGTGCACAGAGTATCTACACTACACTACAGCAAATGTTTCATCCTTGGCATGCGGCCCCATACTTCTCTGTATGCAGCCACGTGTGACTGCGTGTCATCAAAAATGGCTACACATGTCAGTGCTGACACGTGTGTCATAGGTTTGCCATCATCAAACTAGACCCTAGATAATGTAAGCCTGTAGGCTTCATGTTGTCTACAACGCTTCAAAGTTTGTAATGAGAATTTGCTCCCCAAAACCCTAAATCCCAGCTTCCCATGTTCCCTCTTCTGTTACATGCTAACTAGGGAGGATATAAGTTTTGTGTAGCTCCACTCCTCTTTCTCTTCTCCCCTGATTACGCTGGGAAAGCGGGCTTTATGCTAGGCAAGAGAATCTACATATGAGGATTTACTTTTTGTTAGATAATTAGGTTTGAAGTTCTATTTCTTTTAGTTTTATTTTCTTTCTACTTCAAGTGATTATTAATAAACTTCATAAAATATAATACTTGGGGTTACTGGATATTAATTTTAATCTTACAACAGTATAGTCTGAGTCAGATTATTATGTAATTCTGAAATATACAGCAAATGAAAGAAAAATACAATAAAACATAGATATGATATTTTAAAAATAATTTGATATATAGCATGTAGGAATTACAGATTAAAGGGCCCTGTCTCTTTTTGAGTTTGAAATCACAGATTTAGACAACACAGATCATATTGAACTTCATTATTCAAATCATTACTTGACAATTAACTTTTAAGAGAATTGAAAGACAAGATGATTAATCCAGTCACACTTAGATAAGATCCTCAAGTATTTTACAGACTGAACAATAGACAAGATCCTCAAGTAGTTTATAGACTAAACAAAGACATTTTAATCTAATAGCTAAGATTCTGTCATATTTTAATACTTCATGAATCATCAATGTGTCCAATTCATCCAAAAGTGAAGATTACAGCCTATCTATGCCTTTTAACCCTGGGCAACTTTTAGGTAGTTCTTGTGAATTTTTCATTGGGAATCCTTTTACTGAGAGTCTCCTTTTAGGTCTTTGACATTGAAAGTTTACCAGTAGAACAAGCAGGCTTTCCCCCTATTTATCCATTGCTTTTGTTACATGATTAGCCTAACTCCTTTTCTGGTGGGATATTCTTTCAATGATTTCTTTTATTCTGATTCTTGTGTACAGCTTTGTGTTTTTAAAATATGTTAGCCTACTTACACTCATAATTGCCATTTGAATGATCTGCAGTAATGATTCCTCTGAGATCATAGTATCTGATGATTTATACCTATGTACTCTCACCAGAAAGACATTGGTGTTCAAAAAAAAAAATCCATGAATTTTTGATTCAAGAAAAATCTTGGGGTCATTAAAATATCTATATAATTCCTTAGATGCAATTCAGCCCAATCTTCCTCCAACTAAGTTATGAACTCAGATCATTGTTCATCCACTGTGTCTGTCAGAAATATATGTATGTATGAACCAGCTCAGTGGACAGCCAATCCAACTACACATTGTATCAATGTAAGCAATAAACATTCTTCATCCACTTGGTTTTTACTATGTGGCTAGTTAAGCCAAATTTTTAAGTAATTATGAATTTCATTTAGGAGAATATTGGTGTTAAAGAATTGGGCTTCTATGGTAGCAGACATCTTGGGATCTTTGAACATGCCATATGATTTCCCAAACATAACTCCTCCTAAATTTTTCCTTCTGAATTTTACTAGTTTTCTTTAGAAGGTTCTATTTCCTATGTGACCAGCTAAACCAAATTTTAAAGTTAATATGAATATATGGTGGTTTTTTTTGTTTTTTTTTTAACCCTTGTACTTCGGTGTATTGTCTCATAGGTGGAAGATTAGTAAGGGTGGGCAATGGGGGTCAAGTGACTTGCCCAGCGTCACACAGCTGGGAAGTGGCTGAGGCCGGGTTTGAACCTAGGACCTCCTGTCTCTAGGCCTGACTCTCACTCCACTGAGCTACCCAGCTGCCCATGAATATATGTTTTAAGAGAATTAGCAAAGTTTCCAGACTTAATACAATTAGCATAATAATAATTACAAATGGGAACATCCAAAGAAACACACAATCTGAAGTGAATCTTTTTTCCATTTGAACTGTATTCCAGATCACCTCAATGATAATGAAAAATACTTTTGGTGAGCATATCTCCAGGTTTTATCCTCACTGATGTTACTAATCAGGTGGCCATGCAATGAAAATATCTCTGTCATTTCATCTTTCAAGATATATTGTATGTGTGATTTTAAAATGACATAGACACCTTCATTGAGGACAGTCTCTAAGACTATATTTGTAATTATATTTAATTGAATCTATTTTAATTTATAAGCATTTATTTACTCCTTTCTCACATTCATCTCTCCCTGCCCCTGCCACCACTGGGAAAAAGTAAACCCTTATTTAAAAAAATAAATACATAGTTGAGCAAAAACCAATTCCTTTATTGGCCATGCCCAAAAATGTATATCTTGGTTTGTATCTTGGGTCCATCACCCCTCTATCAGGAAGTGGATAGTATATTTCATCTTCTGGAATTTTGGTTTGTCATTGCTTTGATCAGAGTTTTTAAGTCTTTGAATGTTGTTTGCCTTTATATTATTATTGTTATTGTATTAATTATTCTCCTATATCGATACATTTAACTCTACATCAGTTCATAGTCTTTCTAGGCTATTTTTAAGAGTATTCCATTACATTCATATGCCTTAATTTGTTCATCCATTCCACAATGAATGAACATCTCCTTAATTTCCAGTTCTTTGTCACAACGAAAAGAACTACTATAAATATTTCTGTGTTCTTTTTTTAATCTCTTGGAATTTAAGATAATGTTTGTTCCTATTTAATTTAATCCTTTTTCATAGTCAACAAGCTTAAATTCAGTGAGTGAGTCGTGCTGTTTTCTGCACTGTCAGTCAATTACAATGACCAGTCATGAAATATGATTTTCTAAAGCCCAGCTGTTATCTTCTCATTTTCATTAAGATTGCACTCAATAAATGTGTATATTATTACAACATTTTGTAGAGATGGGAAAGTAGGCATATTAGCTAATAGTTAATGATATTTTCTTGATCTTTTTTTGGTAGTAACCAAATATACTAGACATTTGGTACACTTCCTGCTTTCATATATCTTGAATTTTAATTCCCTAATCAACTAAAAAATGGGTACATTGTAGAATAGACTTCCTTTGTATAGAGTTGATCTTTTACAGTCAGACTGATTGTCTTTATGTAGTTCTATTTTATTTTCTCATGGCTAATATTGGAGGTCATTAAACCAAAATGTGTTAGCTCCAATGTCTTTGATGGAAAAAAGAAGCTGTTTTCTTAATAGAAATTAATTCTCTTAGGATTTATGAATCCACATGTAGGAGAACAAGAGCTTGACCAGCCAAGCCCTCCAACTTATGCCTTCCTATTCCACTGAATTATTCAATCAAAAGACAACACATCACCTTGTTCTATTTTCTAAACATTTTTTCTGATTAAATCTTTTCCTAAATATATTTGAATTTCCTTCAGGCAATGACTATACTCATTTTTCTTAATAGTGAAGTAGGCAAAGTAGTCTTGATGTCTCTGTGTATCTTTCACTTATTCGTGGGGTTTAACCAAAGTAGTATGTTTCATCATACGTTGTTGGTCAAATGCAGTGCACAGATTGGGTTTTTGGACTTTTTTTAGTGGACATAATGAAACTAGAAAGGGCTTTGTGCTGGAATCTAGAACAAAAGAACCTTCCAAAAAAAAAAACTTCCTCAAATTCTAAGGAGGAGATTGGGAGGAATTGTTTAGGAAATATTTGTCATGTTCAAAGATCTCTACAAGCTGATATGACCTTGAATGCAATATGAAAATAATAATGAATAAAATTCACATTTTTATAACTATTTGTATGCTAAGGCATCTTTCAACAATTTTGTGCAACAAATAAAGGAAGTATAACCATCCTTATTATATAGATGTGGAAACTGAGGTTCAGAGAAAATAAGTGATTTATTCAAGGTCATAGGGCTACTAACCTGGGTCTTAAGTCCTATGTTCTCTTTCCTCTGTCACTAAAACCATATATGTTTATCCAATCCCCAAAGGCTTTTGAAAATTCATCTCTGGGGCTGAGGTATTATTGTTATTGAAGACTATTTCATTAACCCTGCTGGAAAACTAGCAGATATATACTTAATTTCAATGCACACCAATACTTTAAGGATTCCATAGTCTCCATAGTGTGGGTATTGCCTCCATTTATATAAGTCACAACTCATTCAAGCCTTCTCATCTTGTGTGATTCTTGCCCGTGATGTATCATAAATCCTTGATGGAAGATGCCTTCCTCTATGCCTTTTCTTATTTTTTCACATCAGGGGTACAGCTCTCAGATTATTCACTAATTTTTTATCTCTCCCAAAAGATAGCTATGCACACCTCCTTGGTCAGTGATACATATCTTTAAGGATGTCTTTATACTGTATTGTATGCAAAAGTCATAGTTATGCTACAATCTACTGATGCCTGCTATACATTTTTCCATTGTTCTTTAGGCTCATGTGAAGTTTCGATTATCTGAGATCACTGTATTTGATCTTTTGAAACCTCAATACATCATTTTGAGAACATTGATGTTAAAGATCATTTTTGTGGCAGCAAACATGTAGAGATCTTTGAACATGACAAATATTTCCTAAACAATTCCTCCCAATCTCCTCCTTAGAATTTGAGGAAGTTTTTTTTTTTTTTGGAAGGTTCTTTTGTTCTAGATTCCAGCACAAAGCCCTTTCTAGTTTCATTATGTCCACTAAAAAAAGTCCAAAAACCCAATCTGTGCACTGCATTTGACCAACAACGTATGATGAAACATACTACTTTGGTTAAACCCCACGAATAAGTGAAAGATACACAGAGACATCAAGACTACTTTGCCTACTTCACTATTAAGAAAAATGAGTATAGTCATTGCCTGGAGGAAATTCAAATATATTTAGGAAAAGATTTAATCAGAAAAAATGATTAGAAAATAGAACAAGGTGATGTGTTGTCTTTTGATTGAATAATTCAGTGGAATAGGAAGGCATAAGTTGGAGGGCTTGGCTGGTCAAGCTCTTGTTCTCCTACATGTGGATTCATAAAAAAGTTAATGAGTGCTAGGGCTAGTCTGGAAAGGATAATAATCAGGAACAGTTTGTTGGAGGATGTGAGACTAGATATGGGCCTTATGAAATGGCTTGAATTTGGGGAGACAGTGGTATGGGCAAAGAATTTCAAGTGGTAGCAAATAGAAAGGTTAAAGATATAGAAGTAGAGATTAGTGTAGCACATATCAGAAAGTCAGGAGGCAGCTTGATCTGAACCTTTTATTTTATAAATGGGAAAACACAGGACTAGAGTGGTTGCATTCTTCTGCATGACTGCAGTTTTTAAATCAGAATGACTCAGCTCTTTATCACCATTCTATAAAATAATAGCTAATAGCTAATGTCTATGCAGTGCTATGTTCCAAGCACTGTGCTAAGTGCTTTATAAGGGTATATGTGTATGTTTCACCATACTTTGTGGGATCTATTTCAGTATGTGTATATATATGTATGTATATAATAATCCTGATAAAATCATGTTAATGTGGCATAACCATCAGCTTGATTCCTGAAGGACTATTGAATTCCATTCAATTAAATCAATATTATTGAGTACCTAAGAGACAGCTTGATTTATTAGGTAGAGAAGAGGTGCCAAAAACCCAGTCTCTGGGCTGCACTTGACCAACAATACTATAGAGTAAGGCTTAAATCAGATTAACATTTAATTGGGAAATATTTTTATATTAAATAAAAATAAAACATAGATAATGTTCGCTTGTGGTTTTCTAAGTCAATATGTGCCTACAGGGATCTGTTTCAATTTGAATTTGTTACCACTAGGGAAAAGGATCAAACTTGGATTCAAAACCTGGGTTCAAGACCTATCTCTGTCACAGGTATACATTTGAACAAATTACTTAATATCTCTGTGGTCCAGGACACTTTTTAAGGTTCCAGGTGATAGTTGAGTCTCTGATGCATCTCAGTGGAGGGAATTTCTACTGTGGGAGTTCCTCAATACCAATAAAATTATAGGTCCTTTCCTTTTTCCTTCCTGCAAAAAACAAAATAATAGGCACCTACTATGTTAGACACTACAAATACTGTTAGGACAAACAACAAACATAGACCCTGTCTTCAGGGCAGGTACAGAAGAATAAAACAAGGTACAGTATACTCAAGGATTTGAATCCTGCCTCAGATACTTACTGGCTTGTGACGCTGGGCAAATGCCTTAACTGAAGTCTGCCTTGGTTTCTTCCTCTATTAAATAGGAATAATAACAATAGTAGCACCTACCTCTCAGGGTTGCTGTGGGATAAAGTTTGTAAAGTATTTTGCAAACCTTAAAGTTTTATATAAGTGCTATTGTCATTATTGTCATTATTATTACTATCATTATCATTATTATAATAGGTAAAGAAGAGAACCAAAGTACATTTTTTTAAAAAAATGTAGCGTTTCACACTATTCCTGGTTTACAGTAGGTGTTTAATAAATGTTTGTTGAGAGGACAAGTAGAATGTTGAACCATGAGTTAGAGGAACTCTCTTCAAATCCTGGTTGCACCTCTTATAACCTCTGTGACCATGGGCATGTCATTGAACATTTCTGGGCTTCAGTTCCCCATCTACAAAATGAGAGGCTTGGACCAGATGAACTTGGAGATCAATGCCAACTCCGACCCTATGATCCTATGAAGAAAGTTTCATTAAGGAATTAGCACAGACATTTACCCTATAGGAAGAGAATAATTCCAAAGGGCAAAGATGTAGTAGGGAATTTATGCCAGGTTTCAGAACTAACTTGAGTGGTTATCCAGGATGGGGATGAGTTCAGGTCTAGATCCTTTGGCTGGATTGTAGAGTACATAAAAGGTAATCGTGTAAAACAGAACTGTAAAGGTAAATTGAAGGCAGATTGTAAAGGTTTCTAGTTTCTAGTTTCTCTTCTGAGCTCTGGTCCTGAATCACCAACCGATTACTGTGTATTTCCCATAGGTTTCTCAAACTCAAAATATTCAAAACAGACATTGTAATCTTCCCCCTCAAAGTCTATCCATCTTGCTGTTTTCCCTATCTCTGCAGAAAGTTCCATCATTTTCTAGTCACTCAGGGTCATAATCTTGGAGTCAACTTCTATACTTCAGTCTCCCTAACCCTCATCCCTGAATATCTTCCATAAATATCTTCCATCTCATTTGTACACTTCTCTTCATTTAGTTTAGACGTTCATTACTTTTCCCTTGAACAATTTCAATAGCCTAAGTGTCTCTCTCCCTCCTCCACCTCTCCAATCTATTTTCCACACAATTGCCAAAATGATATTCTTAAAGCACAGATTAAACCACAATACTTCCTGACTCAATACGTTCCGGTGTCTCCCTTTTGGATTATAATTAACTCTTTATCAGACTCTCAGTGACTAAGCCAAACTGTTTACTGGTCTTCATACATACTATTCGATATGTTTATTGTGCCCCTATACCCAAAAAGCATTCCCTCCTCCCCTCTACCTCTTAAAATCCTTTCCTTCTTGTTGTTCAGTCATTCAGTCAAATCTAACTCTTTATTACTCCATGAACCACAGTATATCAGACTCTTCTATCTTCCACTATCTCCTAACATCTGTCCAAGTTCATGTTCATTGTTTCCATGACACCATCTATCCACCTCATCCTCTGACATAACTTTTTCCTTTGGGTTTCAATCTTTCCCAACATCAAGGTCTTTTCCAATAAGTTTTACCTTCTCATTATATGGCCAAAGTATTTAAGTTTCAGTATCAGTATTTGGGAAACAGTCTGAATTCAATGAATAGTCTGAATTAATTTTTAATGTAATAACTGATTTGATCTCCTTGCTATCAAAGAGGCTCTCAAAAGTCTCCAATATGACAGTTCAGAAGTGACAATTGTACAGAGCTCAGTTTCCATTATAGTCCTACTCTCACAGCTATATGTTGCTACTTGGAAGAATAGCTTTGACTATACTGACCATTGTCAGCCTGGTGATTTTTCTGTTTTTTAGTATATTGTCCAAATTTGCCATAACCTTTCTTCCAAAGAGCAATTATCTTAATTTCATGCTTCAGTCACCATCTAAGAATATAGAATCTGATGTCACTTCAATTTTTTATCCCTTTATTTGCCAGGAATTGAGGGGACCATTTGCCAACATCTCTGTTTTTTTCATGTTAAGCCTCAAACTAACTTTTACATCCTTCTCTTTTACCCTTATCAAAACGGAGTCAACTATACACCTGAGATTGTTGCTATTTCTCCTGACACCTTAATTCCAGCCTGGCATTTTGCATGATGTACTTTGAATTTAAGTTAAATGAATGAGGTGACAATATACAGTCTTGCTCTACTCCTTTCTCAATTTTAAACTAATCAATTATTCCATGTTTGGTTCTAATTGTTACTTCTTGACCCACATACAGGTTCCTCAGGAGAAAAGTAAGATAATCTAGTATATCTCATTGAAGATTGTTATCATTTTGTTGTGATCCATACAGTCAAATGATTTAATGTAGTCAAAAAAGCAGAAGCAGATATTTTTCTGGAACTCCCTTGCTTTCATCATAATCCAGGAAATGTTGGCATTTTGGTCTCTGGCTTTTCTGCCTCTACAAAAAACAACCTTAAAATTCTCTCCACGTTTAAAACTTAGCTCAAGCACCACCTTTTATGTTAGGTCTTTTCTGACTCTCTGATCTCACAAACACACTAATAATCCCCAAACTATCTTGTATTTACTTTGTATATATTTTCTGTATACTTACATGTATATATGTCTTTTCCTTTGTTATAATATAAACTCCTAGAGGGAAGGAACTGTTTCTTCCCTGTATTTTTATCTTTAGCACAGATTCTGGCATATGTAGGGGCACTTAAATACTTATTGAATAATTGACATAGGATATGGGTAGTAATTTTCCTTCTTGATTTCAAGTCCCACAGTGCTTATAGGGATTGAAATGGAGTTAGGGGTACAACTCAAAAACTTCATCAGCGACACATTAAAAAAAAAAAGTCGGACTCTAGCAGAGTTTTATATTGTTAAGTGGTTAAAATACATAACTGTTATAATAAATAGTGTAATTATCCATAGCTTTGGGCTGCTGCTCTGCTTCCTGCCTCCGTTGTGGGTCTGTGATGTGAGGTGAGAGGGCAGCCTTGCCAAGTACAACTCTGGTAGTCATTCAGTTTACAAGGAATAAGTTGAGACTGAATAGACAACCTCTTAGGAGAGTTCACAAGGTAAATAGAAGTAGCTAGTAAATAGTTAGAGTGTGTGTTGTGTGTTCCTAAAGGGTTCAGTTCATCTGGATACAATTCTCTTTATTCTGTTTCTCAGGGATGAAATTGAGCAGAAGCAAAAATGAAATTCTTCTCATGCTCAAATTATTCGCTAATATTTCAAACACATTGGAACAAATTGGGATTTTTAAAACAACTGCAGTGGCAGTTTTGACTATTTAATTCCTCCTGAATTCGAAAGGAAATAGTCCTCCCCTGGGCAGAAAAGTCCCTTTGCTTCATTGTATAGGATTAATCCTAGTGTATATGATGGTTGATTTGTATGAGGAAAGTAGAGGAAAGGAGCCAAATTGGCCCATTATTGCAGACTTCTTCATTAATCAATTGTCTCAGGTAGAGAGGTTCTAGACTGGAATGGTGACAATGAAAATGGAAAATAAGGGATAAATATGGGGGTTGATGCTGACCCCTTCTGATTCTCTAATTACATAATTCATTTATCACATATATTGACTTACTATATAATAATAAGTTAAATAGGATATGGTGAGACTTGGGAAGTCCTTTAAATCCAGGATGAAGAGTTTGTCCTTAAAACTAATCCAACCAATTCACATCAACCAATTAAGCACCTTTGGCATGCAGAGTACTGGCAACTTGAAAGGACAAATTAGGGGGATAAGATGTGTACAAAGGACCATGATAGAAAATAATAAAACATTACACATGTATACAATACATACATTATGCTTTATTAGATTCAAGGAAGATTGAAAGTGTCTGAGATAGCTTCATGGAGGAGAAGACATTTGAATTGAGCTGTGAAATTTGGATGTGGATGGGGAAGAAAGTGGAGATAAGTAGTTGAATTCTAGGCATAGGAAGAAGGTGAGCAAAATTACGGATTCCAAAAGGTGAAAAGTCTGTATGAAAAACACCAAGTAATCCAATTTGGCTGAAGTGCAGAGTACATGGAAAGGAGTAGTATGAGATAAGGCTGGAAAGATTTGACCTCCTAGGTAATGGAAAACAATCACATATTGTTAAACAGATGACTGACACTGTGAAAATCAGTCAGTCAACAAACATTTCTTTAAGCCTTTATTTTGCACACATGGTGCTAAGTGATAAGTGCTAGGAATGCATGTTCTAATGAGGGAGACACCATACAAACAACTATGTTGTACCACAGAGTTGAAAAACACTGCTTCTTTCCCTAAAAGTTTCTTATCTAATCCTTTGCTTTGGAAGCCGAGTATAGTTTTTGCTCATTACTGGAAATCATTGCATTCAGCACTAAGGGGAAAAAAAAATAACCTCGCTGAAGTGAAACACAGGCAGTCTTGTCCACTAAAACCAGGGAAATTTTGCTTGGAAATGCCATCTTTAGGGAGAGTAAATCATTCTTTTGGCCAACAGCTGGAGTCAAGATGTCATCCTGAAAAGGACCCTATTTTAAGAGTCTGCTTTCTTAAGTCTGCATTTAGTGGAAGTAGGTTTAAATAGATGTTTGTTGCCAGAGTTTAGGTTTTAAAATTACACTTAAAAAATAAACTATGGCACCATGCCTTTCCTACCACTTCCATGTGCCATCACAGAACTTGATTACTTAATTTGATGTTTGCCACACTTAAGAACTCTGGCAAGCTACTCAGTGAACCAATTAAGCTCATCCTCCAGATTCTTTTTGCCCAGAGCTTCAATTATAGGCCAAAGAGGGCTATACAACTGTACATCAATAATTGGCTTCTTCCTCATGCAGCCAAAGTGAGGTTTTCATTAGTAACTTTGAAAAACGTCCAAATAATACTCCTCTCTAGTGAGAAAACAATTTGAATTATTGTAGAAAAAGCTTTCAATTTCAGAGCATTTTGCCCAAAGTCCAATAAGGTCAGATTACTTTGGTAGGAGCACAGAAGCCAAGTTCAACCCTAATGTTTCAGATGCTTCTGGTATGAAGGGGCTGGCCTACTTCTCTCCTCTGACACTGCTACCACCCTAGTACAGGACATCATTCTTTCATGTCCTGTTGTTGTTCAGTTGTTTCAGTCAAGCCTGACTCTTTGTAACCTATTTGGGAGTTTCCTTGGCAAAGATATTCGGTCATTTGCCACTTCTTTCTCCAGTGGCTTTCTATACAGGTGAGGAAACAGACAAACAGAGTTAAATGACTTGCCCAGAGTCATACAGCTTGTGAGTGTCTGAGGCCAAAAGTTGTGTGCTATTTCTTTCTCTGACTCATTTTATAGATGAGAAAACTGAAGCAAACAGGGTTAAATGACTTATCTAGGTCACACAGCTAGCAAATGTCTGAAACCAATTTTGACCTCAGGAAGATGATCTTCTGACACTCTACATACACCGTGCCACCTACCTAGCTGCCCCATCTCATGCCTAGACTATTGACTCACGGGTGGGACTGCCCCACATTTCTCCCTACTCCAATCCATTCACCATTTGGCTATTAAAATGATTCCTGTAAAGAGCAAGTCTGACCACATGACCCCTTATCAAATAAACTCCAGTAGTTTCCTTTTATCTCCAGGATCAAATAGAAAGCCCTCTGGTTTTCAAAGCCCTTCAACTTGACTCTTTCCTATCTTTTCAGTCTTCTTACACTTTCTCCTCTCTGCATGCCATATTATCTTTACTGTTCCTCCCATATTAAGCTTTTCTATCTTCTAGCTCAGAGCAGTTTCACTGGCTGTCCCTCATTCCTGAAAATCTGTTCCTCCTCATCTGTACATTGGGCTTCTCTGGCTTCTTTTAAGCCAAACTTTAGCTAAATCCCCACCTTCTACAAAAAAGTATTTCCTGGTCTTCCTTAATCATAGTACTTTCCTTCTGAAGTTATCTCTCATTATCCTCTTTCTGTCTTGTTTGTACACAGTTTTTTGCATGTTGTCTCCTCCATCATATTAGGAGCTCATTGAGGGAAGCATTGTCCTTTGCCTTCCTTTCTTTGTATCTCCAGCACTTAAATCAGTGTCTTCCATGTAATAAGCATTTAATAAAGACATGCTGACTGTTAGTTGGCTGAATTTATGAGAATGTCAGACTTCTCCTGCCTTGAGCTCCCATTTAGAAGCCAGGGACCCTGATGGATAAATCTATCCAGGCTAGATAGGCAAGAAAACAGGCAAGGAAGAATATTGTCCATAATGTATCAAAAACCAAGTTTTATTAAAAAGAGAGAAAAGATCATAAACATCCTCTTTCAACAATCATAACCAATTGTGGTATCATAATTTTAGACTGGAGAGGGCCTTTAGAAGTCAGCTAGTCTAAACTTTCATTTGACAGAAGGGAAATGGAGACCCAAGAGGGTTGTGACTTTCCCAATATCCCACAATAATTGAACCCAGTGTCTTATAACTCTAGAACTAACCATCTTTCCATTGGGTTACAGATGTAGTGATCAAAGGGGTCTTAGCAATTATTAAGATCAATATTTTCCTTTTAACCAGGGGGAAACTAGAGCCTGAGGGTAGGGGAGTGATTTGTCCCAGCCTCAACATGGAATAAACAGCAGAAGTTTTTAATCAAGGTCTTCTGGCACAAACTTCATTACTCTTACTATTTTTTCTTTTGAATATTTTCCCATAGTTACATGCTTCATGTTCTTTCCTTCTCCCCCAAAACCCCCAAACCCCTTAGCTGACGCACAATTCCACTGGGTTTTACATGTGTCATCTATCAAGACCTATTTCCATATTTTTGATAGTTGAACTAGAGTTATCGTTTAGCATCTACATCCCCAATAATATCCCCATCAGCCCGTGTGTTCAAGCAGTTGTTTTTCTTCTGTGTTTCTATTCCCACGTTCTTCCTCTGAATGTGGCTAGTTTTCTTTATCATGAATCCCTCAGCATTGCTCTGGATTGCTGCTAGTAGAGAAGTCCCTTATGTTCGATTGCACCACAGTATATCAGTCTCTGTGTACAATGTTCTTCTGGCTCTCCTCCTTTCACTCTGCATCAATTCCTGGAGGTCATTCCAATTCACATGGAATTCCTCCAATTCATTATTCTTTTGAGCACAATAGCATTCCATCACCAACAAATACCACAATTTGTTTAGTCATTTCGCAATCAAAGGACATTCCCTCATTTTCCAATTTTTTGCCACCACAAAAAGTGAGGCTATAAATATTTTTGTACAAGTCTTTTTATCTATGATCTCTTTGGGGTACAAACCCAGCAATAGTATGGCTGGATCAAAAGGCAGACAATCTTTTAGAGCTCTTTGGGCATAGTTCTAAATTGCCATCCAGAATGGTTAGATCATTTCACAACTCCACCAGCAATGCATTAATGTCCCAATTTTGCCACATCCCCCCCAACATTTATTACTCTCCCCTGCTATCATTTTAGGGAATCTGCTAGGAGTGAGGTGATATCTCAGAGTTGTTTTGATTTGCATTTCTCTGATTATAAGAGATTTAGAACACTTTTCCAAGTGTTTGTTGATAGTTTTGATTCCTTTATCTGAAAATTGCCTATTCATGTCCCTTGCCTGCTTATCAGTTGAGGAATGGCTTGATTTTTTGTACAAATAATTTAGTTCCTTATATATTTGATTAACTAGACCTTCTGAGTTTTTTGTTATAAAGATTTTTTCCCCAATTTGTCGCTTTCCTTCTAATTTTGGTAACATTGGTATTGTTTTTACAAAACCTTTTTAGTTTAATGTAATGAAATTATTTATTTTATATTTTGTAATTTTTTCCAACTCTTGCTTAGTTTTAAAATCTTTCCTTTCCCAGAGATCTGACAAGTAGACTATTCTATACTACTCTCACTTCTAATTCAGGCTGTCCTAAAAGGTACTTCAGCAAATATTCCCCAATGGTTCTTATAGTGTTATCATTAGAAAATCTCATGCTATGGTCCTCCATAAGGACAGTCTACTACACTGTTGCCATAAGGATATAGACAGTGAAGAAGTCAACTTATTTGTCTATAGAGACCCTGTGGGAGGCAAATACTCTCCATCTGCTTTTCAAGTGATATTTCCTCCCCTGCTAACTCTTGGTATCAGAGGATTCACTGTTTGCTGCTACTCATAACCCTAATAAAGCCAATTAAATAGTTCCTCTCCTTGTTGTTTACTCATTTCATTTGTAAGGAAACTGAGGTTTGGATTTCCTCTCCCACTTTTAACCCTATCCCCTTCCCCTCCTCATTAATGATGCTTTACCTCACTATTCATATATACCCTATATGTCTGCCTCATTAGAACATAAGCTACTTGTGGGCAGGAACTGTGTACTGGATTTTCTTTTTATCCCCAACACTTAGCACAGTGCATGGCATGTTGTAATAGTATGATAAAGACTTGTTGACTGATTCATAAAGAGTTCACTTTAGAACCAAGAAGACCTAGTTAAAGCCCAGGCTCTCTGCCACACAGACTTACTTGCACACCTCTGGGCAAGTCACTAGACTCTTGGTGTCCTATTAGTGGAAGGACAAGTTGGGGAGAGAGCTGTGTCCTCACCTAGAGTTCACTTAACCAATAAAGTCTTGAGTACAGTAAATGTGTATGTGTTGTGTGCATAAAAGTAGGAAGATAGAAAGAAAGATCAGAAAGTTATGTACAGAAACTAGTCAAGGATCAGATGAAAGGGCAGATGTGGAGGCAGAGAAATTAATTAGGAGACTTTTGAAGTAGTTCAAGAAAGCTTTGTTGAGGCCTTAGTGATATGGGTGTTACCAACAATGAAATGGCATCTCAGAATAAACTGCTAAAGCAAGAAAATCAAGCATAATTATAAATTGCAAATACATTTTTAAGATTCATAATGAAGGCAAAATCCCATTAATATAACACACAATGCATGTAATCTTAAATTCTAATTATTCTTCTTTCTCTTCTGTAGTAACCAATGAAATCTTTTTAAAAATTATTTCCCCTCTCTCCTTTCTTTTTCCGCACTGCGGCTGCAAGCCATGAGTATGCTCAGGCTTCAAAAGAGGCTTGTCTCTAGTGCTAGTGTCCTTAGATGTGGAAAAAGGAAGGTATGGCTTGACTCCAAGGAGACCAATGAAATTGCCAATGCTAATTGCAAATACGGAAGCTGATTAAATGGGCTTATCATCCAGAAGCCTGTTACAATCCATTCTCGTGCGATGTTGAAAAAATACTCTGGCTCCACTGAAGAGGAGGTACATGGGTATTGGTAAGAGAAAGGGTATTACCAGTGACCGCATGCCTGAGAAGGTTACCTGGATTAGAAGAATGAGGATTCTGCGCCATCTACTCAGAAGATGCCGTGAATCCCAAAAAATTGACTGACATATGTACCACAGCCTGTATTTGAAGATGAAGGGAAATGTGTTCAAGAACAAGCGGATCCACATGGAGCACATTCATAAACTGAAGGCAGATAAGGCCCGGAAGAAGCTCCTGGCTGACCAGGCTGAAGCTCGTGGATCCAAGACTAAGGAAACAAGAAAGCACCGGGAAGAACGTCTACAGGCTAAGAAAGAGGAGATCATCAAGACTTTGTCCAAGGAAGAGGAGACCAAGAAATGATTCTCCCCTATCTCCTCTGTATATAGTATTCTTCTATTTGGCTCATACGATAAAAATTAGTCAAAAAAATTATTTCCCGTGACACTGTATTAGTATCAATATCTTAGAAGAGGAAAGGATTGTATAATCCCTATTTGCAAAGGAAATAAGCTTTAAAATTGCAACTTTAGACTCTTTCTTCACTTTTTTCCTGCATTCTTCTCATTCCTTCCATCCCTACTCTTCTTCTCACCTCCTGGTAACACTCTGAGCTGTGAAGAGCTCAAAGAAGGTGGCTATTTGTACTTAGCTGCATAGAGTTTGGGATGGGAACAAGCTCAAAGCCCACACAGCATAAGGAAGAGGAGATTTAACATTAGCCATTGTCTAAGACTACTGTAAAATCTGCCAAGTCTCTCCTTTCTGCCTATTTTCTTCTACCTAATTTTATCTCTAACCTCTTCAACATGTTTGCTAATTGTGCTTCTCTGCTCTACACAACAAGAGGTCTAAGCTCAGTTGTCACAGCACAGTAAAACTTCCCAATATATTCAATAAAATGAGTAGTTTTAAATTCCATATTTCAACTCCCATTGACGAATATATATATGCATATATATATATATAAAAGCTTCATAGAAAAAAGTAAATGAGTATGCAAACTGATACAAAATGAAACAAGAGATTATAAATTGTTTTATATTACTCATCTTCATACAGTACATTCAAGCCAAACTGTCCTGATTGCTGTAACAAGAATTCAGCATTCCATGTCTAGCTTCTATACTATTAGAAGCCATTGCACAACCTTTCACCCTGCCTGGAATACCTTCCTTCCTCCCAAATTAGAATTCCTTCATTTTCTTTAGATAATTTCTAAGAAATATTAATACGCCTTGATTCCATCCTACTTAGGAGAGCACTGGATTGAGTTGGAAGGGATAGTAAAGATCATTTAGTCCCACTCCATTTTATAGATGAAGAAACTGAGGTTCAGGGAGTATTAATAACTTTATCCAAGATCACAAAGTGGTAAATACTAGAACAAGAGTTTAAACTCAGATATTCTGACTCCATATCCTTTATACTAAATTATCTCCCCCCCAAAGCATACAATTGTCAAATAATCAGCAAAAGTCAATATGTTTCTTACAGAATATGCCTTTGTATGCCAGTACAGAAAAAGCATTGTACTAGTAGACTAGATATGTAGGTTTTAGGTCTGCCTCTGCCAATTTTTAGCTACGTGACCTTGAACCATTCAATTAATTTTAATAATTCACATTTATTTAACACTTTAACATTGGTATGCACTTTTTCTATAACATTATATGTTAAGTGGTATGTTACTTCTTCAATTTTAGAGATAAGGAAATTAATGCTCAGAGAATTTAATGTGACTTAGATCATATAACTCATAGTAACCAGTAAATTCAGGAGTGAGAATTATTAACACTTCTTCAGTACTGTGTCCACTATAACCAGAGTTTCTTCATCTACTCTATGAAGATAATAATTTTTTCTATTTCATTGGGTTATTGTAGGGATCAAATAGTGTTTGGGGTTCAATCTCAGTCCAAAAGAATTTGTCATTCAAGCTCTATTCATTTCAGACAAAGCTTTTTTTGAAGTTATTGAGGAGATGTGGTCCTGCTGGTGGATGTGAAGTCCTTGCTTCCCTTTGTGGATGGAGTCACCTTCCTCAGGACTAGTGGAGGATAGGCTCTTTACAGAGAAAAACTCAAGGTCGCTTTGTCCCCTCCCCTAGACTGGGCTAAAGGAGATGGACAGGAGCCACTAGGTAGCTCTACACGTGGGAACTAATGGAATATCCCAGTATGGCTATTCAGTGGAGGGAACCAGGTGTCCTGATGAGCATCCCTGTCTTTGGACCTCGGCTCAGACTGATATCATTTGGTGCTCAGGGGTTCCAGCTCCAATAAGCACCCATGGCCTTGGATACATACAGGAGTCTGAACTGATGTCATTTGGTGCCTTCGTCTAGGGTCCAGGGGAGTTTCAGCCCCCATCGGAATGAGAAAACTGGCAGATGATTACAAAATAGAAACTACTTTAGTAATCTAAAGTGATACTGTGCCATCTCTCCCCCCAATTTTAGTCTCAGTGTTTCCAGGCACTCAGTAGACTATTACCAAGACACTGTAAATTGATTCAAGTGACTCATGTTTCTAAAACCTGATAGCACAGGTTGATTTTTTATTAAGTTATTTTTACAAAACACGGATCCATATATTTGGGGATTTACTTATGGCTAAACCTTTCTAAATGAGTTGCTATTCAGACAAATGGTATGAAAGACAGAAAAAGAAATTCTTTTATTGAACTATACCTTCTTCTTATCAATGGCTGGGGAAGAAAGTGCCAATAATTCTAAGGTCTTAGAGAAAATAATTTAATTCTGGGTAGAGTTCTTCAGTGAGACATTCTTTTCTCCTTAAGATCCATTTGAAGATACTAGAGCTTAGGGAGTGAAGGTCCCCTGAAGGCCCCACATCAAGGATCTAGTTGAATTGCAAATAGAAGTTGAGAAAATCTTCCCATCGACCTTTTGTTCAAGCAAGTGAAGACAGAGACCTGACCCAGACATCACATTTTGACTGTTATGGAATAAAATGAAAAATTCATAAAAATGGGAGAAAATGTTATCCTTCCCTTGAATCTACTGATTTTTAAACTGACTTTATTTGATAGGCGACATTCAAATGCTATTACTTGCCTAGCATTCAGTATAGGCAAGCTAGGAGAGCTGAAAGTGTCATTTTCAAAGTCTCTTGATAAATGATGAGTTTGATCATTTTAGATTCAGAAACTATTTTTGAGAGGGTCATCCAGTTATAGTATGTCTATTAACAGGGAAGACAGTACAAATGATGTTACTTTTGGCAGCAAATAATCTAAGCCCATTTCCACACAATTATAGTTGATTTCAGTTTAAGTCATAACACAGAATTTCTTACATTCAAATATGCAATTAATATTTGTTGAATGAATGAATGTAGGAATGAATATTTATTCTCTACTAGTTCACAAATCACAGCTGTCTGGACCCTAATAGAACAAGATGAATTTCATGTCTATAAACATTTTTAATAGGACCATGTGCTATTATATGCTATAGGTTTTTAGCAAGGATTCTTAATCTGAGAACCACAAACTTTTATTTTTTTAAAAGTTCCATTTTGATATTAATGATTTCCTTTGTAATCCCATGTTTTTGGCTTATACATTTGAAAACATGATTCTAAGAAGGAGATCACCAACTTCTCAAAGGGATCCATGATCTACAAAAAAGGTTAAGAATCCCACATTTATAGAGTAAGAAATTATTGATCCTGCCCTGAAGGAAATAATAACACTTTAAAGTAGTTTGAAATCCGGCTGCTTGCTATTCTAATAGATAAATGCTGGGCATACATTTTTCTATCTGAACTAAAAAGCCATGTAACCACTAGAAAGTTTGGGAATGAGGTATATTATCATAACTTTGAAGAAATAACTATAAAATGCCAATATCAGCAAGCAAAATATATTGTTTCAATGCTAGCAGTAGCAATTAGAGAAGAAAAAAGAAATTAAAGGTATTAAAATAGGCAATGAGGAGACTAAGCTATCACTCTTTGCAAATGAAATGATGGTCTACTTAAACAATCCTAGAGAATCAACTAAAAAGCTAATAGAAATAATCAACTTTAGCAAAGTTGCAGGATACAAAAAAGATCATCAGCATTTCTATATATTTCCAACACATCACAGTAGCAAGAGGTAGAAAGAGAAACACCATTTAAAATCACCCTAGACAATATAAGATACTTAGGAATCTATCTACCAAAAAAAATACAGGAATTATAGGAATATAACTACAAAACACTTTCCAAACAACTAAAACCAAATCTAAACAATTGGAAAAAACATTGATTGCTCATGGGTAGGACAAGCTAACATAATAAAAATGACCATTCTACACAAATTAATTTACCTATTTAGTGCCATACCTATTAAACTACCAAAAAACTTTTTGCTGAATTAGAAAAACTATCAATAAGCATATGAGAAAGTGTTCTAAATCTCTAATAATTAGAGAAATGCAAATCAAAAGAACTCTGAGATATCACCTCACTCCTAGCAGATTCCCTAAAATGATAGCAGGGGAGAGTAATGAATGTTGGAGGGGATGTGGCAAAATTGGGACATTAATGCATTGCTGGTGGAGTTGTGAAATGATACAACCATTCTGGATGGCAATTTGGAACTATGCCCAAAGAGCTCTAAAAGACTGCCTGCCCTGCTATTGCTGGGTTTGTACCCCCAAAGAGATCATAGATAAAAAGACTTGTACAAAAATATTTATAGCCGCACTTTTTGTGGTAGCAAAAAACTGGAAAATGAGGGTATGCCCTTCAGTTGGGGAATGGCTGAACAAATTGTGGTATATGCTGGTGATGGAATACTATTGCACTCAAAAGAATGATAAACTGGAGGAATTCCATATGAACTGGAAAGACCTCCAGGAATTGATGCAGAGTGAAAGGAGCAGATCCAGAAGAACATTGTACACAGAGACTGATATACTATGGTAAAATAGAATGTAATAGACTTCTGTACTAGCAGCAATGCAATGATCCATAACAATTCTGAGGGATTTATGGAAAAGAATGCTACCCACATTCAGAGGAAGAACTACAGGAGTGGAAACACAGAAGAAAAACAACTGCTTGAACACATGGGTTGATGTGGACATGATTGGGGATGTAGACTCGAAACTACTACACCAATGCAACTATCAATAATATGGAAATAGGTCTTGATAGATCACACATGTTAAAACCAGTGGAAATGCACATTGGCTATTGGGGGAGGGGTGAAGGGGAAAGTAAGAACATGAGTCATGGAACCATGAAAAATTTTTCTAAAAAATAAAACAAATTTAAAATTAAAAAAAAAAAGTCCAGGGGATTGTTGCCATGTGAAAAGGTTCTTTTTGCCTTAGGTCCTTCTCTGTAAAATGAGGAAATTGAATTAGATGATTTTTAGAACAATCCCAATTCCAAAAGTTTATGATTCAAGTGTAAAACTAGTCTGAAAGCCAATGATTTTGAAATTGATTCTGTTAAGCATCCTGGATCTTAGCACAAAATGATCATTCTTAGCTTAAAACAACGTCACATATTGCCAGGGAGCAGTCAATCAGGAAATCCATCCAATGACCTATGTAATAACCTGGATTACTAATATGTTGAGGTACTTGAGAAGACTGGAGAAGGAAACCAAGTCACTAAAATGCTCTAAATCAGAGCTATTGCGAGATCAGATTTTGTTCTAGAGTGCCAAATTTAAGGGACTCTGACCTTTACCAATGTAGAAACAACAAAACTTAGAACTTAGTAATATAATATTTACATAGTACTTTAAGATTTGTAAAATATTTTATAAATGTTTTATTTTATCCCCAGTAAATAATACTGTTATCTCATTTTTATAGATGAGAAAACTGTAACAGATAAAGGTTAATTGGTTCAGGGTCACACAGCTAGTAAATCTCTGATTTGATTTGAACTTATGACTACCTAATACCAAATTTAACAATCTTTCTATTGCACGAAAGGTCTGCCTTCCCCTCTCCAGCAAAGAAGGACCTACTTGTATTGCTTCCTCTCAGTATTTGCCCCAAGAGCAAAAATTCCTAGTTATGGCTGTGTTACAGAGTGATTGAGGGCAGCAAAGTGGCCCCAAGGAAACTGAGGCAAAATCTAGTAGTTTTTGACAGCTCAGATTATTCCTTTGAATTGTGCTGTGTTGTACTGAGAGAAAGTGGGTTCTGTTTGTCACCAGATGGCTTCTGAAGTCCCTCTCTACTCTAAGATTCTTTGTGGGCAACATTAGACTGTGCTGTTATTTAAGGGTAATGGTAGGATACAAACACTAATGGTAGGATCCACACATAGTAGGTTCCTGAAATAGTGATTTGTTGAGTTGTTTGAAAGAGGGCTGAATTAGGAGTCTGAAGACCTGGTTTTACATTCTCCTTCTGCTATTACTGACCTTGGGTCTCAGTTTTTTCCTGTTTTGTAAATAATTAAGGAGGGAGATTAAATAATCTCCAAGGTCCCTTCTAAGTCTAATTTTTTTTGAAGTTTAAAGGAATGTTGTACTCATATCCTGATCCACTAGAAGTAGATTTTTGTTTAAATATATATTATATATATACATATATATATATACATGCCAGAGAAATATTAAAAAGAAGATAGCTTTAAAGAAAATTATAGTTTACATTAATATAAAATGTTAAGGTTTCTTTTAAGGTTAACAATGTGTTTTACATGTTTTCTTATTTTGATTCTTACAATAAAATTGTGAGGCAGACAGAGTATAAGGCAGGCAATTCTGAATTTGCCCTACTATAGTGAAATCGAGAGGGTGCTAACACACTTGTACTCCTCTAGCAGGGAAAGACAACACAGGTTAGCAGTTAATTAATGGGACTAATTAGTTAACATCAGAATCTACCAGATGGTTTGCTTCTTTTCCCCAACTCTGCCTTCTTTTTGTACCCTGACTGAACTCTCATCTAATTCAACCCAACCCTACTCCCAACTCTGATGGTGGCCTCTCCAGCAGAGGCCTTGAAATATCTCAGGGTTTTCCATTCTCTTTCCAAATATAAGAATCTTAAGGTCTCCATAAACTAGTAAATCCTTCCTTTAAACACGTGTAAGTCTTCCTAGTCTTAAAATAATAAAAATCACTCCTATCTCTTTGAACTTTCTTCTTCTCTCTTCCCTTTCTTGGCCAAAATCTTAAAAAAAAAAAGAAAAAGAAAAAAAAAAGTTCTCCACTTTCCAGGTCACCACTTCCTCTCCTTTCACTCATTCCTTCACCTTTTGCAATCTTGTTAGCATCCTCAAAATCTTTTCTTCAAAATGCTCTGTCTTCATTTGTCTTAAATTTATTCTGGACTATGCATGCAAGGGAGGATGTCTGCCATGTGTGTGCACTCATACCAGCTAGGGAGGTAAGAGAAGCTGGGAGAAAAAGCGGGTGAAGGGGACAGAAGGTCCTGATGAAGACAAAGAAAAATTGGGAGGGAGTCAGAGGGAGAAATGAAAGCCTCCCTATACTCCCTGCCTGAGACTGTATCAACCTTCCTTGGTTTAATTATCATCTCACTTTCAGTTACCACAAGATTTACACAGCCCTAAATCTCTTCCCTGAACTTTAAACCTACATTCCCATTGACCTATTGGACATTTCAACTGGATTTCCCAGAAATCTCTCCAATTCAACATGGCTCAAACTATTTTTCTCCTTTAGCCTACCCCTCTTTGCAATGTCCCTCAATTCCGCTCTCCCTCATCCCACATGGCCAAATGTTGGTTTCAGATTTAGCATTTTACACATATCTGCCAAAGTGATTATGTTCAGGTGTGGGAATATAGGACCATGTTGCCCTCCAACTCAGTGGACTCCAATGGCTTCCCTTTATCTCTAGGAATAGATAGAAATTATCTTTATCTTTTAAAGACATTCACAACCTTGGCCCAACTTATCTTTTCTCCTCCCCTTCCTTCACTCTGTGATTCAGCTAAATTGTCATTCTCTCTGTTCCTCACACAGAACACTTAATCCCCTATCTCTGTGCCTTTGCCAAGGCTGTCCCCCATCACTTTTTCCTCCTAGTCTACCTTGCTTCCTTCAAGATTCAGTTTCTAAAGACCAGGGTACTAGCAAGGTTGGAATTAATATGAACTCTTTCTTGACCCCCAAACCTGCTAGTGTCCTAGCTTGTATTTAATTATTTTTTATTTATTCTCCTTATGTTTTTTTCTGTAAATACTTATGTAGGTACTTGTTGTCCTACCATTAGAAAAGTAAACTCCTAGAATGTAAGGAGCTTTTGCTGTGTTTGTATCCCCAACAGAGTACCAGGAATAGAGTTAAGTGCTTAAAAAATACTGCATTTGAAACCAAGTATGTGCTTGCCCAAGGCATGCTTTGTCTTGCTTTCTGCAGAGGGGAATGGAAGGGAAAGGTGTAAACATGTATAAAGTACCAACTGTATGCCAGACACTATGACACATGCTCTACAAATATCCCATTTAAGCCTTATAACAGCTGGTAGAAGTAAATATATTAGCATCTCCATTTTATTGTTGATAAAAACTGAGGTAAACAGAAGTTAAGTGACTCGTCAGGTTCACACAGCTATTAAATGTCTGAGTCCCAGGTTCCAACATTTTTGTTCTAGAAGTAGCAAGAACAAGCACTATAGGCAAAGAAACTGAGGGACAGTGAGGTTAAATAAATAGAAAGCCAAATCTTCTGACTCTCAGCCCTCTGCACTCTGGACCCTACCATGCCCTCCCTCCCTCGTAGTATAGACACGATACCCTACAGCCACAGCCTATAGGCTAGAGTCATTGCTATACCAACATATTGTATTAATCAAACAATAAATAGGTACATTATCTGACAGAATACATTACACAGACTGGATTTCCTGACCCCATCGGGGCATTTTTTCTAAACACCAGTGGTTGGTTTTTCTGGCGGGCTGAGCAGTGTTTTCTGGATGGTAAAGGAGCAAGAGCCACATTGGCAGATCTGAGAAAGCTGCCATCCAATAGAGCCCAGCCAAGGCAGGCAGATGGCACTGTGCCAGCACAGAGGTAGCAGAAGCCTCCCCAGACCAGCAGCAGCCAGAGCACACACCAGCACCAGGCTCTCACTTGGGAACAACCAATCAAGATAATTTCAAGGGTGGCTACCGTGAAGCAGATGTAGTCTCTGTGAGACAGCCCAGGATGGGCTGCAAAGGAGACATCAGCTTAATTACTTGGTAATTATGTATACTGCTGTACACATATGCTTGCTCGCCTGCAAAGAAAAGGAAAGAAAATACCCTTGGGCAGACATTGTCGAAACTGCAGAGGAGAGTACCAATTAGGACCCACTCAAAGGCAAGGACTGGCTTTAATATTTTATATTTAAAATAGGTCATAATGCCATCCTGTGGCTCACACTCTGCTCCCAGGGAGAATTCGTGGCTTGTATTCATAGTATAATAAGTAGTATATTAATAGTATGCTATTATATGTAATAGTATAGTATTATACATAATATAATAATAATCACAATGATCATCATATTATAGCTCAGACTTATCATCTTTTGACCTTTTGACAATTTTAAAACTATTTGTATAGCGTTTTAAAGTTTGCAAAATGGTTTACACATAATTTTCCCATTTGAGCTTCAATCCTACGAGACAGATACTGTAGATATTATTAAGATGAGCAAACCGAGGCCCAAAGAAATGAACAGAAGTGGACTGCCTGTGATCACACAGCCAGGGAGTGTCAGAGAGGACTTGCAAACAGGAATTTTTGACTCCAAGCCCAGCATCTGATTGTTTGCTGCCTTAAATGGATGCTCCAGGGTCATAGAAGTAATAGGTAGCCTAGTGGAGTTAGGAAGCTTGTACCTCTGAACAGTTCAGTAGTCATTCTGTTGTTCCCCAATAAGAAGAGGTAACACAAATAGAACTAGGATCAAAAGACGGTAGGAACAGATGGGCTCAAGCCTCTGCTCTTATGACTATCTGTGTCACCCTGGGAAAGTCATTTAAGGCAATAAACACTTACAAAGTATCTATTTTATTCTCGCTCATAAAATGAGGGCTTTGAGTTAAATCATCTCTGATGCTCTATGTAGCTCAAAATAGTATGATCCTCATTTTACATGTGAATATAATGATACAGAAAAACTAAATAACCTATTCAAGGCCCTCCTCTAACTAAAAAGTGGCATAATTCAGCCTCAGATGCAGAATTTCAAGCCCAGGACTGTTTCCATTATACCATGTGACCTGTTGCTTTAGTTTTTTTTAAATAGTATTATAGTTTTACAATCTTCAGTTTCTGACAATTGTCCAGCTAGATGTAGTGATACATGGCTGTAGTTTCTGCTATTGATGAAGCTGACAATGGTGCATGCCCTGAACTCAGGAATACTACAATGCAAGAGGCTAGGAGGGCATCTGTACTATCTAGCCTCATTGTGGTAAGCCCTTAGGGCTGAAGGAAGGGGAAATCAGGCTGATTAAGAAAGGTTTAAACCCACCCAGATTAGATGGATAGATAGATGGATGGATGGATGGATGAATAGATAGATAGATAGATAAAAGGAAGAAGGAAGGAAGGATGAATTAATGAATGAATGGTTAGGTAATAACTATATATAATTATATGTGTATAATTATATAAAATATAATATATAATTAGGTTAATGAATACATAGATGACAGACTAGATGGATAGAAAGAAAGATAGAGGAATAGATGGAGAAAAATAATTTACAATTACATTTATTTTGCTTCTAATGCCTTGGCTTGTATATAACAAAAATAGGTGATCCAATCTTCAGCAAAATTTACGCTGCCCTTATCTGACTCATTTTTATTCTGCTGTGTAATATCAACATCCAATCTCACACTAGACTTGTGTTGTTGACCATCCATCTAGGTGTGCAGGCCAACTGGTTCACAACAATCTCCCCACCACTTCTGTCATCATGTGCTTTGTGGATGAGGTATGGTCCACTCTTCTTCGATCCGTTCACAGTGTCCTCAATCGCTCTCCTCCACACCTCATTAAAGAGATTCTCCTAGTGGATGACTTCAGCACCAAAGGTAGCAAAATCGCATAGCCTGAATCCTCACAAATTAATGTGTCACTGGAATGGGAGAGTGGGAGGGAGATCAGGTCAATAGAGCGAAACTATGGTGGTTTTTTAATCAAGCCAAAAAGCTGCAACATAACCAAAGCTGTGCTCCTCTTTGTACCTTGTAGTGATAGTGTATGAGTTTAAGGACTTCAGTGGGTTAGCTGAAAATAAGTACCTTTGAACTGCGTGTGGTCTGATGCCAACTTTCCATTCAACTGAACTTTTTTTTTTACTTTTTTGGGATATGGATTCCTTTTTAAACCAGCCTATCTCATCAACATGGTAAAGTTTTGAATTTGGAATTTGTGGACCCATACACACACAAACACACACACACACACACACACACACACACACACACACACACACACACAGACAGTGTGTGACCTTGGGAAAGTCATCAAATTTCCCCAAGCCTTACATTGCTCATTTACAAAATTAGGTGGTTGGCCTAAGTGTCTACCAATGTCCCTTCTAACTCTAAATCTATGGTTCTATGATCCTTCTGTGATACTAGCCTAATGCAGTCAGACATTTGGTAAAATAAAGAGAAAATGGAATGTTCTACACAACTATAGCAACAAATTATTGTGTATAAACATTGTGTTGATATAAAACAACCACAGAAGAAAATATTCCAGTCTGAACATTGACAGGACAGAGCCTTCCTACTGATGGTAACTCAAAGAAGAGTTCCTTCTGTGACTCCAGTAGACTCTGTCCTCTCTAAGTGACCAAATCTCCAAATTCCAATGGGACAAGAGCCTAAAATCCTGCTGATTTGTCCATTTTCTTCCCTTTCATATCTAGAATACAAAAAAGTGATTTAATATGCATTTTTAAAAGTCATAACTATTTTAAATACTTACAGACTATGTGAATTAGTAGTTAGAGAGTCTGTTTTTCTAGGTATGTGTACAAATTATTTAGCTTCACAGTGCACTGAGCAGCTCTAAAACTATAAAATACAAAGGAGTTACAGATGAAGGGAGACTTTTACAGAAATGAAATCATAGATACTTCCTCCCCTAAAGAAAATATATAGACTAGAGGAAATGAATTCTTTGTAATGCCCCAATGTCTTAGTAATGCATGCTACAGATTAATATCTGCCTGTTGAGTTTGGGTTTGCCCAAAATTGGGAATCTTTTCTGTTGTAGCCAAATAGTTGATGAATATGATTCTTACATGGTACCTCTGTGAATTCAGACACAACAGTGACAGATACAACATTTATCACTTTGTTAAGATGTTCACAGGCACTAGCCAACAATTCTAAATTTCTGCAAAATACAAAACTGAAGTTGAACCTTAATGGAAATGCAGAGCTCAAAGTAGCTTCTTTTTTTCTATACTATTCTTTTATATTCACAATGATAAATGACACTGCAAGGATGTACTGGAGCTAGCTCCAAAGCCAATTGTTAAATTATCTATGTCAGTCAGAAATCAGCAAATCAATTTTTGACTTACTTTTTATTGATCACCTAGACTTAATAAAGTGATGGAGAAAATGTTAACTCTGCAGATTAAACTTCCAAATGTGTCCTGCTTACATTTTTTCCTTCCTTCCTTCCTTTCTTCTTTTCCTCCTCCTCCTCCTCCTCCTCCTCTTTCTTCTTCTTCTTCTTCTTCTTCTTCTTCTTCTTCTTCTTCTTCTTCTTCTTCTTCTTCTTCTTCTTCTTCTTCTTCTTCTTCTTCTTCTTCTTCTTCTTCTTCTTCTTCTTCTTCTTCTTCTTCTTCTTCTTCTTCTTCTTCTTCTTCTTCTTCTTCTTCTTCTTCTTCTTCTTCTTCTTCTTCTTCTTCTTCTTCTTCTTCTTCTTCTTCTTCTTCTTCTTCTTCTTCTTCTTCTTCTTCTTCTTCTTCTTCTTCTTCTTCTTCTTCTTCTTCTTCTTCTTCTTCTTCTTCTTCTTCTTCTTCTTCTTCTTCTTCTTCTTCTTCTTCTTCTTCTTCTTCTTCTTCTTCTTCTTCTTCTTCTTCTTCTTCTTCTTCTTCTTCTTCTTCTTCTTCTTCTTCTTCTTCTTCTTCTTCTTCTTCTTCTTCTTCTTCTTCTTCTTCTTCTTCTTCTTCTTCTTCTTCTTCTTCTTCTTCTTCTTCTTCTTCTTCTTCTTCTTCTTCTTCTTCTTCTTCTTCTTCTTCTTCTTCTTCTTCTTCTTCTTCTTCTTCTTCTTCTTCTTCTTCTTCTTCTTCTT